>NW_006791731.1:581436-594602 GCF_000442215.2 Lipotes vexillifer
CCGCCAAAGCCAGAAACGCTCCCCTCCACTCTGGGGCTCTTGGCCAGCCCCCGACGTGGGCCACGGAGGCTCTGTGAGGGAACCCGGGGCCCTCGGCTGTCTGCCCGGCCTGGGCCTGGGGGGCCCCGGGTCACAGCCCCGGGCAGACGCCGTAGGCAGACGCCTGCTCCATCCACCAGTGGGGTGGCTGGAGGTGCTCCCAAGGTGGAGGGGAAGCCTGCTGCCCAAGAAGAGCCCCGGCAGAGGGCGGCTGCCCCCCACTCAGTCAGAGCGACCACTCTCAGCACAGCCCCACCGCCCGGCCGACTGCAGGAGACCCGGGGTGGAGGGTCTGCTCTTTAAGGGGAGACCCAGCCGCTCCAGAGGGCGTTTCCAGGTTAGTGCCGGAGAGTCCAGAGAGAAACACGTTAGTGAGGCCAGAGGCCACTGTCACTGGCTGCAGAACGCACCCCTCCCCGGCGCTTGCCAAGAGGGCAGCCGTGGGCGTCAGGGAGCAGAGCCAGGAGAGGGGCTGCGGCCGAGGCCCCGCGCCCCGCCTGCGAGCCCTCACCTCCCCCTCCTTCCCACCCACCGTCCGGGGCCTGGGCCAGAGAACGAGCGCCTGGGCCCCCATTCTGCTCCGAGGCGGTGGGGACAGGCCCCGGAGGGATGTCCCGAATGCTCTGCCCTTGGACTGGGACCAGGGAGCCCCAGTGAGCACTCCTGGCTGCCGCCCCGGCAGCTCACGGCCCAGCCCGGAGGAGAGAGGAAAGCAGAGCCCCCGCTCCACTCCTGCACACTGTACCTTGGTCTCTACCTTTATCCCCAGAACCTGAACGACAGAGGTGACATGAGTTAGCGCGTGAGGCCCCAGTGGCGGCACCCCTCCCTCTCTCCCTCCCCGCGCCACGGCCGGGCACCCACCTTGGTGCCGAAGCACTGGGACATGTTCCGGAAGATGTCCGACTCCACCCTGGCCAGCAGCAGCTCGCGGGGGGCCCGCGCTGCCACGTGCCCATAACACAGGATCAGCGCACTCTTCACTTTCTCCACCTCGTTCTCACTCCGATCCTGAGAGGCCGGAGGAATCAGCGGGGCTCTGTGACACAGTCACACCCCCCAGCAGCAGCGGAGCACTCCAACCCCACGTGCGTGGGCAGAAGGGCACAGCCGGTCGGGAGGAAGGCGCCACCCAACCCAGAGAGCCCCAAGGTCGGGAACAGCAGGACAGGATAGGACTGGGCAGGCTCGGGCCTGGTGGGGACCAAGGGGCAGAGGGGAAAGGACGCAGTAGGGGACCAAGGTGGGAGGGGCACGCAGGAGGAAGAGCTGGGGGGCTGAGAGCAACGGAAGGGCCAGAGGTGGGGTCCCTGCCTTCGCTTGGGGGCTGCCCAGGAGCCCTGCTCCGTCCTCAGGGCCTGTTCACACTACACAGCCCTGAGATTCTGCCACTGGCTGACCCAGGCACAGGGAGACTGAAAACCTAGGGACAAGGGCTGGGGTGGAGGCCCACAGCGGGGGTCCAGCCCCCAATGGGGCTTCAGCGAGCACGCAGCCTCCACTGGCCACCAGGGGGCAGAGGACGCACAGATAGGCGGTGGGACAGCAAGGTGGCCGCCCCCATCCCTGCTGCCCAGAGCCCCTCTCATTGCCCCAGTCACCAGCTGGGAGGGAGCCCTCATCCGCCAGCCCCGCCCACGACCGGATGCCAGCTCCCTGACCCACCCCCAACGTGCGAGGCACCAAAGCCCAGGAAGCGCCAGGACCAACCCTCCACCCCACAGAACCTCAAAATGCAGGGTACCACGGCTAAGACAAAATCACAGGCCAGGCTCACCCCAGACCTCCCCTTCAGCTGTCAGCCTGACCTCTGTACCTTAAAAATGTTGAAAATGCCGGTGGATTTTCTGAACACATCTGACTTTACAAAGTCCTCCAGCTGGGCCAGGGTGTCATCCAGGTGGGAGCTGGCACAGATCCCAAAGCAACAGGCAAGGCCCTGGGGAGGTACACAGGTGCACTCACACCCGGGCAAGGTCGGGGACGGAGATGAGTACACATGCATGCGCACACCAACCAGTGCCTCTGTGCACACCACACACACACACACACACACACACACACACAGAGGTACACACGCTGGCTACACGTCTGAGAGGACAGAGAGTGACCACTGCCAGCAAGCCTGCGGCCACCCGGGCTTCCCGTGGGGGAGGGGCGGCCACCTCACGCTCCCTCTCCTCCTGGTATCTGGCGGTTTCCAGCAGCTCCTGCAGAAGCTTTCTCACCACCTCCTTACTTGACGCAGCACCCAGGGTGGTTCCTATGCATTTATACAGGAAGTTCTGCAACGAAGTCAGAGAACAGGGTTGTGCCTGGCTCCCGAGTAGAGGGATGCCCAGCACTACCAAAGCGCTGCCCCTGGCGGAGTACGCACTGCCAGCGGACGTGGGAACCCACGACACTGATCGCCGCAAGGACCAGATGAGCTCTGGGCAGTGTCTGAGGAGTAGGAGGTGGGTGCGGAGCCCCTGCATCTCCCAGCCGTCAGCCACTATGAGGAGGCTCCCAGGCCTTCCCGTCCAGCCTCTGCCAGGACCACAGGGGCCGCCAGAGACAGGCTCAGGGAGCAACTGACAGAGCACCAAGGAACAGGAACTGAGGACCACGCCCACAGCACCCCGCGGGTTGTCCTCCCACACCTCCTCCTAGCAGGGGGTCCCCCCTCCCCCTGCACCTTCTCCAGGGGCGTCTCGTTGTAGTTGGGCAGCTGCTTGCACATCTCCAGGCTCAGCTGGCAAATCCATGTGTTGTCAGACACAACAGCCAGAGTGTCCCGAAGGAACTGCGGGCAGGAGCTCTACCAATGAGGGGCCGGAGCTCGGCCTTTCACGGGGCTGGCTGGGGAGGGACCCAATGCCTGGCGGTGTCACAGGCAGGGACCTCCGGGTCCTGTGCCATGGCTCTGAATGGTTGTGGATCACTTTCGAGCCCACACAAAACAAATTCTGGGTGGTCAGACATGCACCACACAGGGGCACAGACAGCTCTGAGCCAAGCAGGGGAGAGGAGAGAAGGCTCCAGTGGCCAGAGCAGCTCAAAGCCCCTGTAATTTGACTCCATCACAGCAGGGTGAAAATCTGTGAGGTCAGTAGGCAGGGCTCCCCCCGCCAGAGACACCCACCTGTCCCTCTGCCCCTCCCCCAGCCACACCGTTAGGTCAAGGCAAACATCACAGCCCTGGGAAGATACAGTTCCCCTAGCATGGCCGCCCCAAGCTCTCCCCGCCCAGGCCAGAGAAGGAAGGGCCCTGGGTCCAATCCCCGCCCAGGCCAGAGGAGGAAGGGCCCTGGGTCCAATCCCCGCCCAGGCCAGAGAAGGAAGGGCCCTGGGTCCAATCCCCGCCCAGGCCAGAGAAGGAAGGGCCCTGGGTCCAATCCCCGCCCAGGCCAGAGAAGGAAGGGCCCTGGGTCCAATCCCCGCCCAGGCCAGAGAAGGGCCCTGGGCGCAGTGGGTCCAGGACAGGCTGCGCTCCCGCCTCCTCCCCTCTCACCACCAGGAGCGTCTCCTCCCATTCCTTCCGCGACAGGGTTTCCTCCGTATACCCTGAAACGACCGGTCATTCACTCAGCGCAGCAGAAAGACCCGTGCCCACAGGCAGGAGTGCAGTGCTCAGAGCACCGCCCCCAGCCTGGCCCCATCAACGCTGGCACAGAGGAAGAAAGGGCTGCGCCCACATCCAGTGTGCTCCCAGGTGACAACCAGCAGGGAGCATCTATTCAGCCCCACTGTCCAGGCCCTTTCCTGAACCACAGCAGAGGCCATTTCTTCCAACTTTCAAAACCCTGGTCCCCACTGGCCAGGCTTGGTGCCGACTGGCTGAAAAAACGCGACCAGAGGACGAGCGGCGCTGCCCCCCTCTGGGCCTCACCGTCCAGGTGCTCCAGCAGCAGGGGGATGGCGGTCGCCCACCGCTGACCCAGCATAGGATGGATGTCCCGGTGAAGGACGCTCAGGAGGCGCAGCGAGGCCGCCCCGCGACCGTCCCCCAGGTAGGGGCTGGAAGACACGGCCTGGAGGAGCCAGAAGTGGATTCTGCACCGGCGCCCAGGGCCACAGCGTCCCAACGCCCCACACGAGGCCGAGCACGGCCTCCCAGGTGGGGCAAGAAGCCCCCAGAGACGCAGCTCCCCAAAACCCCGCCTGGAGCACCTGACAGTACCCACTGCGAGACAGTGTCCTTCTCACAGCAGTGACAGCGTGAGGATGGGGACAAAGGTGAGAGCCCACTCCTCCCCACCATCCCCGGAGCGCGGCTGCCCAGCGGCCACCTCCCTGGGGACGTGATGCTTCTGGGAAGGCAAGCCCCCAGTGCGCTGCTTACCAGGAGCCTGGTGGCCATGGCGTAGGGGGATGGAAGGGTCACTGCGGGGGAGACAGACGTGCAACACTCAGGGCCGCCCACGCCCTGGGGTCAAGGCGGGCTTGGGGGCCGGGCCAGGGCCGGGGGCGCACCGTTGCCGTTGTACTGAATGAGGAGGGCGTGGGCCCCCGCCTCCTGCCTCTTCTGGGCCAGGTGCACGAGGCTCTTGCAGAGTGGGGTCAGCGCCCCGGTGAAGCGCACAGGGATGAGGAACTCGAACAGGTATGGCCAGAGGACCTGGGGGCAGCAGCGTGGGAGTCTGCAGGCAGATGCAGCCTCCCCGCACCCAGTCCCGGGTGGGGGGGCAGCGGACCCCCGGGCCAAGGGCTCAGGAGGCGCGCAGTGGGTCCCAGGGGGTGGGCGGCACTCACGTCGCCCATCCTGTCCACGGTGGTGCTGACCAGGTAGAGGGTGCTGACACTGATGGCCCGCACGCTGTCTGCCGCCAGGGCCTCGCTGTCGGCGCCCAGCTTCTGAGGCTGCAGGAGGGGAGGGCGGAGGGTGTGCTCTCTGCTCTCCAGGTTACACCATCGTGGGCTCTGGCCCTGAGGACACGGCCTGAGCGAAGCAGGACAGACCCTGCCCAGCCCCCGCTGAGGGGACGCCCATGTCACCTGTCACGGGCAGGAAGCTCACTCTGCACTAAAATCGCCCAAGGAAGCGGGCTCACCAGGCTTGATTCAGCCACCAGAACAGAGGGAACCTTGACTCCGTCCTGATGGGCAATGCCGACGTCCACAGAAACCGGAGGCCCTTTGTGGACCTGATAAGAGGCTGAGAAAATGGCATTCTCTACGAAGGACAAAGACAAGCTCTGGAACCCGATGGGCCAGTGGCTTGTCTCAGACCTGAGGAGACAGTGCTCCAGGGCCCGGCTCCCTGGGAACCTTCCAGGCGGAAAGGGACTCTGCTCTCCAAACACTCTGAGTCTCCAACTCATGCTTTGAAATACCAAAAAGCAAACGCTGAAAACCAAGAGAAATTGGGAAAACTGCAATGACTGTAGGAGACATTTAACACGTCTCCCTGAGAAATCAAAGATGGAGTAGAAAAAATAGAGGTATTTAATAGGGTCTAAGTAGCAATTTGTAAAGCATGCTCTAAAAATATAGATACATCTTAATACCAAATACACACAAACAACTTTGAAAGTCTGACCACCTATCAGGCTAAAAAGAAGATCTCAACAAACTCTCAGAAGCAAAACTAAACCTGTGGCCAGATTCAGCGTAGAGAACGCAACAGAATTACAAACCCACAGTAGCCACGGAAAGCGAGTCACCTAGGAAACTTTAAACATCCTAAAAGAAACGTTGGGTTAATAAAGAATCCACGCAGAAACTGCAAACTATCCAATAGTGAACACTGAGGACACATACAAAGCCCAACAAAAGCACAACTATCAGGACCCACAGACCAAGAACATAAACTTAACCTGAGAAACATACTATCGGTGGGAAAATATTAATATGAACCAAGAACAAGAAAAGCAGGTGAAAGCCAAAGCCTCAGCATGTCGAGAAATTAATAGTGAAATGGTCGCTGTTAAGGAAGAAATCACTGACGTGGAAGAACGGGCTGAAGACTTCAGACAAACGAAGAAGCAAGATATTAAAGCGCGACATTCGGGTCACGGAAGTGCCGGAACGGGAGAGACAGAGAAACGGAGAGCGAGAGAAAACTAAAGAGATAAAGGAGACTAACTCCCCCCAGAAATAAAAGAGAAAAAGAGCTCATCTGAAAAGTGTCCACAGAGCTAGAGGTAAGGACAGGTCAGGTGAGCCTGGAACATCTCGCGCCAGAAAACAAGGAAAGGCTCACTCAAAAGATGATGGAGACGCACCTTTGCCTCAACGACACAGGAGCCCGCTCCACGGGGGCTCCCACAGGCCAAGCTCAGGACAATCTGACCACCAGAACCAACGAAGAAATGCAGGAAAGAGTAACCCATGAATCCACACTGAGATACTATATATGCAAAAAGCCGGGGCTTCCCTGGTGGCGCAGTGGTTGAGGGTCCGCCTGCCGATGCAGGGGACGCGGGTTCGTGCCCCGGTCCGGGAGGATCCCACATGCCGTGGAGCGGCTGGGCCCGTGAGCCATGGCCGCTGAGCCTGCGCGTCCGGAGCCTGTGCTCCGCAACGGGAGAGGCCACGGCAGTGAGAGGCCCACGTACCGCAAAACAGAACAAAACAAAATAGCAAAAAGCTCTTTGTTACAACAGAAGGCCAAAAAATAAGTATAGAAAATTAATGGAGTTAGAAAATGAACAACTGATGCTAAAACTAGTAGGGAAGACTTTAATCAGCAAGTTATCAAAGTTGACACGTGTTGTACCGCGTCCAAACCGCCTTCCTTTTCAAGGCTGAGTAACATTCTACTACACGGATGGAGCAGACCGTGTTCACCCAGTCATCCCTCGGTGGACACTTGGGCTGCTTCTGCCGCTTGGCTATCGTGAACGACGCTGCTACAAACATGGGCGCGCAAGTATCTCTTCAAGGTCCCGCTTTCATTTCTTTTGGGTAAATAGCCAGAAGTGGAATTGCCGGATCATATGGTAATTCTGTCCACAGCACCTGAAACATTTTACATCCGGGAACTCGTCTTTTGAAACTTCCCTAAGTGAGAAGTAAGACTGTTTTGGCTGCCTGAGCACTGAACACGGGCTCCCCTGGCTGTGCCAGAAGGTGCTTACCTCCAGTAACAACCTTGACTCAGGCTGTCAGGTGGGCTTCCCTGGGCTGCATCTCTCTGATGCAGGAGGGAGTGTGCTCTGTGTTACCCCTCCTGGGAGCACACAGGAAACCTGCACATGGATTTTAGCTACGAGTGCAGTTACCCCTGAGTCCTACAAGTCCTTCTAGTGAATCACCAAGCATGTAGGTTGTCTTAGGACCCTTTAGCCAGAGACAAACCATCAAAGCTTACTCAAGAAAACGGATAACCTAAATAGTTCTTTGTTTAGGAAACAATTCATGGTTAAAAGCTTTTCAACAAAGAAACCTGCAAGCCTATGTAGTTCCACTGAGGGATTCTACCAAAGATTTAAGGAAAAAATACCAAATCTTCACAAACTCTTCCATAAGTTAGAAGAGGAGGGGACATGTCCAAACTCACCTAATGAAGGATCACCAGAGAGAGACATTACAGGAAAGTACAGGCCAATAACACTCTCGAAGAGGTGCAAAACCTCTCAACAAAGTATCAGGAAATCAAATCCAGCAATATATTAAAAGCATTATAAATCATGACCAAGTGTGGTTTATCTTGGCACTGCAAGGAATTCAATACCTAAAAAGCAATCACTTATGTCCATTTCAGATTGAAAAGAATTGAAAGCAGAATCTTGAATATTCAAAGACTGAAGGTGTTGCCCTTAGAATGGAAACAAAGTAAGGATGTCTGCGCTCATCACTTGGATTCAGCATTGTAATGGAGATTCTAACCGGGGCAATAAGGCCAGAAAAAGAAATAAAAGGCATTCAGGTTGGAAAGGAAGACTGAGCTGCCTGTTGGAAAACATGACGTTCCATACAGAAGATCTCAAAGAATCTATAAAAAGTAAAAGGCCACAGGATACAAGGTCAGTGTGTAACAATCAACTGTATTTCTACACACTCGCAATGAACAACTGGAAATCGAAACTAACAAAACGGTACTACTACAATAGCACTAAAAACACGGCTACAAATCTTAACAAAATATGTGCGGAATCTATGTGCTTAGAATTATGAAGCACTGACGAAAGAAATCAAAGACGACCTAAGTAAATGTAATGCACCATTTTCACAGATGGGAAGACAACGTCAATTCATCAAAAGCTATCAATCCTTCCCGAAGAGTCTACAGATTCAACACAATCCCAGTCAAAATTATAATAGGTGGGCTTCCGTGGCGGCACAGTGGTTAAGAACCCGCCTGCCAATGCAAGGGACACGGGTTCGAGCCCCGGTCCAGGCAGATTCCACATGCCGCAGAGCAACTAAGCCCGTGCGCCACAACTACAGAGCCTGCGCTTTAGTGCCTGTGAGCCACAGCTCCTGAGCCCGTGCGCCACAACTACTGAAGCCCGCACGCCTAGAGCCCGTGCTGTGCAACAAGAGAAGCCACTGCAATGAGAAGCCCGCGCACCACAACGAAGAGTAGTACCGCTCGCCGCAACTAGAGAAAGCCCGCGTGCAGCAATGAAGATCCAATGCAGCCAAAAATAAAAACAAATAAATAAACAAATAAATAAAATTCCAATAGGTTTATTTTTGTAGAAATCAACAAGGTGATTCTAAAATTTATATGGATAAGTGAAGGAACTATAATAGCCAAACGAATTAGAAAAGAAGACTGAAGTTAGAGGACTCATGCTACTTTGCTCCAGAATTTACTGTAAAGCTTCAGGCAAGACAGTGTGGTCCCGACAAAAGGACAGACGCAGACCAGTGGAGCAAAACAGAGTCCACAGTCACTTGATTTTGACAAAGATGCAAAGGCAACTCATCCACGTGGAAAGAAGAGTCTTTTCAGCAGATGGTGCCAGGACAACTGGACATCCACGTGCAAATTAATGAGCCTTAACAACCACACCTCACATTAAACAAAATTAACTCAAAATGGATCACAAATCTATATGTAAAACCTCGAAGTTAAAACTTCTAGAAGAAAACATAGGAGAACATCTTTGTGACCTTGGGTTAAGAGAGGATTTACTAGCTAGAACACCAAAAGCAAGAGCTATAAATAAAAACCTGATAAAGTGGACTTCTAAAATATTAAAATATCCACCTTTTGAAGAAAATAAAAAGACAAGTATGACGCAACAGACTTGTCAGAAAATATTGACAAACCATAAATCTGATAAAGGACTTGCGTCCAAAATATATAAAGAACCCTGTGTACTCAATAATAAGAAAGTAAACAACTCAAGAATAGGCAAAAGCTGTGAACAGACACTTAAGGAAGACATGGGGATGGCAAACATTGGTCATTGGTGAGATGCCAGCCTGTCAGGACAGCTTGAGAAACAAACAGCCTGGACCCGAGCCTGCAAGTACCCACAGGGTCCCTCATCTGCTGCTGCTGCTGGGGCCATGAGATGGCACAGCCGCTTCAGAAAACCGTTTGGAAATTTCTTATGAAATTAAATGCACACTTTCCATGCGTGCTTACCCAGGTGTACAAACGCATGCTCCCACAGAAACCTGTACCCACACGGTCACAGTGGCTTTTTTCGTAACTGCCACGCTGCAAACAACTGGAGTCTCGTTCCTCCAGAGAGTGGAGAACAGACTGGCACGTCCGTACCACGGAATGCTACTCAGCAGTAAGACAACAAATCACTGGCACATGTGACAGCACCCCCGACGGAGGTGGGGAATCAGGGGTCCAGGAGCAGGAGGGTGAGCCCGCGCCCTTACCTCCACCTCAGGGGGCAGCGCGCACTGCTGCACGATGTACTCGATCATGGCCTTGCCTCCAGGCTGCTCCAGGTAGCCGTGATGGGCCATGGCACTGATCACCTGCACCACGGCCCGCTTCACCTGCCCGGACCAAGGGAGGGCGGCAAGGGCCTCAGAGGAGCGCCTGAAAGCACGCCGGGCCCAGCTGGGCGATGGAATCTCACCCTTCCCGCTGCCTGCGCCTGCACCTGCCCCCACCTTCTCCCCAGACGCCTGCTACGAAGGCCAGCCTGCGGCCACGCCCACACCCCCAGGGGAAGGCCTCTTCCTCCTCTTTCCCACAGCCCCTCCCCTCCTGGCGCCTCCTTGGGCATCTCCCGACCCGTTTTGCCCTTCTGGGCAAGGCCCCTGGGTCTGCACTTGTCACCCAAACACTCCTGAGAGTTCTGAGTGTCCTGCTGTCCAGCCCCTTCGATAACTCTGTCTGGTGGCTCCAAGGAATGGCTGGGCCGTCGCGGCCGGAAGCAGCACCCTCTTCCCGGGGCTGGCGCCCCCTCCAGGGCCCCCTGCTCCCACGCTCTATCAGACGCTGGCCCGATGCCCCTCCCTGGGGACCCTACCCTGTGTCCCGGTGACGCCTGTCCTCCCCCAGATCTCAGGTCGCACATCACTGCCCTGTGTCCCCAGCTACACGTGTGTCCTGAGGGACCGTGGGGCTGACAGGTCTGGATGGAGTGAGCGATGTGGTAGCACGAGGGCCGCTCAGGCTGAGTGCGTCTGGCCACTGATACTGTTGGAGGCACGCGGTGCGGCCCCTTGGGGGTGACCCAGGGCACGGGGGCCCTGAAGCAGACGCAGATGGTTTGGGGTCCATTTCAGTAGCTCCTGAAACTCTCACAGAAGGTCCCAAAGAACAGGGCGCCAGGATGAGCGCAAAGGCTGGGGCAGCCCCAGGACAGAGCCGAGGGGCCCTGCTGCTGCTGAGCCCAGGAGGGAGGAGCAGCCCTGCCCCTGGCTCTGGGCGTTGCCCACAAGGCCTTGGATGTCCCACCTGAGCCCCGGGTCCTCGCTTCCCTGAGGCTTCGGCCATGCTGAATCCCCTAACCATGCGATGGTTGAGGGTGGGGGCTTCAGGCCAGGAGAGGCTGGACTCTGAGGTCTCCATGACGGAGGACCGACAGAGACCCCAGACACAAGGCTGGGGCTTCCCTGGGGGCAGCCGGCACAGCACTGCCAGAGAGCCCAGGCTGCCCACGGCTCCATAGGGAGAGGACAGCGGGGCTCCGACTTTAGACCCTCCTGGGCCTGCCCCTCGCGCCTCTTCTGTGGCTGATGTTAGCCTGTATCTTTCTGGTGTAATAAACCATAATGTGGGTATGACGAACCTTGTGAGTTTGGGGGTTCTTCTAGAGAACGATTGAACCCCAGGGTGGTTTTGGGGACCGCTTCCTAACTTCATACTTGGTTAACTGCGTCAGGAGGAAGCTGGGGGTCCCAGATGCCCAGGCCTGCACGCGCCCACTGAGGTCTGGCCTGGCTGAGAGGTGGCTGCCGGGTCAGTGGTGGCCACACTGCCCGCAGCTGCTCACGGCGGAGCTAGGGCTGCCCGCTGACCTACCTTGCTGTTGGTATCCAGAAGAGGAAGCTTCATGGAGGAGAGAATAAAGGGTTGCTTGACTTCCATCTGAGCAGCTGCAGGAAACAGAGAGATGGCTCAGTCTGCCCCCCACCACAAGGCCCAAGGCCACATTACCGGGGTTCTGGCCTCAGTGTGGCCCTCCACGTGGCAGGAGGAGGGGACCGCATAGGCACAAGCCCACCCATTTCTCTCCAGCGGGTGGGAGGGGGAAATGACCTTTTTCAGCAAATAACATTATTTCACCCAATTAAAAAGCTAGGAGGTTTGTAGTTTAGGGCAGCAGAGAAAGAGCGGGCTGAGCAGGTATCCCAGTTCAAGTGCAAGGGTCAGGGGGTCTCCTGGGGCATCAGAATCACAGCAGGCTCGTTAAGCACCACCAGCCGCTGTCCCCTCTCCCCACTCCAACCTGCAGGCCCAGGTGGGCTCAGGCGTTCACTTTTCACACATTCCCAGGTGAGCTGGCGCTGAGGACCCCACTTTGAGAACCAGCTGTATAACCCTTCCTTTCCTGATATTTATTTGTTTTATTTTTTTTTCGGGGGGGGGGGCGGCGCACCACGCCGCATGTGGGATCTTAGTTCCCGGACCAGGGATTGAACCTGGACCCTGGCAGTGAGAGTGCGGAGGCCTAACCACTGGACCGCCAGGGATGTCGCATTCTGATATTTAAATGGGGGTAAAAAGTGAATATCAAGAAGTGGTCGTGAGATTAATAAAAATAAAAACAAAGAGGGACCTCCCTGGAGGACCAGTGGTTAGGACTCCGAACTCTCACTGCCAAGGGCCGGGCTTGATCCCTGGTCGGGAACTAAGATACTGCAAGCCACGTGGTGTGGCCAAAAAAAAACCTTTTTTAATGAAAACCGAGACTGAGAGCACAGTGATGGCGCTGTCATTCCAAGGACAGCCCCAGGGGAGGGGTGTGTCATGATCCCACCTCACGAGGGGAACTGGAGGCCTCACAGCCTGGAATGGCTGATTCCAGGTCTGGGGCAAGAAATATATACAGTGAGCTTAGTTCATCATCAAAGGACTCAGAACTTGAAGAAGTCTCCCCGCTCCCCGGAGATGACACAATTTGAGCCCCAATAATGGTAATAACTATAGATAACAAATAAGGACCTACTGTCTAGCACAGAGAACTCTACTCAGTGCTCTGTGGTGACCTAGATCGGAATATAATCTAAAAAACAGGGGATATATGGATACGTGCGGCTGATTCACTTTGCCGTACAGCATAATCTAAAATGACACTGTAGGGCTTCCCTGGTGGCGCAGTGGTTGAGAGTCCGCCTGCCGATGCAGGGGGCGCGGGTTCGTGCCCCGGTCTGGGAGGATCCCGCGTGCCGCGGAGCGGCTGGGCCCGTGGGCCGTGGCTGCTGGGCCTGCGCGTCCGGAGCCTGTGCTCCGCAGCGGGAGGGGTCACAGCAGTGAGAGGCCCGCGTTAACGCAAAAAAAAAAAAAAAATGACACTGTAAATCAACTATACTCCAATAAAAATTAATTAAAAAATAATGGTAATAACTGCAATGACCTGAAATTTCTCAAATATGTTTGAATTCATGAGTCCCTATGATATTTTTAAAGAGCAATGGTCACCTTTAGAAGATGACAGGGGACCAGCGTATTATCTTGAAAACTGACAAAACAAAGGAGCCAACAGCTGAGCCTGCACCTCCTACGTGAGCCACACTTCTGCATGGCTGAGCGGCGGATGAAGAGCGGCTCTTCA
>NW_006791731.1:594612-598635 GCF_000442215.2 Lipotes vexillifer
CGGCGCAGCACAAGCCGTTCCCCCGGCGGCAAAGCAGCAGTGCTGCCGAGGCCGCCCGGTACACACTGTGCCCCCTACAGTCTTGCCAAAGGGACTCGACTGGAGTCTGAGTTCTTGACAGTTTGCAAGAAATCCAGACGGACGAGAAAACCTCAGTCTGCACCTCGAGAACACAGCCCACCAAGCTGACCGTGTGAAACTCCACAGGTCCAACGGCCTAGGCTCTTCCACGGATAAATTACAAGGGAAAGAAAAGAGCACAGGAAACCTGCAGTTTAAAAGGGACTGAAATGTGGGGAGTGTTGTTTAGTGGGGACAGAGTTTCAGGTTTGCAGGATGAAAAGGGTCCTGGAGGCGGCTGCACAGCAATGTGAATGTACTTAACACTGCTGAGTGTACACCTACAACGATGAGCATGGAAAATCTTATGTTATGTGTATTTTACCACAATTGCAAACCAGCAAATTAAACCACCAAGGGCCAAGCCCCCCAAAAGGGAAAGATTTAAATATATATATATATATATATATATATATATATATATATAATTTTTAAATTTTTTACTTTTTTACTGAAGTAGACTTTGCTTACAGTGTCGCTGGTGTTCAGCAAAGTGATTCAGTTATACATATATGTATCTATTCTTTTTTTTTTTTTTAACTGCACTGCATTCGTTGCTGCATGCGGGCTTTCTCTAGCTGTGGTGATCAGGGGCTACCCTTCCCTGCGGTGCGCGGGTTTCTCATTGCAGTGGCTTCAGAGCACGGGCTCTAGGTGTGTGGGCTCAGTAGCTGTGGCTCGTGGATTCTAGAGCGCAGGCTCAGTAGTTGTGGCACACGGGCTCAGTTGCTCCGCGGCATGTGGGATCTTCCTGGACCAGGGCTCAAACCCGTGTCCCCTGCATCAGCAGGCGGGTTCTTAACCACTGTGCCACCAGGGAAGCCCTATGTATTTATTCTTTTTCAGATTGTTTTCCATTATAGTTTATTACAAGATACTGAGTATAGTTCCTGTCCTATACAGTAGAACCTTGTTGTTTATCTATTTTATATATAGTAGTATGTATCTGTTAATCCCAAACTCCTAATTTATCTCTTCCCCCCAATTTTCCCCTTTGGTAACAATTTTCTGTCTGTGTGTTTCTATTTTGTAAATAAGTTCATTTCTGTCATATTTTAGATTCCACATAAAAGTGATACATTGTATATGTCTTCTTTCTGACTTACTTCATTTAGTATGATAATCTCTAGGTCCATCCATGTTGCTGCAATGGCATTATTTCATTCTTTTTATGGCCGAGTAGCATTCCATTTTTTATATGTACCACATCTTTCTTTTGGCCACGCCGCGTGGCTTGCAGGATCTTAGTTCCCTGAGCAGGGATTGAACCCGGGACCTGGGCAGTGAGAGCACCGAGTCCTAACCGTATATACGTATATACACTTAAGGCCAGAGAAAGCACTTAAAGGAAAAAATGAAAGACAAGTGGATACGAAGTGACTTTGGAACATCATCGTGAGAGAAGAATTAACAAAGGAAAGGCGAGCGAGGCTAAACCGCGTAAAAAACGTTCAGCGCCGCTAATGACCATGAACCGCGTAAAAAACGTTCAGCGCCGCTAATGACCATGAACCGCGTAAAAAACGTTCAGCGCCACTAATGACCATGAACCGCGTAAAAAAGTTCAGCGCCGCTAACGACCGCGAACAGAAGATCGGAGAGGAAGCGAAGGCCCAGCCGAGGCCCGCAGGCACCTGGGCTCCCGAGGGCGCTGTGGCTCAGGTGAGAGGCCTTGCTCTCTGCCCCAGCACCACCCTTCCCCAGGAAGCCAGCAGGCCACCAGCCACGTGCTCCTGGGCTCACGGCAGGACCCGACCCTGCCCGCCAAGTGCTGCCCCCTCACTCCCCAAACCCGAGAGCTGCCAAGTCCACAGGTGCCACCTGGTCCACATGCTCGTTCCACAGAGGGTCAGACAGAGAACACTTAGGCTTCCAGGGCCACAAGTGGTCTCCGTCACATATTCTTCTTTGTTTGCTTGTACAACCCGTTGCCATGTGAAAACCACTCTCAGCTCACACACGGGCTGTACACAAGCAGGCTGCAGGCCTGATGTGGCCCAAGGCCATGGCCCCTGTTTAGCAACCAAGGCTCACCGGGAAAAAACAGACAGGTGTGAAAACTGTTGAAGCTTATTGCTGATTGAATTAGCCTTGAAAGCAAGAAACCTGAATTCTTCCATCCAATTGTGAGGAAATCATCAGACACACGGAAACTGAGGGACTGTCTACAGAACCGGCCTCAACTCTTCTCAGAGGTCCACGTCTAAGACACAACTAAGCAGCATATGCCCGTGCACAGACCCCACGCTGAGGGGCAGCTGCGGCAGACAGCGCGACGGGGCAGCAGGACTGAGCCACCAGACCAGCGGGCATGTGGCAGCTGCCGGGCCCAGGGTCAGGGGCGCCATGTCCCACTGTCCGCAGCCAGCTGTCAAGGGCAAATGTCAGTGAGGGACACCTGCTGGGAGGCAGTTGAGCACTATTGCTGCAACTTTTCAAAAAGTTTGGAATTTTACAAACTAGAAAGTTGGGGAAATATTTAAAGAATTCAAAGCAAGATGTTCCTTTTCACCCAAAGGCTGGACAATGTCTGCCTTTTCCATCTCTGCGCCGCAAAGGGCACTTACCGGCCGAGTTGATGATGTGCCTCACGACCTGGAGGGTGCCCACACGGGTCCTCTCGTTGCTGGCGTCCAGCTTGGGCAGCAGGAAGGCCAGCAGGCGGTCAGGCGAGCAGCAGGCTGCAGGGCAAGCGCTCATCAAACAACTGTTTGTAACGAGCTGTCCTTTGCTCCCTGCCGGCTGTCTGCACCTCCAAGGCAAGCTGGGCCCGGCGGCCAGGGAGGCTGGACGCTCGGGGCTGCGGCCCAGCCAGGCCTTGGCTGTGTGCTCCCCGGAGACACAGGCGGGCAGCGCTAGACGGGGCCCCCCGCCCCCAGGGCAGCCAGGCCGCGGCCTCGCACCCAGCACCGTGAAACAGCGCAGCGCCTCCTTCTGGTTGCTCGTCGCCGCTGGGCTCGAGGGCTCCACGGGCACGCAGACCTGCCCGGGGACAGAGGGCACGGTCACGGGGGCCCACCTCGACCCCCACGCAGGGGCAGGCCCCTTGGGCGCTCTCTCACCTGTGACTGGAAGCGCCCCGGGGACCTCAGCCCACACCTCACAGTCGGCCCTCTCGAGGGAGAAGGGTCCTGGCTCCGTCTACACCCCACCCTTCCCACCACCAGCCAGGAAGACAAATTCCCAAGACACATTCCTTGATGAGAAAGCAGGCAGTTTCCCGCTTTCCTGGGCATGACATCCTGGGCTGGAAACCACGGACCTCTAGAATACAGAAAGCACTGGAGACCAAAATACCTCGAGTCCATTCGTTCAAAATTGTAAAAGGAAAAGGAGCTGCACTAGTCAAAGTAAAAGCAGAGGCTGTTGGCAGATGTGTCTCTGGGCTCCACTGCACCTCAGCGGGTGACACTCACCGGGGGTTGAGCTCTGGGTGGCACCCCAGTCCCCACTCAACCCCTCAAGGTCACAACAGAGGACCCCCGCAGGGCCTCCGGGCACAGGGCTCTAAGGTGAGAAGCGACCAGCGGTGAGTGCAGGACCGGGTGAGTGCCAGGCGGCCGGGTTGTGCTCCAGGCCCCCAGGGTGCTGCTTGTCACCTCCACTGCAAGGACCTCACCTGGCCATAAAAGGCACCGCGGCTTCCTACCTGCTCCCGGGCTCACTCAGCCGCTCAGGCAGCCCAGGAGCAGGGAGCCGGCTTGGAAGCAGACCCCCCGCCCCCCGGGAGATGCGTGACCGTGACCACGCGGGAGCCTGAGCTGCTCAGGACTCCACAGTGACTCGGAGAGAGTAAACCGCTGCTGTTTTCACGTGCTGAGTTTTGGAGTGACCGGTCAAAGGGCAATAGATAACTAGTGCAAATGGGTAGTCATCCGGAAAAAAGATAAAACTAGATTCTCA
>NW_006791731.1:598666-626473 GCF_000442215.2 Lipotes vexillifer
CTTTCCCTAAAATAAACTCCAGACGGATTAAACAGTAAAAGTATAGGGGGAAATGAGAGAAGCTAAAAATTAATTGCAGAACTCGAAAGCCTTTTCCAAGTATAGCAAAAGCTGAACTGTAACATAAAAGATGAATAAATGATGCTGTAAAAACTAAATAATTTTGCATGGCAAAAAATACCATAAACAGGGCTTCCCTGGTGGCGCAGTGGTTGAGAGTCCGCCTGCCGATTCAGGGGACGCGGGTTTGTGCCCCGGTCTGGGAAGATCCCACATGCCACAGAGCGGCTGGGCCCGTGGGCCATGGCCGCTGAGCCTGCGCTTCCGGAGCCTGTGCTCCGCAGCGGGAGAGGCCGCAACAGTGAGAGGCCCGCGTACCGCAAAACAAACAAACAAAAAACCATAAACAGAACCACAGATAACGGACAAAGTCGAAACAAACATTTATACATACACGATATGAGACTATAAATAACTGCTACAGATCAATATGAAAAAAATCTCTAAAAACCAATAGGAAAAAAGACATGAATGGAAAGCTCTAAGAAAAGGAAATATCACATTTTTTCTGCCTTTTCAGCTTTTATATATTTACATTTCCCGTTTAAACCCCACCCCCATCCCACAGATAACCATTGTTTGTTTTTACAGTTTTATGCAATCACTTTTATATTAAGTAAATGATACTGTGCTACATCTCTCATTGTTTTCCTCACTTTTTTCAGAGTTGTAAACTTTTTCTCCATGGAGATCTTAGGCATTCTTCGTTAGGTGAATTCCCAGATACTTTACGGTAAGTTTCTGCTGCTGTTGTAAAGGGTCGTTTTTTTGTGCTTGGTCACTACTGATTGAGAAGAACGCTCCTGATTTTTACAGGGCGGTCTTGTAACTGGCAACCTTGCTGAACTTAGTTCTAGTATTTGTGAACCGACTCAGTTCATATATGAGTGCATTTCTGGATGAATAAATCAACCATCCATAAAACAGACATCTACTGAGTGCTCACGAGTAACACGCACCGGTGCTGGGACAGCAGGGAACAGAACAGAGCGAACCCTCCCCCTCATGCCTGTGCCTTCTCGCTGGGGAGACCCGAGTGGCAACCCACCCGTCGCTACGTGTATTAAGAGGAGCTCGGGGCCTCGGGAAAGGCAAAGCAGGGACCGGGACAGAGGGTGGGTGGCCGGGAGAAGATGAACGACAGGTCTGTCCTCGCTCCCCCCATTTCTGTTCCCTTCCCCATTAACACTGAGAGTGGGGCTCCTTCCTGCTCCTGACACTAGAGGAAACGTACCTGTCTCCCATTACCTGTCTCCCATTCACTATGATGTACGCGGAGGGTTTGGGTATTTAAACTGCATCAAGTTAGAGCAGTTCCTTTCTGATCCTGGTTGCTAAGAGCTTTAATGACAAATAGGTGTTGAACTTTATCAAAAGCTTTTTCTGCATTGATTGAGATCAGAGAATATTTTCGGGAATCTCATTCCATGATGAGGTGAGCTGACTGGCCTCAGCACTGTGCAGCCCCCCTGGCTGGGCCCTACACCCCTCATGTACTGGGAGCGCAGTGCTGAGGGTGCAGTGCTGGGAGCTCAGTGCTGAGGGTGCAGTGCTGAGGGAACAGTGCTGAGGGTGCAGTGCTGGGAGCACAGTGCTGAGGGTGCAGTGCTGGGAGCTCAGTGCTGAGGGTGCAGTGCTGAGGGTGCAGTGCTGGGAGCTCAGTGCTGAGGGCGCAGTGCTGAGGATGCAGGGCTGGGAGCTCAGTGCTGAGGGTGCAGTGCTGAGGATGCAGGGCTGGGAGCACAGTGCGGGGAAACTCCCTTCACTGAGCACACGATCCTCACATCTAGCCTCACAGTAGTAGACCTAGATTTTTCTGTGTGGTCCTGGCTTGGATTTGGAATCAAGACCAGCCTCAAAGAATCCATCAGGCAGCTCTGGATCCTTTTCTCATTTCCAAGCCCACCTGTGTATGGTGGAAATTAGCTGTCCCTCAAAAGTTTGGAAGAACGCAACCTTCAGACCACGTGGGTCCTGGGTTTGCTTTCAGAAAAGGAAGGGCTTGGAATGTTGTTTCCATTTCTTTACTGGTTTAGTCAAGTTTTCTATTTCTTCTCTGCCAATTTTGACATTTTTAAGATTTTTCTAGGAATCTATCCACTTCATACAGTTTTTCAGGTTCACTACCATTGCTCACACACTAAAATTACTATTTAATCTCTCTACCATAGCCCGACCCCCGGCCCTCGCTGGGCGCCGTCCGTGTGTGTGGCAGGTGAGGGCTCAGGCCGGCGGGTCCGGGGGGCCAGGCTGGCATCCCAGCAGGTGTGGGAGTGGAGCAGGCCCAGAGATGCCCCCAGGGGTGGGGGGAGCAAGGAAGTAAGTCCACTCTCCCTGCTTCTCTGTGTCAAAGAGCCGCCTGCCCACGCTCCCTCTAGTTTTCCGGCCCTTTCTCCCCCACTCAGAAAGTCCCACGGCCGCAGCGTCCCCCCAGAGCTCCCCGTGACCTCCATGCCCGGCATCTGACCTGGGGGGCAGGGTGTGCACGGCCGCGGAGCCTCCTCGAAGCCCTTTCTCCATCAGAGCTTTCAGGACCCCTGGAGGGGTCTCCACCTGAGCCCGGGCCCTCGGGACGCACGGCCAGTGCAGCTGGCCCCAGAGCTGCCCCTGGCCTGCTGGCTGCCCTCTCCGGCCCCCACACGCCGGGGCTGTGCTGTGTCACGCGGCCCGAGCCCCAGCGCTGGGCAGACGGCGCCTCAGCCCTGCCTCCTGCTCCCTGACCCTCAGCAGGCACCTCCCAGCGTGCTCCCACCCCTCCCTGGGCCCCCAGCCCACCTGAGCGTGCAGGGCAGCCAGGAGTGAGTCAAGCTGGACGTCCAGCGTGCGGCTGCCCATGCTCGCGGCCGCCTCGAGGATCTGGCCCAGGCTCTGCTCGAGGAGGGGAGGCGCAGTCAGGGCCTCCTCCTGGCCCAGCCCCACCCCTGCTGGCCCGGGAGTCTCCCAGCCCCACCCCTGCGCTCGCTCGTGGGGAAGGGCCAGGAAGGGGGCGCGCGGCGAGGCCAGGCAGGCCTGGCTCCCCGGCTCCCGTCCGCGCCCCCTGCTGAGGCTGGCTGCCCCCGGGGCTTCCCCCCGACCCCGCGCCCCCTGCAGCTGAACTCCTGAACGCACCCTGGACACGTGGACAGTCTCGGCGTGCTTCTTGTAGAGGCCGAGGACTCCAGGTAGCAGCTTGGGGAGCTGCTCCTCCAGCTTCTCGCTGGGCAGCAGGTGGCTCATGGGCCCCAGGGCCTCCACCACAGCGAGCCGCAGCTGGGGGGACACAGGGACAGGCGCTCACGTGCGGACCGGCCGGCAACGCCCATCAGCCCGGGGCAGAGATGTGCAAAGAGCCCTTCCCCAAGGACCCCACAGCCAGACTCGAAGACCTGGGTTACCGCGAGCGGGGGTCCTAAAGGGGCGGAGGGAGTGGGCCCATGGGGAGAGGTCCAGCGCTGGGGCCCCAGAAAACTAGCCCTACTCTGTGAGGACCTGCGGGGCGGGGGAGGGAGGGGCATGTGTAGACAGATCTCCCCCCCACCCGAGAACCCGCAGGACCCCAGAAGAGGCCCAGGCGACTGGAGCAGTACCTCCAGGCTGGGGGTGGGAGAGGAAGCCCAGCTAGGCGAGGCCACAGGTCCCCACGGGACGCACATACCTTGGCTTCCCGGCTCTGCAGCCAGTGGTGAAAGAGGATGTCGTAGGCGCTGAAGATGTCGGTGGCGAAGGCGTCCTTCCTGACCGTGGGGTCGGGGGCCTGGTCCAGGTCGGCCAGGTACTCCAGGGTACCCTCACTGAAGCGCTGCAGAGCTGTGGTGACCCACGCGGTAAGCGGCGGCCGGCCCATGGCCGCACAGGTTCCGCGCGACACCTGCCCCTTCTAACATGCCATGCTGCCTGCGAGACACCCTCCAGAGCACCCGGCCAAGCTCAGGACCAAAGCGCTGTGTGGGCGTGAAGGGTCCCCCAACTCGCGTGCTTCGCAGAAGCTCAGAACGTGACCTTTTTCGCAAAAGGGTCTTTGCAGGTGCAATGAGTCAAGACGAGGTCACAGTTGGGGGGGGGGCCTCCGACAGGACGGTGTCCTCACAACAAGAGAGACAGACACGCGGGGACAACAGAGGCAGAGCTGCACTGCTGCAGCCTCAAGCCAACGGGCCAGGATGCACGGGCACCTCCAGACGCCAGGGGGCCTGGAAGGTTTCTCTCCAGATCCGCAGAGGGCGCACGGCCCTGTCAACACCCTGCTCTCGGAATCCTGGCCTCCTGAGCCGTAGAGAACACATTTCTGTTGTTTTAACCCCCCCAATTTGTGGTCCTTCGTCAAGGTGGTCCAAGGAAACCAGTACAGGCACCAACCTCCCCAAAATGCCCCCAGGCCACCACGCCTGGCCCACTCCAGTCTGCTGTGCCCACCTCTCCCCTCACAGAGACGCGTGCCACACATTTCCAAGGGCCGCTGTGCCGGCCAGGCGTGGGCCCCCCAGGACATGTGTAGGACGAAGACCTGAGGGCACGGTGGCAGGGTGCCGAGAGTGGGGAGCGCTGGCCTGGGGGTCTGTGTCCGTGGAAGGGACTGTGCTGTAGACATCAGGCGGGTAAGCCTGGGGACTCGCTTTGGTGCAGACCTGCGAGTGGTCGGCAGGACCTGGAGCCTGGGTCAGGGGAGACGATGGGGCCACGAAGGAGAGTCGGAGGCCAGGCCCTGGCCACGGGGCCTGGGCAGTGGAGCGGGGAGATGAGGATGGAATGGCCCGGAGAGGCGGCAGCTCCCGGCCGGCCCTCCCGAGGGCTGAGCCCAGCGCCCAGGCAGGGGCTGCAGCAGCTGCCCCGGGGGTCTTTACTTGCCCCAGCTCACAACCTCAAACCTGGCCCACTTGTAAGGCTGATTTCTTAGCCTGGGCTTTGCAGCCGAGCAGAAAACTAACCCTAACCCTCCATCTACAGGAGGGCAGCCATGTTCATACGTGCTCAAGAGAGAACGTAAAGCAATTCTGGAAGAAAACTAGCTCCTGGGGGAAGGTTCCTGTGCCACAGGCAGCCCTTCCACTGAGGATGGGCCCCTGGAGGGTCTGGCGAGGTGGGCTCTGGTCCCCTCCCTGCCACATGGCTGCGAAAACTGGGGCTGCAGGTGCCCCGAGAACCCTCAGCTCCTCTCTCAACCCCCCACTCCTCCACGGCCCCTTCGTCCCCCTACTCTCTTGCCTCCTTGAGCTGTTCAGTCAGGCTGTTGGTCAGACTGATCAGGGATCCTAGGTATTTTGCATGGGAAGGTCTTTCAGGGTAACAGGCTACTATATGGCCAGAAGCAGAAACCCACCCCCGGATCTGTTACTAGGCTTGAGCTTTTCATCAGGTATACACACAGGTACAAAGCAAAAGAGCAATTCAAACACACCCTCCGCCAGCCCGATTCCCCTTTCTCCAGAAGCAAACATGGGGTTTGGATCTATCTCTCGATAAATAACGGGTCCACGATGTTCCTCACCTACTCCCCGCAAGGCCGGGGCCAGTCCTTTCCGTCCATCCCTCCAGACCCACGCTGCCAGAGCCCACCCACTCCCTCCAAGAGCAGCTTTGTTTCCCAGAGTAACCGACCACCTGCGGGTTTTTGGTTTTTGGTTTTTGTGGTACGCAGGCCTCTCACTGTTGTGGCCTCTCCCGCTACGGAGCATGGGCTCCGGATGCGCAGGCTCAGCGGCCATGGCTCACGGGCCACACGCCCCGCGGCATGTGGGATCTTCCCGGACCAGGGCACGAACCCGTGTCCCCTGCATCGGCAGGCGGACTCTCAACCACTGCGCCACCAGGGAAGCCCAACCACCTGCGGTTTGAATCTCCTTGGCTCTCCAGGCACGAGTCACTAAGGCGACCTCCACACCTCTTGCCACACACCCGGGGGCTCCCTCGGCCCGCCACGTGGGCCCGCACCCTTCCTGATCCTGGCTTCTCCACAAGAGCCTTTACCCTCCTGCTCAAGTAGCATCTGGGCAGGGTTCTGATTCTCAGAGGGTGCCTGCCACTGGAGCTTTCTGGCGCTCTCGCTTGAGCGAGAGAAGGCAAGGCCACCCTGTCTCCTCAGCCTCCCCTTGGACCATCCCTGCCCCACCCCCCGCAAAGTCTTCCTGGTGCAGTGCCTGGAGGGCCTCTCCACCAGGAACGGCTCCTGCTGCAGGGCAGGCTCAGGGATTACTGCACGGCTCCCCCACTCCACTCTCTCCGTTCGTTCTTTCCAGGGTGTCTTATTCGAATGCTGGCTGCATGGCCTAGCCTGCTAATTCTCTCCTTTCTCTCCTATTTTCCATATGTTTGCTCTTTTGCTCCACTTTCTGGAGGATCTCCTCAGCTTTCTCTTCCACCTCTGCCTTCCATTCTCTTCACGTGTTTAATTCCCCGAAGCTTAATTTTATTCTCCGAACGTAGCTTCTCCATAGCAACGTGCTTGCCCCCCCCCAGCGCATCCTCTCTTGACTCCCGGGGGACGTTAACCGCAGATTTCCCTTCCTGCCTGTTTTCTCCTCCCTGAACTCTCTGCTTTCCCCAAGCCTCGGTTTCTGCTTATTTTGCTGCCACTTTTCCTATCAGAGACTTTCCTTGTGGGCAGTGATTTTGGCCGCTGTTGGTGCTGGACAGTGTGGCCGGGCCAGCTGTGCGCCCTGCTGTCTGGGGCGTGTCAACACGGTCTCTGGGTCTCCCTGCCCACTCTTCCCCTGCCTGGCCACAGCGGCCTGCAAACTGGACGAGCACCTTCAAGTGTGCACGTGCTCCTGTTCTCGGCCCAGCGCCGCCGCCCACTTGTGCCACCTTCCGGCAGTGGACATAGACATCTGCCCAGAACCAGAGGCTGTCTGGAAGGACAGGAGGCCCCAGCCCTCTCGTGGCCCACCCAGGCCGCTGATGGGCTGTTGTGGACCCTCCTGGCCCGACTGAGGCCACTCCAGCAGGCAGGACCACTCTTCCCTCCAACTGCAGACCCTGAACGTTCTGTCTGCGGTGAGGGGCGCACACCTCAGCAGGAGGGCGGCCTGTGGGCAGGTCTCTTGGCCCATGCACTTGCTTCACACACGACATACCAACAAGGTGGGAACTGCGGGGGCCTTTGGCCCGTGAAGGGCAGGGAGCAGAGCGCCTGAGAACTGCGAGTCAGCTCTCTGTGCAGAGGGCCCTGCGCCTCCCGGAGCGAGGTCAGTACCTCCCAGAGGAGCTGCCCGGGACCGGTACCTAAGCCCTCTTGCTCCCCCAGCGGCCTGGACGCGTGCTGTCCTAGGCTGGTCTTCTCCCCGTGTGCAGCGCACCCGAGGTACAGCCCCAGCCCCTCAGCTCTGCCTCGGCCCCTTCTGTGTCCTGCTCCTGCATTCCCAGCTCAGCGGTGATTCCCAGCTGCTCGGGGATCCTGTCACAAATTCCCTTCTCAGCCGAGACTAGGTCAAGGAGGGTTTCTGCCCTTCAGCCCAAGCAGCCTGCCAATCACACACAGGTGGGAGGAGCCTGTAAGAGGCACCAAAGAGACCATGGCAGGGAATGGAGAGAATGGGGAACGCGGGGGGCTGTGAGGAGGGCTGGCAGGGGCTGGAGCCCCTCCTGGGGCCCCCTGAAAGCAGGGGAACCCTGAACCCAAAGCCACTGTGAACAGGGAGGGCTGGGGCGCAAAGCTCTAGGCCCTGGCTAGGAAAGTCCCCAGGTGTGTGCAAGACACGCAGCTACCCTAGGAACCCTCCCCAAACACCAATCCTCTAGCTACCAGCCCTCAACCCCAACCCTGAGCCCTGCCCAGTGTGGCCACGCCCTCACCACATGCTCCCTAGCTGGCAGCCTGGGGTGGAAGCCCAGCACCTGCTAACAGGCTGGGCTGTGGGTTAAAAAGGTCCAGTCCTCATGGGGGCCTAGATGCTCCCTCTCCCTCCCCTCAGTACCGGCCAGCAGTCTCCCTGAGACTGGTGGGGACACTAGGAACACCAGGAAGCTGAAGGACAAGGGCAATGTGGTGGCTGCTAGAAGAGGCCCAGGCCCCCTCGGCCCCCGGGTCTCAGGACCCTCTGCTTCCCTCCCTCACGAGTGCCCTCCCCTCCCACAAGAGTCATGCCGCGAGGCACCGTCCCCTGCCCAGGCACGCAGAGGGCCGCACACAGAAGGTGGGAGAG
Source organism: Lipotes vexillifer (assembly GCF_000442215.2). Classification (NCBI taxonomy): domain Eukaryota; kingdom Metazoa; phylum Chordata; class Mammalia; order Artiodactyla; family Lipotidae; genus Lipotes; species Lipotes vexillifer. Next base: position 606,844 of record NW_006791731.1, read on the forward strand.
TGAATACCCCATCCCAAGATGCCCAGGGAATGGTCACGCTCCCAGCACAGGGCAGGGAGAGAAATGGGAAGCAGCTGCAGCTTTGGGTAAGTCTCTTCCCACCCCGCATCAAGCGTCCAAGGCTCAGGGACTGCAGTGTGAAGTCCTGGGCAGGGGGGTCCCCAGCAGCAGAGAAAAGCAGTCAGACAGCAGAGGCCAGGTCTCTACCTGCAGCAGTGCCCACCCAGCCCACACCTGCAGTCACCCTTCCTCTAAATGTCCCGCCCTCCTCCTGCAGCCTGGAGGACCCACAGCCCCACAAAGGGGCACCGGAGACAAAAGGTCCAGGAGTGGATGGGCTGCACCCAGCCCCTGCCCCGCAGAGGCCCACCTGTCTTCAGAGGCCCACCTGCCCGCAGAGGCCCACCTGCCCTGCAGAGGCCCACCTGCCCGCAGAGGCCCCATCTTACCACAGCAGAACACCACCCTCATCGAGTCGGGTTTGGCTGCACTCAGCATGGGCAGCATGGTGTTCAGGATGGACGTCAGGAAGGGCACCATGCCGAACACTGCAAGAGGGGTACGTCACGGGGGCCCCACTGCCATCCCCACCCAGCCTGTCCTTCCCTCGGGCCCTGTGCCCCAGGGGAGGCAGAGGGCACCCCGGCCACATGCCTTGAGTTCCTTCTGCACAGCCTGGGGCTCACGGTGGAGCTGCTGGAACACAAGGAACCGAGGCCGGCGGGCTCTCAGAGGTGTTCACGACCGCTGAGAGCATGGGTCAAAGGGGGCCGGGCCGCCACCTACCATTGGAAACTGAGAGGTTGGCGAGCGTCTGCACGACAAAATGGTGCGGCAGGACCCCGGGCTGGAACTTGCTCAGCATCTCCTCCATCACGCTGCTGATGAAACGCTTTCCCAAAGCCACCAGGACGTTGCTGGCAGCCTGCTGCCAGTCGCAAACCAATTCCTATCCCCCCAAAAGACCTGAACTGGCACCCAGACCGAAGGAGGCAGACCTCACCCTGAAACCGCCCAGGAAGCAAAATGAGACACTCTGCCCTCAGTCACGCCAGGGTGCACACTGCTGCTGCTGCTGCTGCTGCTGCTGCTGCTGCTGCTGCTGCTGCTGCTGCTGCTGCGAGCAGGGCCCCCTGCTGAGCCCAGCGCCTACACAAACCGGGCACCACTGCCCCTGCGTTTGCCTTGAGGGTTTGAGGAGTTTGCTCTCTGCTTCAGTTTCCATTGTGGGGTGACCCTCCCCACCCCAGGAGGGCAGTCAGTGCACAGGACCCAGGGGCCAAGCCGAGGCAGCCGGACACAAACCCACACCCTTAAGGCACTTGGGAGGAAAGGCCTCGGAAGGCAGCTTCCCTCCCAAGCCAGGGCCTGGTCAGCCCCACGGACCTTCACTTTGGTCATCTCGCTGGAGGCCAGGAGGATGCTGGCCCTGGCCAAGCCCTTGTCCAGCTCGCCGATGTGACTGCTCACAACCGTCTCCATGACCCTCAGGATCATCGTCCGGTACGGATGCGCCAGCTGAGGAGAGAACCATGGAGGGAGGGCCAGGACCTGCTTGCCTCTCACGACTCCTCTCTGAGCTTAAGAGCGAGCCCTGGTCTCCTGACAGCATTGCTCTGGGTGGCCCGCCTCCTGGGGAGCTCTCCGTATGTCCTAGTGCAGCCCTCTCCTCAGCCACGTCCCTGCAGTGCCCCCGTCCAGCACGTGTCATCCTCGCCTTCACTGAGGACACGCAGACCACAGCAGAGGCTGTGACAGGTGGAGGGCACGTCACGGTGATGACAGAAAACCCCACGACGTGAGCAGGGCCCAGCCAAGGGAAGGGCTTCATCCTGCTGGAGTCCTGGGCGTCAACGGAGACCAGCGGTGAGGGCAGGAAATACTCAGGGGGCCAGGAAAGACCAAGACCCACCGCTTCCCTGAGGACCCTCCCCCCTCCCCCCGCAAATGGAGCATCCAGACAGGGGGTGCAGACCACGGGGCACAACCTCAGTGCAGCTGGAGTGCCCAGGCCATGTGACAGGAGCAAAGAGGGCAAGAAAGGGTGCAACTCAGGCTGGCTGCACTCTGCAGAGCTGCTCAGGCCTGAGAAAAGGTGCCTGTGACCCTCGGGCGAGAGCCCCCCGCCACCGACGTCCCCACCACGCTCCCTCCTGCAGAGGCTGCTAGCAGCCCTCACGGGGGTGGCCCACACTACCCGGTCACTCAGCCCTGCAGGCGAGAGGGGAGGGCAGGAGCCCCTCTATTTCAAGTAGAAACATACAGCTTATACCTGGGGAAAGTACCAATGTCCTACTGATGGGGTCATTCACAGCTGCTGGGTTTTTTTTTTTTTAATTTATTTATTTATCTTTGGCTGTGTTGGGTCTTCATTGCTGCACGCGGGCTTTCTCTAGTTGTGGCGAGCGGGGGCTCCTCTTTGTTGCAGTGCATGGGCTTCTCACTGCGGTGGCTTCTCTTGTTGCAGAGCACGGGCTCTAGGCGCATGGGCTTCAGTAGTTGTGGCGCACAGGCTTCAGTAGTTGTGGCTCGCAGGCTCTAGAGCGCAAGCTCAGCAGTTGTGGCGCACGGGCGTAGTTGCTCCACGGCATGTGGGACCTTCCCGGACCAGGGCTCAAACCTGTGTCCCCTGCATTGGCAGGCGGATTCTCAACCACTGTGCCACCAGGGAAGCCCTACTGGTTTGTTTTGTTCTGTTTTTCGCTTTTTTAAATTGTGTTAAAATACACATAACAAAGTTTACCATCTTAACCATTCTCAAGCATACAGTGCAGTGGTATTAAATACATTCAGCTGGTGGTGTGGCCGTCAGTACCATCCCTCCCCATAGCTCTTTCCATCTTATAAAACTGAAACCCTGTCCCATTAAACCCTAACTCTCCATTCCCATCCCCCCAGCCCCTGCCACCCACCTTTCTACTTTCTGTATCTGAATTTGACTATTCTAGACACTTCATATAAGTATACAGTATTTGTCCTTTTGTGACTGGCTTATTTCACTGAGCAAAATGTCCTCAAGGAGGTTCATCCAGGGGCTTCCCTGGTGGCGCAGTGGTTGGGAATCCGCCTGCCAATGCAGGGGACAGGGGTTCAAGCCCTGGTCTGGGAAGATGCCACAGAACACCTAAGCCCATGTGCCATAACTACTGAGCCTGTGCTCTAGAGCCCACAAACCACAACTACTGAAGCCCGCGTGCCTAGAGCCCAGGCTCCGCAACAAGAGAAGCCACCACAATGAGAAGCCCGCGCACCACAACAAAGAGTAGCCCCCGCTCGCCACAACTAGAGAAAAGCCTGCGCACAGCAACGGAGACCCAACGTAGCCAAAAACAATAAATAAAATAAAATAAGTTTATTTTTTTAAAGTCCTATGTATCCCTAGATAAAAAATATATATATATAGAAAGAGGTTCATCCATGTTGTAGCACGTGTGAGAATTCCTTTTTTTTTTTTTTTTTTTTTTTTGCAGCACCACGGCTTGTGGGATCTTAGTTCCCCGACCAGGGATTGAACCTGGGCCCTTGGCAGTGACAGGGCTAAGTCCTAACCACAGGACTGCCAGGGAATTTCCAGAATTCACTTCCTTTTTAAGGCTGAATATTCCGTTGTGTGGATGGACCACATCTGGCTTATCCATCATCCACTGATGGGCACTTGGGTTGCCTCCACCTTTTGACTAATGTGATTAATGCTGCTATGAACAAAGGTGTGCAAATATCTCTTTGAGACTCTGCTTTCAATCTTTTGGGTATATACCCAGAAGTGGAACTGCTGGGTCATATGATAATTCTATTTTTATTTTTTGAGGAACCTCCATAATGTTTTCCACAGCCACTGCACCATTTAACACTCCCACCACCACTGCACAAGGTTTCCAGTTTCTCCACATTTTCACCAACACTTGTTATTTTCTCTTTTTTTGATAGTATCCATTGCAATGGATGTGAGGTGGCATTTCACTGTAGTTTTGATTTGCACTTCCCTAATGATTAGGGATGCTGACCATCTTTTCATGTTCTTATTGGCCATTTGTATATCTTTTTTGGAGAAATGTCTATTCAAGTCCTTTGCCTATTTTTGAATTGAGTAGTTTGGTATTTTGTTGCTCAGTTTTCAGAGTTCTCTGTATATCCTGGATATTAATTCCTTATTGGATACACGATTTGCAAACATCTTCTCCCATGCTGTGGGTTGCCTTTTTACTCTGTGGATAGTGTCTTCTGTCATACAAATTATTAAAATTTTCATGAAGTCCAATTTGTCTATTTTTTCTTCTGGTTGCCTGTTCCTTTGGTGTCATATCCAAGAAATCATTGCCAAGTCCAATGTCCAGGAGCTTCTGTCCTACGTTTTCTTCTAAGAGCTTTACAGTTTTAGGTTTTACGTTTAGGTCTTTGACCCCTTGAGTTAATTTTTGTGTATGATGTGAGGTAGGGGTCCAACTTCATTCTTTTGCAAATGGATATCCAGTTTTCCCAGTATCATTCGTTGAAAAGACTACCCTTTCCGCATTCAATTATCTTGGCACCCCTGCTGAAAAGCATTTGACCGTCTATGTGAGAGTTTATTTCTAGGCTCTATTCTACTCCATTAGTCTATGTGTCTGTCTCTATGCCAGTGCCACACTGGCTTGATGACTGTAGCTTTTCTAGTAAATTTTGAAATCAGGACTTGTGAGTCCTCCAGCTTTGCTCTTCTTTAGCAATGTCTTGGCTATTCAGGATCCCTCGAGATTCCCTATGAATTTTAGGATGGGTTCTTCTACTTTTACAAAGTTGCAACAGCTGCTTATTTTTTAAGATTTTATTCCCACTTTACGTTGCTCTTGAGAGTTCAATGGGCAGAACAGTAACCACGTCAAAGGAAGATGTGCAGCACTCCCTCTGAGGGAGGGGGTTTCGCCCAGGCCCTCATGCAGGATGATGTAGCCACAGCCCCGTCAGGTAGCACATTGGGAATGGAACGGGGTTGTGGTGGGGTGGGGGCAGCTCGCTGATGATACCTGCCCTTGGCCGGTGTGTGTGAGATTTCCGGCTCAACCATTCAGATGTGCTGCTGGGTGGCCAATGAGCCCATCACCCCTGCTGCCCTTCCCCCACCCCCAGAACTGACTGAGTCCACTAAATGGATGAACTGGATGACTAGGCTACCTGCGGGCAGGATGGGAGGCAGGGCCTTTGGGATGTGATTAGGCCACGAGGGTGGAGCCCTCATGAATGGAATTTGTGCCCCTATAAAAGAGACCCCAGAGAGCTCCCTCATCCCTTCTGCCAGGTGAGGACAAAGGGAGGACACATCTGTCTATAACCCAAGAAGCAAGCGCTCACCAGGCACCGAATCTGCCAGCACCTTGATCTTAAGACCTCCAGCCTCCAGAACTGTGGGAGACACAAGTCTGTTTTCTAAGAGCCGCCCCGTCTGTGGCATTTTGTCATAGGAGCCAGAGGGGGCTAAGAAAACTATTTCTGCCTCTCTTCCCCAAATCACTTCCCTACCCACTGGCCTGACAGCCCTTGCGAAGGAGCCTGCTTGTCCCTGTGTTCACCTTTCCTATACTGAGACTTGGCCAACAGGACGGAGACTGGATCTGTCTAAAACTGTGCGGCTCACCACCGTCCAGGAACACAGACCAGGACCAGCTGGAGGAGCAGCGAACGTGCCCCAGCGCCCCAGGCACACTGAAGCCTCTAGAAGCTGACATCTACAAAGTATCGCACGCATCTCAAAACGCTGCACTGACCCACAATGGCCAGATTGTGCTGTACACCTTTCTTCTGCTGTCCCACATCTTTTTGGAGAGAGAATCAAGGGGATTCGAAATGTACATGCTAAGATGCAGCCCGATAAAGTCTGATTGTGAAGAAACACGAGTGAGTGGCACAAAGCTGCTGGCAGCAGGGTGTGGATGAGGCAGTGGTGGTAGCTGGGGGTGGAGAGGCACTGGGAAGGGCTCCACTGCGAGGGACGGAGCTTCCAACTTCAGACACGCTTACTGTAAAGGGCCACTGTGAAGGAAGTTGGTTTTTAAAGTTGGTTGAAGAAACTAAAAAGGCTAGAAAAGGGGTAAAATCATAAATGAGCTAGAAAATGACAAGTATGAAGCACACTTAAATTTTGCTATGAATTGTTAAAAATAACAAAGGCTTTTTAGCCACCTTCAGTACCCTTAGGCCATTTCCTCAAATAGCCAGGGCAGCCCTAATCTTTGTCTAACAATCAGACGCTGAATTCAGCAGGTCACGATGATGGAGGCTTTCAGCCACGAAGAGAAGGGCCCTGACACCCAGCATGCACGCACCGTGAAGCTCCATGAGCCGAGGAGCCTGGGTAGACACACACGTGCCCAAGCATGAGGGTGCCCTTCCCGTCCTATCTACCCCCAGTCCCAACAGCAGTCCACGAACACGTAAAAGGCCCAGAACAGCTAGGACAGCGGGGCGGGGGCAGGGGACCCTCCCCACGAGAGGAGAGGTCATCAAGCCGCGGCACAAGCCGCTCAGCAGCCACTCAGCAGGACTCGGCTACTTCCCCCAGGAAACGGCAGTTGACAGATGACAGAGAAATAACTCATATTATATAGGGCTCCTCTTTTACTGATCAAATGTCAAAACCAAAAAGAAAAATGGTCTTTTGAGACCGAAAGTCTAACTTCCAGGAATGAGCCTAAAACACGCACTGGAAAAACTGAAATAATTTCCCACCACAGGGAGCTGAGGGCGTCGCGGAACCGTGGGGCCGAGACCCAGGAGAGGGGGAGCTGGCAGAGCCCCTTTTGAGCCATCTCTGCAGAGCGAGTCCAGTTGGCACGCCCACCCAGCCACAGCCCCTCTCCGAGGCCCGTCCACGTGTTCCTGTTACCGCGGTAAACGTGAGCTGCCCTCTCTCATTGGCGAGGACGGCTGTCCAGGCTCCAGCGGGTCAGCGAAAGGGGATGGCGGCACTGGGCCCGCGAGCGAGCGGCTGGACGCTGCAGTGCTCACCACCCGGTCCCTCCACGACAGGACCAACCCACAGGCCACGAGGCAAAGAGGGTCACCTATGCTGGACTTGCCCGCCTCGAGGGGGCTTGGACTTGCAGGTATGATTTTCTACCCACAGCAGCACAGCTCTGCACTCTGGACCTAGCCAGCTGGCAGATCCCGCCCGGCAGGGGCAGCAATACCTTCTCGTGCAGCCGCAGGTGCTCCTCGCAGGCGCGGAGAGCCTCCTCAGGCTGTGACTCTCCAAGGGCGCACAGGGCGCCACACACCTGCTCCTGCACCTGAGGGTCCTTGTCGGTGACAGCGTCCAGCAGAATGGTGAACAGCCCTGCGTGACAAAGCCCAGTGGCGTAGTCAGGCCCGGCCCCGACCCTGCCATCGCTACGCTCAGCCTCTGAGGACTCGGCCCCACAGCTCGAGGAGACCGCCGCACCGGCCTGGCCGCTTTGCAGCCTCCACTGCGCTGGCCGGGATCTCTGGGACCCACTGGCCGCCTGCTCTGAGGTCACTCCAGCCACCTGTACCCCGACCTTCCAGCCCAGGCCACGTCTGCTCCACGTCTCCGGCCCCGCTGGATCTGAGCTCCTATAAAAGGCAGGCGGTGCAGGCTCAGGGGCCCTTCGGAAGCTGCCCCAGGTGGCCCTCTGGCCCACACTCTGCCCTGTGCTTGCCAGTCCCACCAGCTGCTCTCGCAGACTCCTCACCCTGGCAACTCCCCACACTCAGATCCAGTCCTCCGCCCCACGGACAGGACCCCCCATCCTCAGTGACCCGAGAGCTCCGGGCATGTGCCTGCCAGCAGTTCGCAGACCCTCACCCTGGGGGTGGAACCTGTGGGTGGCACCAGCCTCTGCCCCGCCCTGGGCCATGCCCTCAGCAAACAGCTGGCCCTGGCTGCCAGCAGAGTGGCCAGCCAGAGTGGATGCCGGCCCTGGGGCTTTTGTAAGAAGGGACGAAGGCTCAGGGACCCTCCCACATGGAGCATGAAGCCCCCTGTGCCAGGCAAATGCCGTCCCCCACACCAGACTGAGCCTGTGGCCAAATCTGGACCTCTGCGTCAGCATCTGCAGAGACAAGAGCTTTGTTTTCTTTTTTTTTTTTTTTTTAATGGAAACTTAGAGAAAGTGTGTTTGTGCAAGCGCCATTCCTTCCAAGCACATTTACTCAATGCCACGGGCTCCTCTGTGTCCCAAACTCAGAAACCGGCAGGCGTGACATGCAGCCCTGCCAAGAGCCCCACACACTCACTCTTCACGTATGACTCGTTCATTGCTGTGGCCGTGGCTTCCTCTCGCCTGGTGTGAACGCGGACAGCTCTCTTCAAACCTGGAGCAACCAGACGTGCAACATTTAAGTCATAAGCCTCCTCGGTTTACGAGCAGTTACTGTGCTTGTGTAAAACACAAGATGTAAACAATTCCGCCCTGGGGGAGCTGCCTCTGCCGGCCTGGCTGCAAGGCATGCGCGGGCGGCCCGCCAGGTCTTGATTGGCCCACGGTGGCCCGCGCAAGCGTGGTACCACCTCCAGCTACAGCATCTCCCTTCACTCTGTGCGCGTCAGGCCTGGTGTCGCTGGCGGTCTGTGCGGAGCAGGGACCCTCCCTGAGAGCCGAGAGCAACTGCCTTGGTGGCTGTGGGGCCGGGACTCCCCATGCCTGAGATCCTAGCACAATGTTAAATGAGCCTCCTGCTGGCCGAGAGACTGGGCGGGCAGCACAGGGATCTGGTGGGCTCCCTGGCGCCTGAAACCAACCATCCAGACAGCACACGGGATCCAAACACCACACGCCTCAAAGCGCCACTTGCAACAGATGGACCCAAAGGATAAAGCCCATGAAATACGCAAGCGACTCCCCACTTCACCACGTGGTCACATGCTCTGCCCTATGGCACACTCTCCGAGGACCTGTACAGTGCTGCTTTCTCACACTAGTGTCCTCGATTTGCTGGTCACCACCCTTCATTCCCCAGTCACCACCCATCCAGAAAAGGCTGAAGGTGGAGGCAGCAAAGGAGAAACGCCTGGCCTTGCTGCCGAGCATGGAGGATGTGCTCATTTGGCTGCGGCCACACGGGAAGGGGGCAGTGAGAAGTCACCTAATGCGGCGACAGGGTTAGGGGGTGGAATTAAAAATAAGTGAGAATTCCAGGGCTTCTCTGGTGGCACAGTGGTGAAGAATCTGCCTGCCAATGCAGGGGACACGGGTTCGATCCCTGGTCCGGGAAGATCCCATGTGCCGCAGAACAACTAAGCCCGTGCACCACAACTACTGAGCCTGCGCTCTAGAGCCCATGAGCCACAACTACTGAGCCTGCATGCTGCAACTACTGAGCCTGCGCGCCTAGAACCCGTGCTCCGCAAGGAGAGAAGCCACTGCAATGAGAAGCCCATGCACCACAATGAAGAGTAGCCCCAGCTCTCTGCAACTAGAGAAACCCCATGCACAGCAACGAAGACCCAACGCAACCCAAAATTAATTAATTAATTAATTAATTTTTAAAAAATAAGTGAGAATTCTAGATCAAGAAGGCACACTGGTCCTAAGCATTCACCCATCCCACCATAACCTCAGTGAAATGACAGAAAAGATGCATGTTTTAAAAGAACAAACCCACAAGGGCACTAGAAAACAAGAAAAGATAAAATTAGCAGACCAGAAGCTTCCAGGAATCCCAGGCAGACAGAAAGCAGATGGAGAGGACTGGTTTGAAGCTGGTGGCATCACCAAGGTGTTTCCCCTTTCTGGAAAGCATCTGAAAATAACAAGGAAAACAAGAAATAAAAACACATATTCCACTGGCAGCACAGCAAGAAGGTGGCAGAAAACCGCTCCCCCACCCCACCCCCCGCAAAAAGCTGAAAGGTAGAAGCACTACAGCCGGCAGGCAGGTGTGAGGTGCACCGGCCACAGGCTTCAGAAAGCCCACAGGACACTTCTCAGAGGCAGGCACCCCCGCACATGGAACCCACATCCTGAGTTCCCAGAACCGGTCTGAGCTTACAAGGCAAGCAGCCAGTTCCTGGGGCAGAGGCTTTGCCCTGTGGAAAGCTACAGCTATGTCCACGCCTCAGAGAAAAGGGGCTAACCAGCTCCAGCTGGAACATCCTTCACACAAGTGCAGACAGCTGTGCTCACTCGACTCAAGCGGCAGCAAACGCAAACAAGCATAAGAGACGTCAGCCCCCAGCCCACCTGGGAGGGATGGACCAGTTTGCCGTCTCAACCAAAACAATTAAGAAAACTGAACAAAACACGTGAAGCCATAGTTCTCAGGCTGTTGGTCAACAGGAAACGAAGGGCAGGAACCTAAGGTCACTCCAGCTCGTCACCTATAGGGCACATCCAGCTGAGGACACTCAGGAAGGCCCAGCGTTAGGACGGGGAGCATCTCGGGAGGCCTGGGTCTTGCTGGAGTTCGGAGGATCTAGTACCAGAGAGAAGTCCAGAGACCTGCAGAGGGTCACTCAGTTGACTTACTGGCCAGCACAGGGGCAACAGAATAATGTCCCCAAAGATGCCCATGCCCTCATCCCCAGAATGTGAATATGTTACCTTATCTGGCAAAGGGACTTAGCAGATGGGATTAAGGATACAGACCTTGAGGTGGAGAAATTACCCTGGATTATGTGGGTGAGACCAGCCTAAGTTCTTAAAAGCACAGAACCTTTCCCAGCTGTGTCAGAGAGATAAGACGGAAAAAGGGGGAGAAAATCAAAGCATGGGAAGAAAACCCACCATGGCTGGCTTTGAAAATGGAGGAAGGAGGCTCTGAGCCAACGAATGTGGGCACCTATAGAAGCTGGGAACAACCCTCAGCTTACAGTCAGCAAGAAGACACCGACTTTGGTCCTACAGCCATGAAGAACCAAATTCTGCCAACAATCTGAAACAGCAGGAAACAGATCCTCCCCAGAGTCCCCAGAAAGGAGCACAGCCCTAGCAACCCAATTTTAGCCCCATGAGATCCATGTCAGCCTTCTGATCTTAAGAACTTTAAGATAATGAATATGTGTTGTTTAAGCCACTAAGTTTGTAGTAATTTGTTACTACAGCAATAGAAATAGAAAATCAGCAATAGAAAACCAATACAAGCACGATGTTTAAGAAGAAATTACGGGGCTTCCCTGGTGGCGCAGTGCTTGAGGGTCCGCCTGCCGATGCAGGAGACGCGGGTTCGTGCCCCGTTTCGGGAGGGTCCCACATGCCGCGGAGCGGCTGGGCCCGTGAGCCATGGCCGCTGGGCCTGCGCGTCCGGAGCCTGTGCTCCGCAAATGGGGGAGGCCACAGCAGTGAGAGGCCCGCATAACGCAAGAAAAAAAAAAAAAGAAGAAGAAATTACGGGGGCTTCCCTCGTGGCGCAGTGGTTAAGAATCCCCCTGCCAGTGCAGGGCACATGGGTTCGAGCCCTGGTCCGGGAAGATCCCACATGCCGTGGAGCAACTATGCCCGTGCGCCACAACTACTGAGCCTGTGCTCTACAGACCACAAGCCACAACTCCTGAGCCCGCATGCCACAACTACTGAGCCCGCATGCCACACTACTGAAGCCCACGTGCCTAGAGCCCGAGCTCTGCAACAAGAAAAGCCACCACAATGAGAAGCCTGCGCACTGCAACGAAGAGTAGCCCAGGCTCGCCGCAACTAGAGGAAGCTGCGCGCAGCAACGAAGACCCAATGCAGCCAAAAATAAATAAATAAACTTATTTTTAAAAAAAAAAGAAGAAATTACGCAAGGCCAGGAAAAGAGCCACCTGAAAGGATTAGCAGCAAATAATCCCTGGAGCTCACAATGAGGCAGGAACGGGCCTGCTCCCAGCAATCGGGGGAAACACCACAATTCACAGGGAAGGGCACTAAAAAAGATTTCAGCTCAGTAAAGAAGTAAAATTAGGGAGTTCCTTGATGGCCTAGTGGTTAGGATTCCAGGCTTTCACTGCCATGGCCCGGGTTCAATCCCTGGTCGGGGAACTGAGATCCCGCAAGCTGTGCCATGCAGCCAAAAAAAGACAAAGAAAAAAAAGAAGTAAAATTAGCCCGACACTAAATGCCATTCTGGTTTCACCTCACAAAGCTAAAAGCAAGACCTGAAAAGATCAAACTGTTCCCAAATAACTTAGCCACAACCCAGCACAAAGCTTGAGAATAATAATAGGAACACAAAAACATCTAGCACTAACAAAGTAAAATTACAATGTCTGTCATCCAATCAAAAATTACCAGGCAGGGACTTCCCTGGTGGTGCAGTGGTTAAGAATCCGCCTGCCAATGCAGGGGACACGGGTTCGATCCCTCGTCCGGGAAGATCCCACATGCCGTGGAGCAGCTAAGCCGGTGCACCACAACTACTGAGCCTGCATGCCACAACTACTGAAGCCTGCACGCCTAGAGCCTGTGCTCTGCAACAAGAGAAGCCACCGCCATGAGAAGCCCGTGCACCGCAACGAAGAGTAGCCCCCGCTCGCCGCAACTAGAGAAAGCCCGCGCAGAGCAACGCAGACCCAACGCAGCCAAATGTAAATAAATAAATAAATTTATTAAAAAAAAGAAATTACCAGACATGCAAACAGGCAAGAAAACTCAACCCATAATGAGGATGAATCAATCAATAGACACTGACCCAGAAATGATGCAGAGGAAAGAATTAGTAGTTAAGGACATTTAGATGATAATTGTATTTCACGTATTCAAGAAACCACAGGAAACACTGAATATGTTAACATAAAGAGGCTAAAGTACAAGAATGAGAAAAGAAAAACAAGGCTGACAACTAGTCATAAAAAGCTGCAGTGGCTATATTAATAGTCCACAAAGTGGACTACAGAGACACAACAATTCTAAGCATTCACGCACCTAATACCAGAGCTTCAAAATACACAAAATCAAACCTAATAAAAAATGCAAGGAGAAACAGACAAATCCAAAATACAGTAGAAATTCAGCACCCCTCTATCTGTAATTGTCAGAACAAGTGTACAGAAAATTGCTAAAGGTACAGAAGACCTGAACAATACCGTCAACCAACTTAAGTAGTATTTATAGAACACTGTACTCATTAACAGTAGAATATGTATTTTTTCCAAAATCACATGAAACATTTACCAAGACTGACCATATTCTGAGCAACAAAACAAGTCTCAATAAACCTAAAAGAATTCGAGTCATACAAAGTATGTTCTCTGAGCACATGGAGTTAAATTTGAAATCAATAAGAGAAAGCTATCTGAGAAATCCCCAAGTATTTAGAAACTACTTAATATGCTTCAAAATAACGCATGAGTCAAAAAAGAAATCAAAAATGAAATTAGAAAGCATTTTGAAGTGAGTGAAAATGAAGACATCAAAATTTGTGGGAAATGTATAGCACTAAATGTCTGTATTAGAAAAGAAGAATGACTTTGTGAATTTGAATAAAAGAAACCTAATTTAGCAGGGAGTGCGGAGGCCAGAGTGGGAGCTCCTGTGCACTACCACTCCAGGTGAATCACAGACCCAACAGGAAGAGTCATGACTTGCATTCCCAGCAGGAAGATGTCTCCACTTTAGGACCCTGGCAAGAGGAAGGAAGACCTCTCCTTGCCCGGCAACAAGCCCAGCAAATGGGAACCCGCTCAGCTCAGGCTGTGGGAAGCCATCACCATCCTGAACTCTCCCTTCCCTCCTGTGGGCTTTCCTTCAGAGCAGCCCCTCCCAACTTCCTTTTTCTCTGTAAAGTAACTTCCTCTCCTTTGTTTGCTGGACTAGCCTATAGTTTTTGCTATACCATGGCTGCAATTCTCTGCTATTCCCAAATAAACACATTTTGCTGGTAAAATAACTGGCTGTTTTAGTTTTAAGGTCAACAACATCAAATTCCACCTTAAGCGACTCCCCTGGTGGTACAGTGGTTAAGAATCTGCCTGCCAATGCAGGGTATACGAGTTCCAGCCCTGGTCCAGGAAGATCCCACATGCCGCAGAGCAACTAAGCCTGTGCACCACAACTACTGAGCCTGCGCTCTAGAGCCCACGAGCCACAACTACTGGGCCCACACACCACAACTACTGAAGCCCGTGCACCTAGGGCCCATGCTCTGCAACAAGAGAAGCCACCACAATGAGAAGCCCGCACACCGCAACAAAGAGTAGCCCCTGCTCGCTGCAACTAGAGAAAAGCCCACGCCCAGCAACGAAGACTCAATGCGGCCAAAATTAAATAACGAACTAAATAAAAACACTTACCAACTGATTCTCTGAGGCCAGCATAACTCTGATAACAAAACCAGACACAGATACTACAAATAATGAAAACTATAGACCAATATCCCTCATAGACATGAAATTTCTTGACAGTATTTTATCAAATCATATCCAACATGTAAAAAGGATAATACATCATGACTAAATTGGGTTTATCCTATGAATGCAAGGTTGGTTGAGTATTTTTAAGTGCAGCCAATGTAAGTCACATTAACAGACCATAATCATCTCAATAAATGCAGAAAAAGCATTTGCCACAATCCAACATCCACTTATAATAAAAATTATCAACAAACAGGAATAGAAGGGAACTTCCACAACCTGACAAAGAGCACCTAAGGGAAACCTATAAGAACATCCTTAATGGTAAAAGACTAAATGCAATCCCTGTAAGATGGGGGACAAGGCAAGGATGTCTGCTCTCACCCATTCTATTCACTATCATACTGGAGGCTTTAGCCTATGCAATAAAGCAAGGAAAACAATAATATAAGGCATCCAAATTGAAAAAGAAGTAAAACTGTTTTTATTCACAGATGATGTGGCCATCTATGCAGAAAATCCTACAGAATCTACAAGTGGAACCAGATCAATAAGTCAGCTAGCAAGATCACAGGATATAAAATTAACATTAAAAAAGCAATGTGTGGGGCTTCCTTGGTGGTGCAGTGGTTAAGAATCCACCTGCCAATGCAGGGGACACGGGTTCAATCCCTGGTCCGGGAAGATCCCACATGCCACAGAGTAACTAAGCCTGTGCACCACAACTACTGAGCCTGCACTCTAGAGTCCACGAGCCACAACTACTGAGCCCGCAAGCCACAACTACTGAACCCACGTGCCACAACTACTGAAGCCCGCACACCTAGAGCCTGTGCCCCGCAACAAGAGAAGCCACCGCAGTGAGGAGCCCGCGCACCGTAATGAAGAGTAGCACCCACTCGCCTCAACTAGAGAAATCCCGCGCGCAGCAATGAAGACCCAACACAGCCCAAAATAAATAAATTTAAAACAAATTAAGAACAATAAAGCAACTGTATTTCCACATACTAACAATAAACAAAAATTGAAAAAGCCACACCATTTGCCACTGAGCAAACATTATATGAAATATTTAGGGATACATTTGACAAAAGATGGACCTGGTGAGAGATATTAAAGAAAACTTAAATAAATG
Source organism: Lipotes vexillifer (assembly GCF_000442215.2). NCBI lineage: Eukaryota > Metazoa > Chordata > Mammalia > Artiodactyla > Lipotidae > Lipotes > Lipotes vexillifer. Next base: position 622,239 of record NW_006791731.1, read on the forward strand.
GAGAGAAATACGGTACAAGGATATCAATTTTTTGCAAATGGATCTACGGATTGAAGGCATTCCCGATCAAAATCCCAGAATGTTTTTTGTAGAAATTGACAGACTGATTCTAAACTCATATGGAAATGCAAAGGACCTAGAATAGCCAGGGCAACTCTGAAAGAAAGCAAACCAGACCAAAATTGGAGAACTTACACTACCTGACTTCAGGACTTACATGTCCAGGTTTCAACAAAGGTACAAAGGCACCTGAGTGGAGAAGAGAGAGTCTTCCAACAAATAGCACTGAGCAACTGGACACCCACATACAAGTAAACTCCAACCTATACCTCACACCACACACAAAAACTCCAAATGACCCACAGACCTGAGTGTGAAACTTAAAACTATAAAACTTCTGGAAAGAAACATAGAAGAAAACATTCATGACTGACACCAAAAGCAAAATGCATAAAAGAAAAACTTGATAAACTGACATTTGTCCAAGCACTGCTCTTTGAATATGCTGCTAAGGGAGTGGCAACTGAATGAGCTAACACCTCTAAGGCCACCACTCAGTGACAGACATGCCATGATCAACGTCAGCGCCCAACCCCCCTCCTCACTCCACCCCCACCCTGCCCATCAGACAGCAGGTGCCCTGCTCCTTCTCTGAGGGCTGATCCCTGGTGGCCGCCTCACCTAACCCTGCCTTTGGCCACTTCCTCCACGCTGAGTGCTGCCCTTTGTCAAACGCAGGTCACATCACGTCACACCGCTTCTCACTAATCTTCACTGTTGCCCACAGAATCAAACCAACACCTTCAACGAGGGCTGTCGCAACCTAGACCCAAGCCCCTCTCTGCTTCTCTCTCGCCCCTCACGCTGCAGGAGTCCAGCACCTGAACGCCCTGGGCCAGGGCTTCGGCTCTCGCACCTCTGCTTCTGTTGGTCCCTACAAGTACCCTGCCCCGCCCCGAATGAATGAAACCCACTCATTCCTCAAGGGCCAGTCCCTTAGCGCACCCCTCCAGCGGGTGACCCAGTGTTCCTGCGGCCCTGGCTCCTACGGGGACTGTGGCATCAGTTCCAATGACGGTTGTGCGTGCCAGTCCGCTCCAGCACACTGTGAGTGGGGAGAAAAGTTGTGGTTTATATCCTTAGTATGCATGCAATTTCAAAAAACAAACAAAAGCTGTTCATTGAAGGAAAAGACCCAAAATCCTCCCATAAGACTCAATATTATACAACTGTCAATTTTCCTTCATCTACAAATATGTGAGTCGGGCTACTGAAGGGTACTTGATAAAATGGTTCCAAAGTTCATAGGGAAGAATCAACATACAAAAGTAGGCAACTAAATTTTGAAAAGTATGTGGAAAGGATTTGTCCTACGTTGTGTGAAAACATATTAAAAGGCTGCGTAATTGAAACTCTGCTATTTGCTCTAAGAAGAGGTGTACAAACCAACAGAACTGTATAGAAAGTCCAGAAATAAACACCAAAATCAGGAGGAAAAAGAAAGGGAGTATTTTAAATAATGGAGACAGATTAGCCAATAGTCTTGGAACAGCTAGTTAGGCACTTAGGGAAAAAAATTAGTCTTCCCTACATCTTTCCTTACCCCAAAATAAATGCTAGATGGATATAAGTGTTACATGTAAAAATGAAATGTAAGTCCTAAGCAGAAAATACAAGTACACATTTTATCGTCTTGGAGCAGGAAAGAACTTTCTAAGCCAGACACAAAAACCCACACACCTTGATGAACGTTGTTCAGTTGGACTATATAAAATTTATTAATTTCTGAGAGTCAAAACACACATAAATTGAAGACCATATCCATACACATACACCTATGCCCACAACCCCACACTCTCACAACTCACCCCATCCTCAGTGGAGCATAAAGTAAATAAAAGACAAAACAGGTCCAACCGTTCATGACAGGTATGACAAGAGGCTAATCTGTCTCATACTAACACGCAAAGGAGCTCATCTGCATCAACAAGACAAACGAGAAGGAGGGCGGCACGCAGACGGCCAGTCCAGGACTGGGCTCTCCCCGCATCACGAGTGAGCAGCTGGGAGTGAGGCCTGCACACAGCTGTGCTCTGCCAGCACCAGACGTTGTCAGCGCTGTGGCCACCACACAGGTGCGGACAACCAGCAGCGCCTGTGGAGGGTCCCCCCCAAGCCCAAACGGTCGCACTGCATGCCAGGGTCATCCACCTCTCGACATCCATCTACAGAAGCCCTCCCATGAGTGCAGAGTGTTAGAAAACACACATGTGTCAATCAGGGATCTGGTTAGAATTTTTAAAAAACAAGCACTGGAAAAAGGTGGTTGTCAAGTAAGTATAAACTACCTGGCCGGTGGAAGAGCCGGGCTTGACCGGTTTTGTAAGTTTCCACCTGCTGCCCCTGCCCCAGGCCAGGAGGTCTGTGGAGCAGACAGCCCAGCCCAGAGGCAGCCAGGAGCTGGTCTGGAGGGTAGGTGTGTGAGGGGAGACTGGGAAGTCAGGAGGCCCTGGGGGGTCATGGGAACTCCCCACCCCCTCCCACGCACAAGGCCCAGGGTCTTCCCCTCTTAGCACAGGAGCTAGAGAAGGAATCAACTTCCAGAGTTACCGACAAGAACCTGGGCAGATGACCCAGGAAACACAGTCCTTTGAGAACACCGTTTCTCAACATAAGCCATGCCAAGCGGTGTCACCCCCAAAACTGGGTGGCCCTCCAGCCCAGTGGAGAAAGCACATTCCTCATGACGTCCAGTAGCCAACATTCCTTGAGCACTGAGCAGGAGCTTTCCTGGGGCCCTACCACAAGAAGATCAAGTAACAGCTCCACGAAGGGGCTCACGAGATCTGGGGCTGCTGATCACACACAAGCAGCGAGCCGGCTGTCCACCTGGGCCTTGGTGGACCCTGGGTCTGAACTAAGCACAGACACCTGCTTCCAGGCACAGGCGACAGCTGTGAAGGTGAGGGAGCAGGCAGGCACCCACGGGTCCCACCTCTGATCCCCTGAGGGCCCTCAGCAGGCAGCAAACAGCCTTGGAGGAGTGAGAAACAGCAAGACGCAGGTCCAAACGATTCACCGCAGCGTGGACGTCGGTTTCAAGGTAACCAAGACAGCTCAACTCCAGGTGATCCTATTCTGACGCCAAAGAGAGACGAGAGACACGTGCTCACGTGAGCCATGATGGCCGAAGATCCTGCTGACAACAGCATCCCCAGGCCCTTTGGCTGCCAGGACCATAGGGGCAACCACGTCACAATCATGCCACCACTCAAGTGTCCCACACTGATGATTCCCGCACGGGTCTCCTGGGGCCCAGCGCCTGCTGGCCATCTCCACCTGGACCACCATCGCCACGCACACTCAACAGCTCTAACACCATCGTCACCCCGACTTCTCCCCGACCCCCACCTCACCCGCCTCTTTTCCTGTGTCATCGTGCACTCAGCTACGTGGGTCAGAGGTCAGCATCACCCCCTCCTGCTCCTCCATCTCCCTCCCCACACCCTACAGTGACTCACTGACCACCTTCCCCACCTCTACCACCATCCCTTTCCAGAGTGGTCCCCTCAGCCAGCCTCCACCCCAACCCCACCTGCCCCCCCCACCAGGCAGCCGCTCCCGCTTACATCCCCACACCCGCCCCCTCTGGCCCCCGCACCCCTTTGTGCCTCACTGCCCTTGAGCTTACCAGTCAGCCCCGCCCCCACCCCGGCTGGGCCGGCAAAGGGGAACCTCAGGCCCTAGCTGTGCTGGGGCTCCAGGAAAACCAGAACCCAAACTTGGGCCTAAGAGCCCAGGGACTGACTGGGAGCCCGCCCTGGCTTAGCACCACGTAGCTCTCACCTGGATTGAGAGCGGGACTTCCTGCAGCCCTCCAGCTTCACGCCTACCTTACATGACCAGTAATCCTCAGGGCTGTGGACAAAGTACCTCCCTGCTCTACAGTCAAAGAGAAAATGGAACGAATACAACGGCCCCTGCGCGTTGGGACTCTCGGGTTTAGGCTTAGCTTCCCATAGACAGGACCCCGTTTTCCCCCCGGGGAAGGAAGGACGTGGACCACACGCCTCCGGAGTGACAGGCGCTAGGACTGGGGACCGAGCGCCCCGCAGGGAGGAGACGGGCACAGAGACCAGGTACCCCGAGTCCCACCCCTGAGAGGGGACGGGCACGGGGGCCGGGCTCCCCATGCCGCTGCGACGAAGAATGTGAGCGGCTCGGCTCCCAGGGCG
>NW_006791731.1:626483-626817 GCF_000442215.2 Lipotes vexillifer
CCGGGTGGTGACGCGGCAAATGCGGCTCCGCGCAGAGCTGGGCGCACCTGAGCCCGGGGAAGGGGGTGGGCTCGGCCCCGCGACGCCCGGGACCCTTTCCGCGCTCGCCCGGTGACCTTGGAGAGGCGCCCCCTGACTCGGTTTCCCGCGGCGGCCTGGCCAAGGGGGCGGCCCGAGAGTCCGCAGCCCAGGCTTCTCCGAGGGGCGCCGCGCCGAGTTACCGCCGCCAGCCCCGCTCCCCGGCCCCGACCCCGTTTACCTGAGGAGCCGCTGCAGCCGCAGCCCGGGAACCGCCCTCCCGCCTGCCGCTGACCGGAGTGGGCGGAGCCACGCG
>NW_006791731.1:626827-633657 GCF_000442215.2 Lipotes vexillifer
CCCCCGCCCCCGCCAACCGTGGCCCGGCGCGCGGCAGCCCGGCCCCGCCCCCAAGCGATCTCTGCGCTCACTGGGCGGAGGTGCGTCCCTCTCGCCCTCTCCACCCGGTCCCCCGAACACCAGAGAGTGAGAGTGCGCAAACTCCGCCTCGCGCTCGGCCCCGCCCCCGGCCGCCCCGTGACCGCCACACCTGACTGTTGGGCGCCTACGTAGGGCAGCCCTGTCGCCCTCAAGGCGTGCGGCCGGCCGCTGCGCAGGCGCAGGACACGGCTCCCTTCCCACTCTGCTGTGTCCTCGTACGACATTTACACCGCGATGATCCCGGCACACAGACACCGCCCCACATACCGGGAGAGGCGTCGGCGACGCCGGCTCGGCGCGTCAGTGCGCCCAAAGCAGGTCCTCTCACAAGCACATACCTGTCCAGGTACACACGCCAGGTGGGCCTGACCTGGACACACACAGGCACTGTCATGCCCTATATCTCTCACACATGAACACACACTGAACACCCAGCCAACACCCCAGAGACCCCAGGGCCGAGGAACCCTCCGCAAAAAGGTACACACACGCAAACTGGAGGCACACGTCCAGTATGCCAACAGACCGTGGGAATCAAGATGAGCAGCCATAGGGCTTTCCTGGTGGCGCAGTGGTTGAGAGTCCGCCTGCCGATGCAGGGGACACGGGTTCGTGCCCCGGTCCGGGAAGATCCCACGTGCCGCGGAGCGGCTGGGCCCGTGAGCCATGGCCGCTGAGCCTGCGCATCCGGAGCCTGTGCTCCGCAACGGGAGAGGCCACGACAGTGAGAGGCCCACGTACCGCCAAAAAAAAAAAAAAAAAAAAAAAAAAAAGATGAGCAGGCATCAGTGAAACTCCTAGGGACTTCCCCGGTGGCCCAATGGTTAAGAACCCACCTGCCAATGCAGGAGACACGGGTTCCGGGTTTGAGCCCTGATCCGGGAAGATCCCACATGCCACAGAGCAACTAAGCCCGTGCACCACAACTACTGAGCCTGCGCCCCAGAGCCCACGAGCCACAACTACTGAGCCCGTAAGCTGCAACTACTGAAACCAGGCACCTAGAGCCCGTGCTGTGCAACAAAGAGAAGCCACCACAATGAGAAGCCTGCGCACCACAACCAAGAGTAGCCCTCGCTTCCACAACTAGAGAAAAGCCCAGGCCCAGCAACAAAGACCCAGCGCAGCCAAAAATATATAAATAAATTTAAGTTAAAAAATTATTTATTTTAAAAAATAAATAAAACTTCTAGAAGAGACCATAGGCAAAATATTCTCTGACATAAATCGTACCAATGTTTTCTTAGGTCAGTCTTCCAAGGCAATAAAAGTAAAAGCTGGGCTTCCCTGGTGGCGCAGTGGTTGAGAGTCCGCCTGCTTATGCAGGGGACACGGGTTCATGCCCCAGTCTGGGAGAATCCCACATGCCGCGGAGCGGCTGGGCCCGTAAGCCATGGCCGCTGAGCCTGCGCGTCCGGAGCCTGTGCTCCGCAACAGGAGAGGCTACAACAGTGAGAGGCCCGCGTACCACACACACAAAAAAAGTAAAAGCAAAAATAAATAAATGGGACCTAATCAAACTTAAAAGCTTTTGCACAGCAACGGAAACCATAAACAAAACAAAAAGACAACTATGGAATGGGAGAAAATATTTGCAAATGATGCGACCAACAAGGACTTTATTTCCAAAACATACAAACAGCTCATAGAACTCAATTTTTAAAAAAAATCGAAAAATGCACAGAAGGGACATCCCTGGTGACACAGTGGTTAGGAATCCGCCTGCCAATGCAGGGGACATGGGTTCGAGCCCTGGTCTGGGAAGATGCCACATGCTGCGGAGCAACTATGCCCGTGCACCACAACTACTGAGCCTGTGCTCTAGAGTTCACAAGCCACAACTACTGAGCCCACATGCCACAACTACTGAAGCCAGCATGCCTAGAGCCCATGCTCTGCAGTAAGAGAAGCCACTGCAATGAGAAGCCCACGCACTGCAACAAAGAGTAGCCCCGGCTCACCACAACTAGAGAAAGCCTGCAGGCAGCAACGAAGACACAACTCAGTCAAAAGTAAAATAAATAAAATACATTTATTTGTTAAAAATGCACAGAAGACAGTTCTCCAAAGAGGACATACAGATGGCCAATAGGCACATGAAAAGATACTCAACATTGCTAATTATTAGAGAAATGCAAATCAAAACTACAATAAGGTACCATTTGACACCAGTCGGAATGGCCATCATTAAAAAGTCTACAAATAACAAATGCTGGAGAGGGTGTGGAGAAAACGGAACCCTCCTACACTGTTGGTGTGAATGTGAAGTGGTGGGTGCAGCCACTATGGCAAACAGTATGGGGGTTCCTCAAAAACCCCAAAATAGAGTTGCCATATGAGCCAGCAATTCCACTCTTGGGCATATATCTGGAGTAAACTATAAGTTGAAAAGATACATGCACCTCAGTGTTAAGAGCAGCACTATTTACAACAGCCAAGACATGGAAGCATCCTAAGTGTCCACTGACAGATGAATGGATAAAGAAGATATGGCACATATATACAATGGAATACTACTCAACCATAAAAAAGAATGAAATAATGCGATTTGCAGGGACATGGATGGACCTAGAGATTATCATGCTAAATGAAGTAAGTCAGAAAGAGAAAGACAGGGCTTCCCTGGTGGCGCAGTGGTTGAGAGTCCGCCTGCTGATGCAGGGGACACGGGTTCGTGCCCCGGTCCGGGAAGATCCCACATGCTGCGGAGCGACTGGGCCCGTGGGCCATGGCCGCTGAGCCTGCGTGTCCGGAGCCTGTGCTCCGCAATGGGAGAGGCCACGACGGTGAGAGGCCCACATACCGAAAAGAAAAAAAAAAGAGAGAGAGAAACAAATATAACATTACCCTCCCCTTGAAATACCTGGCACAGCTTCTCTTTTCCTAACCCCCAGGTCAGTAGCAAAGCAGTTAGTTTGCCCATATTTTCTATACTCCAGGCAGTTTGCTAGACAAGGGTTGTGGGTGAGCAAGGGAAGAGCAAACACCAGCCTTGTTCTCAAACAGCTCACAGTCCAACAGGGATGACAAAATGTGTCGCAGCAGTTCAATTCCAAGCATTCTAAGGCTTCCCCTGCAGTGGGAGTACCCCATGGGCCGTGGATCCCAGTGGGGACAAGTCCAGTCCCCAGCCACTGCCAGGACAGCAGCCCCCAGCCACTGTGCCGTCCAGCTCACGGAAGAGAGACTACGACTTGGGCCTCACTTGTGTTGTCTGGAAAGGGGGCATCGCTTGGTGTTACTCAGATTTGAAATCCTGGGTGTGAACTGCCTACCACAGGACAGGCACGTCGGGTGTGGTCTGTGCACGGGAGCAGGACTCTGGGAGCTGGTAGTTGCAGCTTAGAACAGCACCTGGCTCACAGCAGGCACTCAGGAAACACTGGCTCCCCATGGTAAAAGCACTCACAGAAGACTCCAGGGGCCAGGAGGAGGGAGGGACCGTGCTGGCGCATCTCTCCTGGAGCTGTGGGTTTGAGGTGGACCCAGGTGGGGGCGAGGGTTACTTGCTTGCTTGGGAATGTGTCATCAAGTGTGTACAGAGCTCTGGGGGAAAGGCTTCTGCAGCAGGTCTTGGCCTGAGCAGAAGCTTCCAGGCCTGAGCAGAGGAAGGCTGGGTGGCTTTGGGAATTCTCTGGCTGGCCAGTGGTTTTTTTGTCTGTCTTTGTTTTTTGGCTGCATCGGGTCTTCACTGTTGCGCGTGGGCTTCCTCTAGTTGCGGCGAGCAGGGACTCCTCTTCGTTGCAGTGCGTGGGCTTCTCATTGCGGTGGCTTCTCTAATTGTGGAACAGACTCTAGGCACGTGGGCTTCAGTAGTTGTGGTTCGTGGGCTCTAGAACACAGGCTCAGTAGTTATGGCGCATGGGCTTAGCTGCTCCGTGGCATGTGGGATCTTCCTGGACCAGAGATTGAACCGGGGTGTCCTGCATTGGCAGGCGGATTCTTAACCGCTGTGCCACCAGAGAAGCCGCCAGGCCAGTGGATGTGACTTGGCGCTTTCACTGCCAAAGGCCTGGATTCAATCCCTGACCAGGGGAATAAGATCTTGCAAGCCTCACAGCACCGTCCAAAAAACGCCTCTTTTGGCCCTTGGGGTTCTCACACCAGAGAGTGGGCCTCACGCAGGGCAGAGCTGGTTCCAGCAAGATGTTCTTAGGGCAAGCAAGTCCTGGGGGATAGGACACCCCCTTCGAGGGCACACTGCAGGTACAGCTATAGAACCTTCCACTCTAGAATCTGCCCCTGCTATCCCAGAGCCTGCCTTCCCCCATGCCAGTCCATGGTTGTGCAGCTGTGTTAGCCTCCCACCCCCGAGTTCTCAGTCCCGGTCCCTCCCCTGTCTCTGCCCCAGTCCCAGCAAGACTTCAGAAACTTGGCTGCAGCCTCGAGGGGGCGCAGGTCCCAGCTGGCCTCCTGCAGCCCCACCACCCCGTCCCGCTAACACGTCGGGCCTCAGTCATGCCTCCCGTCCCCCATCCCCAAGGCCCTGCGGTGAGCTGGATGGCCCCAACCCCTTCCGCAGTGCCCTGACCTCCGGAAGGTCAGACCAGACCTTCACGGACCAGAGAGCCTTCATGGAGCAGATATGCGAATGCAGGGACAACAGCTACCTGCTTTCCTCCAAGAAGATGGGCTCTGGGGCCTTCTCCAAAGTCTACCTGGCCTGTGCCACGCAGGAGTGCATACAGCACAACTCCAAGCTGGCCTCTGACCTGCGGGGCAAGTGCCACACCATGGCGAGGCAGGCCGCCTCCTCCCCATGGGGTGGGGGCTCCGTGGTTCACTCTCCAGCCCAGCCCTGAGGCCCCTGTCCTAATCCCACTCAGGCACTTCCCAGGTGCTCTGGCCCCCTCCTGGTCCTGCATCCTCCCTGAAGGCCAAGGCTCGGGCAGGCTGATCACTCCCAGTTCCTGGACCCCTTGAACACATAAGTGCCTGGAACAGGAGTGAGCAGGAGACCAGAGCTGCCCCCCAAGGATGCTGCTCACCGAGCCTTGCCCCGGCCAAGTTCAGCAACATGCACAAAGGCCACAGGGCCTGTTCTGCCACATCCTGCCCCCGAGAGGCTGTGGTCTTTGCACAGTAGCCACCCTCCACCCCCGCAGGTGGCTATCAAGATCGTCTCCACCGCTGAGGCCTCTGTGGAGTTCTGCAAGTTCCTGCCCCGTGACATCTCGTCACTCAGTGCTACCTACAAGCATCTGAACGTGGTGGGCAGAGACCCCAAGACATCCTGGTCCCCTCCTGCCCAGCCCAGGCCTGCCCCCTTCCCCTCCTGAGACCCTTACGCTTGAGCCCAGCCTCATCCTGAGACCCCAATCCAGTGCACCTGATGGCCCCTCCTCGGGGTGATGGCAGGCGGGCGGGATCCAGTAGGTGCAGCTCTATGAGACCTACCGGAACAGCTGGCGTGCCTACTTGGTGCTGGAGCCAGCGGCCCGTGGTGACCTGCTGGAGCACATCAATGCCGTGTCCGACCACTGCCGCTGCCCGGGACTGGAGCAGGGGGCCCGCAGGGTGTTCCGGCAGCTAGTCAGTGCCATGGCGCACTGCCCCAACTCAGGCATGGCAGTTGAGGGCGCCGCCCAGTCCACCCGCCCACCGCATGGAGAGACCCACCTGAGCTCAGGCCCAGCCTCACCTCCGCTTCCCCAGGCAGGGACCTAAAGTGTGAGAACACCTTGCTAGATGACCGAGGCTTCCTAAACCTGAGTGGTGAGCCTGCGGCCCAGCCCGCAACCCTGTCCCCAGCCTGCGCCAACTCTGACTGAGGTCTTCGACCTCTGCGGGCCACACATACCCTACTCTCGCCCCAGCCGAGCACCCAGCGTCTACACTGGCTTGCTCCAGACTCCTGACCCCAGTCTGCCTCGTCCTTCAACCCCCCTAGGAGGCCTACACCCCACCCTCACCCAGAGCCACACTTGCAGTCACCCCACACGCCTCATGCCCACCACACGGCCACCCCGCAGGAGCCCACTTACACCCCGCCCCTCGCCCGCCACCCCGCCCTCCCCGTAAGCCCCCTGCAGACTTTGGCTTTGCCAATCGGTAGGGGCTTAAGGACTCACAGCTGAGCACCTTCTGCGGCTCTGTGGCCTACACAGCCCTGGAGGTCCTCGCGAGCAAGTACAGCAGGGAGCAGGCTGACCCATGGAGCCGGGGAGCGCCACCTCACGGGCTCCAGGACCCCTAGCGAGGGGAGGGGGCACGCCCTGGGAAGCCCATGCCCCGAGATGTGTCATCCACTACGCCATGGTGACCGGGAAGCTGCCCCTCAAGGAGCGCCAGCCCCACCGCATGCTGTACCTGATGCGCCAGGGCCCCACCTTATGGACAGGCCTGTCCCCAGGTGAGCGCCTCCACCCTGTGTCCCTCCCCGGTCCCAGCCCGCACCCAGATGGGCGGCAAGAGACAGCTGGGTTCAGAGAGGTGGAAATGGGTTGGTGGCCCCGCTAAGCTTGAACCCTGCACTAGCCCAGGGCAGGCCACCTCACCTCTCTGCCTGCCTCCCCATGTGTGAAACACGGACACCCTACGGCCGTTTGGGAAGACTGAATGGGATGACCCCTCCAAGCTGCCAGCATTGTTGGCCATGATGGCTGCGGGCTGGGGCGCGAGAGGGCAGTGGCATCTGTAGGCCGCATCCTTGAGCCCTCACCCGCAGAGTGCCAGGACCTGATCCGAGGCCTGCGCCAGCTGTGCCCGCGAGCGCGCCTGGGCCTGCAGCAGGTGGCCGCGCACCACGG
>NW_006791731.1:633688-639136 GCF_000442215.2 Lipotes vexillifer
ACTGTGCTCGGCGGCGTCACACCAGGTGCTGCATGCCCACCAGTGTGGGCAGGTGGGCGGCTCCTCAGCGCCCCACCTGACCCTCCCACTCAGGTCAGTTGCAAAGAAGCCTGAGGAGTCCCAGCTCCCAACGTCCCCAGACAACGTGGAGCCCAGCGCGGACTCAGATCCCCCAAGGCCGCTCCTGCACCTGCGGCGACCCCAGCAACAGGGCACCCCCCTTGAGAGTGCCTCTGGTCCGGCGCCCGAGCCCACGGAGTCTCCCCCGAGACAAGATGTGACTCTGCCGGGCTGGGACTCTGGAGCACGGAGACTGCCAGTCGCACGGTGAGCCCCTCCAGGCGTCCGCTGTCGCCATGCTCCATGTCTGCCATCCGGAGCGTGCCTGGACACTACTTGGTTAACTAAGGGCGGGCGGGAGGGTGGGAGCGAGGCCAAACAGAGTGTTTATTCTGTGGAGCCAACGGTGTGGACTTCTCAGTGCAGGAAGAGGGCCGCGGGCCTTGGGGCATCTGGAAAACAGTCCACATACCTCCAGGCCAGAGCTTTCATTTACCTGGGGGGAGGGAGGGAATAGAGAGGGGACCGCAGAGGAGGGAGACACCCGGCACCCATGAAGGAGCCAGTCTTGATGGGCGCGCCAGTGGAGTGTCCCAGCTTTGGAGGGTGGTCAGAGGAAAGACTTGAGCCTAGGGCAAGGCTGCAGGCACATCAGGGAAGCTCTCAGCTTGGCAGGCAAGGGGCTCTGGGGAGCTGAGGCTCAGGCAAGCTGACCAGGGAGAGGGCCTAGCTAGTGGGGGAGAGCAAGGGCATCAGGTCAGTCCAGGACTGGGAAATAGGACTTGAGGAGCTTGCAAAGAGCATAGGGTAGGTTTGGCACAGGTCAAGTAGGAAAGGTGGGGAGCATGAAGGGGAGGCAACACCCAGCAAGTGCTCCGAGGACAGGCCACAGGGGTGCAGCCCTGGGTAGACCCCACGACAGGCTGTGGCTGGTGAAAATCTCAACAGGTGAGCCCTTTGAGGCTGGGTCTCAGGCAGGGCCCCAGGATGGAGGGACCTGGGGTGGGACTGGTACCAAGGGGCACTGCAAGCACCTGGGTGCCCCCCTATGCCCAGACCCCTGTAGCACCGTTGGGACTGGGAAGCTCCAGCTAGCCCCTCGGGCTTGCAGTGTTTTTCTGTCCGGCCCTGCTGGCCATCCCCGTGGAGATACCTGAGCAAATCATAGGGTTGGGCCAGCTCTGGCTGAACAGTCCTCTGAACAACCAGCATTCTTGCTGGAGCCAACAGGGCACAGGGAGGCACCCTCAACCCTCAGCAAAGACCTGGAGCTTAAAAACAGCTCTGCTTCTCAGCAGGGCACACCCTCAGAGCCAGGGGACCCAGAGGCCTGCCGGCGGCTGCACGCAGACCCGGTCTGGGAGGCCTGGACGGATGGCGAGCAAAGGTGGGCCCGGAGCTGGCGGCAGGCTTCGCGGGCCTCAGGTGGGTGCAGCTCCCTCTGCGCGCGTCTCTGGGGCCACAGCTCCAGCTGCTGCTGCACCGCTCGCACTGCTCTGCTCCTGGCGGTCCTGCTGCTGCAGCTGTCGCTCAACATCCTCAGGTACTTGCACCTCCAGCAGGTTTTCCATGCCATGCTCTGGCTCATCCCCAATAAGAACCTGCCAGCAGGGCAGGCAGGGGAAGCAGGTGAGCAGCTGGCTGGCACACTGTGGACATCCACCACTCCCCTAACCCTGCACCCACCTGGATGAGTTTCTCACAAGCCACCCGCACATCGGGCTCTGGCTCCCAATTGTGCAGCTCGCGCAGGATCAAGTAGGCTCCCTGGTCCCTCACCTGCTTCCGACCAGGTGCCGTGGCCGTCAGCTGGGAGAGGGCAGAGGTTATCCAGACATCAGTGTGCTGATATATAAGTGTGTGTGTGTCGGGGGGTGACATTAATGTAGCAATACTCCGGCTCACCAGCATAATGGCCTCAATGAGCATCTTGCGGATGTCGGCATCAGGATCTCGCTGCTTGTCTTGTGGCAGGTATTGCAGGTCAACGGGCAGCCCTAGGAGTGAATTCACTGGGTCCCTATGCTGGCCCCTGGACTGCTAGGCAAGACCCTGCCATTGTAAGGCCCATCTGTGTTCAGCAACTCCCTGCTAGAAGGTTTCAGAAGGAGCCCTGATCTGGACACTTCCTTCTGCCTCTCCCCCCACTGGCCTCCCCTCCTGCCCGAGCAACCCTGAGGCTCGACCCAAGCCACTTACGCTCCATCTCCTCCTCGGAGAAGTCCTCAGGCCCAGCCAGGGGCAGTAGCAAGTAGGGGAGAATGTCCACCTCAGGCCCAAGCAACCACTCATGGTGTCCTGGGGAGAAACAGGAACGGAGGCCAGTCCAGGGGGGCCCCAGGGTCCAGTCTATTCCTCCCACTCCCCGACACGGCAACTTCCTCACCACCACTCACGGTGCTCGAAGCAGCAGTTTCGCAGTGTCCCCACCACCCCGCCCCTGCGCACCGAGGAGTCCGGGTATTGGGTAAGGGGCAGCAGCCGCTGGACCACGCACCTGGAGGGAAAGACCATTCAGTGCCGTCCCTGCTCACTTCCACCCCCTCCCCGCGAGCGCCCTGGGCTTCACCTGTCGGGGTCCAGCAGGAAAGCGCGCGTCGCAGGACGCTGGCTGAGGTTGGAGAGCATTGGCCCCAAGTAGTGCAGGGGCGCGCGGGCGTTGTAGCCAGGAGTGCACAGCGCGAGCACCAGCCGCTCCAGGCCCGACTCCCCGGGCTCAGCGGCCGCCAGCGCCGCCATCAGCGCAGTACATGGCACCGGCTCGCGGCTGAGGTTAGCCAGCACGGCGGCCGCCTCCTCGGCCCAGGGCCACTGTGGGTCCAAAGCGCAGCCCAGCAGGCGGGCAGGTAGTCCGGGCTCGGCCGCCAGCAGCGACTCGTGCAGGCCAGGGTCGGCGGCCAAATTGACTAGCGCGCGAGCGGCGTCTCGGGCCGGGGCGGGAGCAGGGGCCACCGCCAGCTCGACCAGAGCCCGCAGCAGTGCCGCCTGGCCGGCCAGCAGCGTACGGCCGGGCCCCGAGCCGGTCAGCGCCAGCACATGCTGCGCCGCCGCCGCCTGCAGGTCGGCCCGCGCCCCGAGCGCCAGGAAGGGCAGCAGCTTCGCCGCCTCCGCCTTCGGGCCGGCCTCCAGTATCAGCGACCCTACGGAGGCGAGGCCACCGGCTGACCTACCCACGTCCCCTTCGTCCTCCCGCATGCCTGTCGGCGTGCTCCGCTACGAAAGCTCAGCTATGTGGTGCGCCTACAGCTGGGCAGCTGGGCAGCTGGGCAGCTGGGCAGCGGCCCCGCCCACCAGGGTACCGGAAGCCCCGGTGACCAATCCGAGGCTACCGACTCTGCGCAAGGGGCGGGACTGGCGCGCGGAACTGGCGCGCGGAGGCGGGGCCACGCCAAGGCCCGGGGGATTGTGGGATTGGTTGCCGGCCGTAAGTCGGGGACCTCGGGCTCTGCGCGGTGGTGGGGGTCGTGCAGGGACAAGCTTTGGGCCCCGGCACGGCACCGTCCCTTGGGGGCGTCCTGCCAGCCGCTGATAGCGGACCGATTACATTCCCTCTTCCTTCATGATTGGCAAACATCCGTCTTCGCGGGAAGAAAAGCAGGATCAATTACAGTGATTGACTTTCTAGTGTATCCCTGGCATACTCTCCGTTTGATCGTGATATATTTTCGGTTTTATACATGGTTGTATTTAGTTTGCGCAATTTTTTTTTTTTTTTAAATGTTTGGCTGTGTTGGGTCTTTGTTGCTGCGCGCGGGCTCTCTCTAGTTGCGGCGAGCGGGGAGGCTACTCTTCGTCTCGGTGCGCGGGCTTCTCATTGCGATGGCTTCTCCTTCCGGAGCACGGGCTCTAGGCGCGCGGGCTCAGTAGTTGCGGCTCGCGGGCTCTAGAGCGCAGTCTCAGTAGTTGTGGCGCACGGGTTTAGTTGCTCTGCGGCATGTGGGAATCTTCCCGGACCAGGGCTCGAACCCGTGTCCCCTGCATTGGCGGGCGGATTCTTAACCACTGCGCCACCACGGAAGCCCTTATTGGTCTTGTTAGAGAACCACCTTTTGGATTCATTTCTTTATTGTTTTCTTTTTCAAGTTTATTGATTTCTACTTTGACCTTACTGTTTCCTTTCGTCTGCTTACTTTGAGTTTAATTTGCTGTTCTTTTTCTAGTTTCTCAAGGTAGAAGCTGAGGTCATTGATTTGAGACCTTTCTTCTTTTCTAATATAGGGGTTTCCCCCCACTTATTACCTGACTCATGGGTTATTTGTTATGTACTTTACTTTTACATAGGTTATAAGCCCCTTAATAGATTGATATTATTTTTGTTTCACACTAAGGGCTAGGACGAAGCCTCTAGGGGCAGTGATGCCCAGAAGAGCCACTTACAGGGAAAAATATGCCCCTGGAGTCAGGAGGTCATAACGTCCAAGAGCCGGGATTTGCCCCACCTGAGACCCATAGCCTCAATCCCAATCTAAACTTTCCTGAAAGTCCCATGGAAATTGAGGAAGAGGACGGATGAGTCCAAGGACGTGCCACCTCTCCAAGGCAACCACATGCTTGGGACAACACAGATCCCGGCCAGGCCATAAGAGTTGAAAATTCCTCAAGGAATGGAATTAGAATATTGTGGATAACCTAGGTAAATGATGCCCTCTGGTGGGTACTTTTGACTGAGACAAAAATGTGCACTTTCAGGGCCCACTGGCGTGAGCAGGGGACTAATGAACAGGCCCGTGATTTGACTGCATCAAGGATGTGTTTACAGTAATCACCAGCTAGGGAGCCTTAAAGATGCCCACGGTGAATTAAAAGATCCAGAGTGTTTGGAAGTGATTTCAAAGTTAAAGGTACAAGAACTGTACAAAGAACCCCCATATAGCCTTGACCCAGAGACCTCAAATTCCCAGGTCACCCCAGTAATGACCTTTGTCTCACCTCTTGTGTCCAGGTGGGAACAGCTCTTCATGCCCTTGACACAGACCACCGGCCAGCTATTGTGTAGCGTGTTCCTCGATTTGTATTTGTCTGGTTGTCTCCTGATTAGATTCAGGTTGTGCATTTCCAGCAGGAATGCTCGGGAGGAAATCCTGGGTTCTTTTCATCCTGTCCAATCAGGTGGCACAATGTCAGTTTGTCTCAGTGCGGGAGAGGCTTACTTTGATCACTTAATTATGATGGGAGTGGCCCAAGTTTCTTCCCTGTCAGGTTACTCTTTTTCTTCTTGTATTTAATAAGTATTTTATGGGGGGATACTTTGAGGCTATGTAAACACTCCGTTCCTCATCCACCTTTCACTCCCTAGTTTTTGCATGTATTGTTTTTTTCTCTGAATTAGTTATTACTGTGATGGTTTCCAAATGGCTGTTTTCTAATTTTATCATTTATTGTAGGGAA
>NW_006791731.1:639147-652194 GCF_000442215.2 Lipotes vexillifer
GTAGGGAAAAAAGCTTTCTCTTTACCTATTTATGTCAATGAAGTCTCATGGATTCCTAGTTTATTCAAAGAAATATAATACTTTACTGTCATTATTTTGATCCTCAATTTGGCCAGTGGAAGCCCCTTTAAGGAGGCTTCTGTGTGTTTTTATTTATTTATTTTTAAAATTTATTTATTTATTTATTTTTGGCTGTGTTGGGTCTTCATTGCTGTGCGTGGGTTTTCTCTAGTTGCGGTGAGCGGGGGCTACTCTTGGTTGCGATGTGCGGCCTTCTCATTGCGGTGGCTTCTCGTTGTGGAGCACGGGCTCTAGGTACGCAGGCTTCAGTAGTTGTGGCATGTGGGCTCAGTAGTTGTGGCTTGCAGGCTCTAGAGCTCAGGCTCAGTAGTTGTGGCGCACAGGCTTAGTGGCTCCGTGGCATGTGGGATCTTCCCGGACCAGGGCTGGAACCTGTGTCCCTTGTATTGGCAGGCAGATTCTTAACCACTGTGCCACCAGGGAAGCCCTTCTGTGGGGTTTTTTTTTTTTAATTTTTTAAATTTTGTTTTATTTTCATTTACTTATTTTTGGCTGCATTGGGTCTTTGTTGCTGTGCGTGGGCTTTCTCTAGTTGTGGTGAGCGGGGGCTACTCTTTGTCGTGGTGCGTGGGTTTCTCATTGCGGTGGCTTCTCTTGTTGGGGAGCATGGGCTCTAGGCACGCGGGCTTCGGTAGCTGTGGCACGTGGGCTCAGTAGTTGTGGCTTGTGGGCACTAGAGCGCAGGCTTAGTAGTTGTGGTGCACAGGCTTAGCTGCAATGCGGCATGTGGGATCTTCCCGGACCAGGGCTCAAACCCGTGTCCCCTGCATTGGCAGGCGGATTCTTAACCTCTGTGCCACCAGGGAAGTCCCTTCTGTGTGTTTTTAAAAATAGCTTTATTTGAAACCAAACAGGACCTTCCTGGGGACAGACACCCCCTCCCACCGCCATGTCCCCCACCTCTTGTTTGTAGAGGAGCTTTAGCCTCCTAGGCCGTCCCTGAGTTCCAAAGAGCAAATTGAATCAGAGAAGTGGGAAAACGGAGCAAAAAAGAGAGAGCAGTCTAGACCAAGTAGTAATAGTTTAGCCATAAAACAAAGTCAAGGACCTTTAGTTCTACTTGAAGGCTATAGGTAATATCCTGAGCCATGTCCTTGGGTGGTTTTGCAGATACTAAAGCCCCCAGCAGGTCGAAGAAGTTAACTGCATGCCGCCCACCAGCACTTAGACCGCAGAAAACTGGTAACTGAGATTTCCGAAATACCTAGTACCCTGTTACCTCACCATCAACCAACCAGAGAACTGTGCACGAGCTGATCACGAAACCCATGACCCTCTCCCTCACACTGTCGTTAAAAGCCATTCCCCTGAAAGCCACTGGGGAGTTCAGGTCTTTTGAATATGAGCTGCCAGTTCTTCTTGATTGGCACCTGAAATAAACGCTGTACCCTGCTTCACTGCAGCCCGGTGTCAGCAGATTGGTTTCGCTGTGCATCAGGCAAGCAGACCCAAGTTCTGTTCGGTAACATATTGAGATATAATCCACATACAGTACAGATCATCCATTTAAATTCAGTGGTTTCTGGTGTGTTACATTAACTGTTGTAAATGGTTGTAAAATACATGTAACAAAATTGACCATTTCTTTGGCTGTGCTGCACAGCTTGCGGGATCTTAGTTCCCCAACCAGGGATTGAACCCTTGCCCTCGGCAGTGAGAGCGCCAAGTCCTAACCACTGGACCAACAGGGAATTCCCCCGTTTAATTATTTTTAAGTGTATAATTAGTGGCATTAATCACACCCACAACATTCTGCCACCATCACCATTGTGTATTTCCCAAACATTTTCACCCCCCAGAGCAGAAACTCTAACCTCCCAACCCCTCCAGTGACCTCATGGCTATTTTCTGTCTCTACAAAGCTGCCTGTTCTAGGTTCTTCAGTGGTTACTCTTATGAGGCTATAATACAGTGTCAAAATGAAATTGTGTGTGTAGATTCGCGCCTCTTTTTTTTTTTTTTTTAAAGATTATTTATTTTTGGATGCATCGGGTCTTAGTTGCGGCATGTGGGCCGTTCGTTGTGGTGTGCTGGCTTCTCTCTAGTTGTGGCATGCGGGTTTTCTCTTCTCTAGTTGTGGCACACAGGCTCCAGGGTGCACAGGCTCTGTAGTTTGTGGCACGCGGGTTCTAGTTGAGGCGCACGAGCTCAGTAGCTGTGGCGCACGGGCTTAGCTGCCCTGTGGCGTGTGGGATCTTAGTTCCCTGACCAGGGGTCGAACCCACGTTCCCCGCATTGTAAGGCGGATTCTTTACCACTGGACCACCAGGGAAGTCTTTCCATGCCTCTTTATCCCTTGGATAGATTCGTGTAACCAATATCACAGTCAAAATAGAGAATAGCTTCATCACCACAAAGATCTCCCTCCTGCTCTGCCCTCTCCTGCCCATCCTTAACCCCAGGCAACCACTAATCTGTTCTTCACCTCTATAATTTTGTCATCTCAAGAATGTTATTTAAATGGAATGTTTTGAGACTGACTTTTTTCACTCAGCATAATTATCTGGAGATTTATCCAGGTTGTTGTGTTAATAATTTATTTTTATTGCTGAGAAGTATTCCATGGTGTGGATGTGCCACAGATTAGCCAGCCATTCACCTGTTGAAGGACCTTTGTGTCATTGCCAGTTTGGGGCTGTTACAAATAAAGCTGCTGTAAACACTGGTGCATAATATGGTTTTGTGTGGACATAAGTCCTCATTTCTCTGGGATAAATGCCCAGCAGTATGATTGCTGAGTCCTGGTTTTCAAGAGATTGCCAAATTGCTTTCCAGTGTCTGGACCATTTTACATTCCCGCCAGCATCGTACACAGATCCAGTTGCTCCACATCTCCAGCGTTTGGTGGCGTCACCTTTTAAATTTGAGCCATTCTTAATTTACACTTCCCTAATGGATGGTGATGTGGAGCATCTTCTCATGTGCTCATTTGCCATCTTCATCTCCTCTTGGGTGAAATGTCTCTTTTGTTTCTTTTGCCTGTTTTCTAATGAGATTGTTTGGTTTTTAGTTAATTTTGAGAGTTGCTTATATATTCTGGATTATGTGTCCTTTGTGGATATGTCATTTGCAGATATTTTCTCCCAGTCTGTAGATTGTCTTTTCATCTTATTAACAAGGCCTTTCCCAGAGCAGTTTAAAAATTTGATAAAGTCCAATTTATTGATTTGTTTTCTTTTACATATGGTGCCTTGGGCGTTATGTCAAGACTCTTCATCAATTGCTAGGTCCAAAGGATTTATGTTTTCTTCCTAAATTTTTATAATTTTACATTTACGTGTATGATCTGCTTTGAGTTTTATGTTGTCTTTTGCCATAACTTTTTTTTAAAATCAGCAAATATATCTGTCTTTTCTGAGTGTTCTAAGTTAATTATTTTTCTAAATTACCTTCTGATATATTTATAGTTTTATTTTCTACATTCCAATCTTCAACTCTTCTGAAAATTACTCTCACAAATGATGTGAGGAAGGGTTCCGGCTTTGTTTTCTATCTACCTACGCTGTGCTCAGCACTGTTCCTAAGTTCTTTAGATATAACAATTCATTTAATCCTCACAGCAGTGCTGTGAGGTATCGTAGCATTATTATCCACATTTCATAGATTGGAAACTGAGGCTTAGAGAACATAGGTAACTTGTTTAACGTCACACAGTCAGGAAGTGGAAAAAAATATGTATTTATGTTTGCTATATATATATTTGGTATTTTAACATCTATAGTGGAAATCCCATTTTAGCTTTTTGTACATTTAATTGGGTCGTGTGATTTTTTTTTATTAATTTGTAGAACTTCTTTATATATTTTGGAGACAAGCCATTTTTAGTTACATGTATTTCAAATATGTTCTCCCACTCTGTGGCCTGACTTTTTACTCTCTTAATGGTATATTTTGATTAATATATTTCCTAATTTTAAAATAGTTATATATTAGTATGTATTAATAAATATATTAGTGTTTTCCTTTATTAGTGGGGATTTTGACCTGTTTAAACTTTTGCCCTACTTTCTCACGTTTGTATGTTGGTTTTTTCTTTTTTGGCTGCACCGCATGGCTTGCAGAATCTTAGTTCCCCAACCGGGGATCGAACCTGAGCCCTCGGCAGTAAAAGCACAGAGTCTCAACCACTGGACTGCCAGGGAATTCCCATGTCTGTATTTTTTAAAGCATTATTGCTTCTGTAATTCGAAACATAGAAACACCAGTAGATGCAGACTACTATAGGCCTCAGTCCTTGTTTTAGCAGGTACAGTTAGTTCCTTTTATAAAAATGTCAAGTTTTTCAGTTATCTGGACCTGGCACTTCTGGCCCTCCTCTGCCTAGGAAAGAGCTGCCCACTCAGCAGCCCTGTAACAAGAGCCCCTGCACAGGTTAGGGGCTGGGGGAAAGGTGTGGGAGACCAATTTTAACCACAAAGCCATTGAGCGGAAATGTCTAAAGTCAGAGGCTGAAAATACAGGAAAGAAATCGCTGCTCAGGCAACCCAGCAGCAGGATATAGAAAGCTAGAACAGGCCCTTCACAAAAGCCGTCCTAGTAAGTGTGCACGTGGGCTCCACGTGTGGTTGGGTCAGTGCCCTTTGAGGTCATGGCAGTTCAGAAGAAGGCTGGGCCCCGAGACCCTGTGCTTCACAGACAAGGTGAACCTCCTGGTGACTTTTAGGTTGAAAGGTCCAGAGAACACTGCCCTTTACTGCTTCCTGGATAAAGCACATGGGGCCTCTTCATTAATTTTTCTCCTTTCCAGCTTAAAGGTAGCAAAGCTCCGACAGACTCCTGGTTTCACCTGCATCAAATGACTGCAAGCTCCCACACACACACCTGCAACCACCCAGACCCTCCCCTCTCCACGGCCCACCCATTAGTCTCCCCCTCCCCTCCTGACCCCAGTAATTAACTGAGCACCGTGGCTGAGTGCCTGAGCAGGGCCACGCCCGTGCGGCAGGTTCCCTCTCTGGGCAGACAGGCCCTCCCCCACCGAGAACGCTGCTCTACCACTTGCTGACCCGAGCCCAGACCCTGTCCCATCCCAGACCCCACCAGTCCCCCAGCTCCTGCCTCACACATGCAGCTGGCCACCAGCAGGTTCGTGACACACCAGCCAGACACCCCCGTTGCCCACATTAGTGGCCCCCAAAGGTGAAGGTGGCATCCAGTGAGCTGGCCGTGGCCTCTGGACTTTATTCGGGCCCTGGGCCTTGGCTGGGGTGAACAGCCGGCTGGAGAGCCATGTCCTGACTCCATGCTGGAGGTAAAAGGGGGAGGCAGGGTCCGGCCACGGTCACCAGCCAGCTCAGCTGTAGCTGTCAGGGTCCGTGTCATCTGGCAGAAAGTAGCGTTGCAGGGCAGGCTGCAGGAGCTGCGGGGGCAGCGGATGGGCAGGCCTGGGCCAGTCTGGGGGGAAAGGCTGCAGTTCCACCCGGGGCAGTGGCAGCTTCAGCATCCGGATGGCGCCATCCAGGGTGCGGCCCGCCCAGAGCCAGGACAGCATTCGGCCTGGGGGCCAGCAGTATAGTGAGACCTTGGGGTAGGGTCAGTGCTCTGCGGGAACTGGGCTGGGGTGGGGTAGAGGTCAGGGTCCGATTTCTACCCCTGTCCCTACTCACCCCTCAGTTTCATTGGAGACCTCTGGACCTTGGCCTCCTGAAGCCGGCGGATGGAGTAGTGCCTGGAGGGTAAGGAGGCGGGTTTGGCTGAGCCCGTGCCTCAGCTGTTCCACACAGGCTCTGCCCCAGCCTCTTCCAGGGACCCGTGGCGTGCTCACTGGGGTTCCCGGGGCTGTGGCACCACCATGCTGGGCCTCCGTGGGGGTGGGCGAGGGGGCGGGGTCTTGGGCTCCTCCTGCAGGGGGCCCTGCTGCCTAGCCCCAAGCTGCTCGCAGGAGAAGCTGAGTGCGTCGATGGGCCCCAGGTCCAGCATTTTTGACTGTGACCAGTTCGTCTGCTCCAGAGGCAGTGGCTCATCAGGCAGTGCAGCTGGCGCGGAGGATCGCAAGTGGGCCTCAGGCAAGGGGCAGAAGTGCGTCAGTGTCTCAGACAGTGCACGCTGGGTCCGCCCAAAGCGCATCTGTGCGAGCGTCTGCTGGGCCTGCAACTCCAGGGCGGCCAAGTCCGGCTCTCCGGGTGAGACCACCGGTGAGGGCGTCCGGGAGACGCTTGAGGGCATCACAGAGATATGAACAGTTGCCCCAGAGACCATGGACATCTGCGACAGGGCCTCCTTCGAAGGAGGGTGAAGTGCTGAGGCCTCTGAGACCTCGGGCAGCATCTCTGACAACTTGGCTACAGATGGCGGCACAGTTTCCATCTGCTGGGGAGTTGGCCAGTGGAGGCTGGAGAGGTGCTGCCCATGGCTCCAAGCCTGAGACCCCACCCCAGACTCCCTCCTGCGGAGGCGCAGGAAGATCCCGGGAGATGGGGGAGGGATGAGTGATGGGGGAGGATGGAAGAGGCGCAGAGCCAGAGCGGGGGCAAGGAGCCCGCTGGCCTCACCTGGCTCTCCCCTCTGCACTTGGGAAAAGCCTAGAGAGAAGGCGAGAGGCTCTGCGGGCAGGTGGCCGCCCGCCCCGCCCCACCCCCACTCCCGCCCCCGCCCAGACCTTCAGCTGCCAGATCGTCTCCTCCAGCTTCTGGCCGCAGCGCTTGCGCAGTGCGGCCTTGGAGGCGAGCTCCGGGCCCTGGACCCAGGTCATCATCTCCTTGAACAGGAAACCGTGCTGGTCCTGAAGGCCGAGTCCATCCAGCAGCTTCCTGAGCTCCGTCCTGGGACAGGTGTGGGAAGCTTCTGGGCGGCCTCCCTGGCAGCAGCGGGGAGGGGGGAGGGAGGGGGGCAGAACTCACCGGCAGAAGGCTGGCGAGTAAAGGGAGTAGCACAGGAGCTCCAGCACCACCTCGCGGGACTCCAGGGAGCAGGCCAGGAGCAGCTGCAGCGCCAGCATCACAAACTGTTTCTGCATCCTGTCCTGAGCGCAGGGGAAGCGACACTGGGGACCGAGGCCTGGGGTGGGGCGGGGCGGGGCCGGTCTCGGGACTAGGGACTCACCTGGAGGCTGGGGGGCTGGTCCAGGTTGAGCAAGCGCACGAGGATGCCCTGCAGCCGCCTACAGAGGTCTCTGCTGACGTCGGGCAGCAGCCTCAGCAGCGCGTGCAGGATGTGCACACGGTCTGCCCAAGAGGCCTCGTCCAGCAGGTCCATGAACAGCGAGGCCAGGCCCTCCACCGTGCCCACCTCGGGGTACGCCTGCAGGGATCTGGTGCTGAGGCCTGGCCCCCTGCGCCGCACCCGGGCGCTCCAGCCTCCCGCTCCCGTACCTGAGCCCGTGCCTCCAAAACTCCCCCGAACCTGCAAAGTGAAGATGGGGAAGAGCTTTTTGAACCAGTTCTGGCCGACGAAGAAATGCAGGAACCTAGGCAGATGCCCGCAGCGCTCTTCCCAGAGCGAGTGCCCGTGGTGGAACTGGGGGCAGTGAAGACAGGTCTCGGACCTGGCGGTGTCCTCGCGGGAGCCCATGGGCTTCGGGATGCGACCCTCGGGGCTCTAGGGGCAGCGGCAGCAGCTGCAGACCCTGCCCGCCTCAGGCAGCTCCTGCGCCGCTGCCCAGCCCAGCCCCGGACGCCCACCTGAGCCTCCGGCTCCGGCAGCTGGTCGGAGAGCTGCCTGTGGGGGCGCTGCGAGTCCGAAGCCCAGTCCAGACCCTGCTCGCCCTCCTCCTCCCCCTCCCCTCCCACCAACTGGGTCCCCTCCCTCGTGACCCGCGGCAGCCACGGGTCTTCCGGGCTCCCTCCCGGCTGCGAAGTGGAGAGCGAGGCGTGGCCACGGGCGCGGCACGGAGCCGGCCCCGCCCCCCGCAGGCCCCGCCCCTTGCCTTGCTCTCGCCGCGGCGCCTGAGCGGGCCGAGGGCTCCGAGGCCGCTGACCTCCACAGGCAGCCACATCTGCTGCAGCACCACCGAGTTGGGCACGCAGCCCGGGAAGCGGATGGTCCGCCGCCAGTACTGCAGGTGGAGCACAGCGGGGCAGGTTGAGGGCCTGGACTCCACCTGCCCCAGAGACCACGCTGGCAGGGCACCCCGGCCACCAGCCCAGCTCTGCCCGCCTGACGTCCAAGAGCTGAGTTGGGCTCACGCACCCTGCCCACGACACACAGACAGGAAGAGAGAATCTCTAGAAATCAGGCCGAAGGGCAGGCAGTGAGTGTGGCATCAGCTGTGGTAACTGAGGACGGAAATCTGGGTAACAGCCGGCCTTTGGGGAACCCTGACACCCACATGGTCTCCACAGGACTCAGCCCCCCCGTCCTGGAGCAGAGACGCTGATAAGAAGGGGGCAGTAGGAGGGATTGCCCCGGCGGTCCAATGGTTAGGACTCCGTGCTTTCACTGCTGGGCTGGGGTTCAATCCCCGGTCGGGGAACTAAGATTCCACAAGCTGCACAGTGTGGCCAAAAAAAAAAAAAAAAAAAGAAGGGGACAATGGGAGCTCGAGGGGGGCTACTGGGGGCTTGGGTAGATGGAGTAGCAGCTGGAAATATCCGTTACCCACCTGGGAAGGTAAGAGTGCCAGATGTGTGGGGAGAAGGGGCTGGCCCTGTCTGGGCATCTGGAGGGGGAGAGAGTGGGAAGGCCGGCTCCCACTGACTCTGCTCCCCTCAAGGGAGGGGACTCTGGTCTCCCAGACAAAGTGCACAGAGGCCCGAGACCCCCAACCCTCGCGCTAGGGAGTGGCGGCAGGAGCGACCGCTGGCAGAGGCTCTGGCTTCGCCTGGCTCCAGCTCTGAAGCCCTTGGCCCTCTGGCAGCCAGTTCCCAGGGTGAGGAGTCAGGGCATATGGAGAGCAGCAGCGGCAAAACCGGGCCCGGGGTGAGGGGTGCAGGTGGGCCTGGCCCTCGGGTCAGAGCTGGGCACAAAGGCTTACAGCAAAGGGGACACGGGGTACATAAGGAGGGCCCCCCTGGGGAGGGAAGGGCCTCAGGACAGCGAGGGGTCTCACCTCATAGGGCTGAACAGCGGCAGGGGAGAAGCCCGTGAGGTTGGAGAGACACTCCTGGGGCCGCCTCTTCGGCAGCAGGGGGATCTGGGGATGGGACAGGGCTCAGAGCCGAGTTTGGACTCCAGTGTCCCTGCAGTTCTGCCTTCGGGCGGCAGCCTCCACCCGCCTGGGCCCCTCACCCTGCGCTGCAGGTGAGAGGACAGTGGATCCGGGGCCACGGGCTTCTCGCCGTGGAGCCGCTCCAACTGCAGCTGCAGGTGCAGACTAAGGCCCAGTTCGTGGCTCGGGGAGGAGCGGGCCAGCAGCTGGGGTGGAAGGAGTCGGCAGGGGGTGGGGCGGGAACCATGAGGTGAAGGCAGAGGGGTGGGAGTGGTGGTAAAGCCTCACCTGGGATGCTCTGCTGTGCAACCTCCGGTGGGTGGCGGGGGGAGGCAAGGGGACTTGGGGAGGGCGGGCAAAGCACTGGCCCAGGGTCCCAAGATGCTGTGGTGGTGAGGCTTCAACGCCCCCGAGATCGGGGACATCTCTGGGCAGGGCGCACACGTCCCAGGTCTGTCTCTCCACTGCGAGGGTCACGGTGCTCCACTGCTGGGACTCTCCTCTGGAATACCTGCCCTGGCAAGGAGGGCAGGGCAGCCGGGCAGTGTCAGAGGCCCCGGGTGAAGGGAGGGACTGGGGAGGCCCCACACTCACCAGCAGACCAGGGCCATAAATCAGACGGAAGTAGTTATCAAAGGCCTCCTGGCACTGCTGCCAGGAGGGTGGGGGCCGGGCTGCAGGGCCCACCAGCCCCAGTTTCAGCTGCTGAAGGTCTTGGTCCCGGGCAAGGAAGGCCTCCAAGTCCTGGGGTGAGGGTCAGGGGTCAGCGCATTCTTCCTTGAGCCTTGCCGCGTGCCCCTAGACAAGCACAGGGGTCCCAGGCCTGCCCCAGGGACTGAAGGGGCAGTGCCTGAGCCGGGGTCAGGGGGCAGGGCTGGGTCACTGAGGTGGAGGAGTCAGGAGCCACCCCACCTTCTCCAACGCTGGCTGCTGAGGCGTGGCCGTCTGGCAATGGATGAAAGACGAGGCTGCACTGCAGACAGGGAGGGACACAGGTGGGACGCCGGGTGGCATTACCAGTGGGATAGGGCAGAGGCTGGGACAGGGACCCAGGGGTGGTGGCCAGGCCCCTGGTGGGGAACCACAAACTGCCAGGAGTGGGAAGGCCGGGACTGGGACGGGCTTGCGGTGGGTGGCCAAGGGGCCTGGGAGCCCTGGTTGGGAGCACTCGGCCAGGCCCTGACCCAGGGGAGCCAGGTCGGGGCCTCCGGGACGGCTCGGCTGGGCCTGCCGGCAGACCTGAGGCTGGCCACCCCGCGCAGGTTGGCGAGCCTCTGCAGCTGGGCTGAGGTCAGCGACTCCTGGCTGGTCAGCGGCAGTGGAGGGTCATCCACCACATCAGGGACATCCTGGCACAGCTTCTGAGCAGGGGAAAGGAGCCTGGAGCCCTGGCCTCGGTGGCTGGTCTGCCGACAGCAGCCCCACCCCACCTACCTGTGCTCAGTGCACACCTTAATCAGGTAAGATGTGGGCAGGTAGAGCCTGTGGGCCACCAGGCAGAGGCAGGAGCCCAGGGCCAGCACCAGGTCCCCACTGTTACTGCAGAAGCTCAGGGCCTGAGGGGCACCGTTCAGCTGCAGGAGCCTGGAGAGTTGTTCAGACCGATAGTCTGGCCCTGCTCCTTGGAACAGAACACGGAGGCAGCAGCAGAGGCAAGCCCCCACCCCTCTCCCACCCCCAGCCCACCGCAGCAGGCGGTTCTCCGCGGTCCAGATGCGGATGGTGCCGTCCAGGCTGGAGCAGGCGTACAGCTCGAGTGTGGGACAGCAGCACAGGCCTGGGGGGCCAGGACTCAGGGTCAGGAGCCAGAGCCATCTGGCGGCCCGGACTTCACCTCTGCCCTGCCCGCTCACCGGTGATGTGGTCCGTGGGGTCGTCCTGGGGCCGGTGATCAAAGCGTGGGCTGTTGCCCAGGCCAAACTGCACCAAGCCATAGGTGGCGCTGTTCAGGTCCTCGAAGCCCACGGTGATGCGATTCCCGAGGGCGCAGAGCACCAGCGCCGGGTGGCGGCAGGAGAAGGTGCGCAGGAGGCTCAGACTCTCCTCGGCGTACGGGAAGACGCGCCACATCTTCACGGTCAAGTCTCCGCCTGTGGGGGCAGGAGCCACAGTGGGGCCTTTGGGGAGGGAAGGGGTTCCCAGGCCGGCCGTGGAGGGAGGAGAGGTACCCACCCGAGGACACGATGCTGTTCCAGGTGGATGCAATGGCGGTGACGGGGCCTGGGCCGTGCGCCTCCGTACGGAAGACCGTCTTCGAGGAGCGCAACTCAAGTACGGACAGGGTGCCATCAGTGTGCCCCACCACGAGCAGGTACCTATGGGTGACCGCAGCCTGTTGGTGTGGACCCGGCCGCCTTGCCCAGCCCTGGCTGGCTCCGGCACCCACCGGTTCTTGTCCTTCCAGGCCCCGGCCACGTCACTGCGGCACAGCTCGCCCTTGCACTGGCGCACTGTCTCCCAGGCGGCACACGCGCTCCCGGGGTCCGTGAGGTGGCTGTAGAGGTGCAGGCAGCAGGGCCGGGGCGCCGGGGGCGGCGGCGGGCACAGGCGGTGCAGCACGCGCATGGGGCAGCGGGCTGCGTTGGCGCACAGCAGGTGCCCGGCGCGCGTCAGCAGCCACAGCACCTCGCGGGGCAGGCAGTAGGCCACGGCGGCCGCGCAGTCCTCGGGCTCCAGCAGAAGCGCGCTCACGGTGCGGCCGCTGGAGACCGACACCAGGTAGACCGAGCCGTCGGCGCAGGCGCACACGAGGCGCGTGGGCAGCTGCGCTTGCGGGGCTGTGGGCGAGGGCAGCGCCGGCGCCACCTGCAGGTGGAGCACCGGCGCCGACAGCTGGGCCAATGGCGAGTAGAGCTCCCGCACGCGCCACAGCTCCACGCTGCGGGCGCGCAAGACGAGCAAGGGCCAGCCGGGGCCGGCGGGAGCCAGCAGATGGCTCACGGTCTCCGACGGCACGCTCGGGCCCCGGCGGCTCGGCGCCACCTCACCCACCTGCGCCGCTGCCTGCAGGTCCCACGTGCGCAGCGTCCCGTCTTGTGAAGCCGACAGCACAAGGGCCGTGTTCGGGAGCACGGCCACCGCAGTCACCGGGCCTGCGGGAGGGGCTCGGGTCACTCCTGCGCACCAGGGACTGAGGGAAGGGGAGCTGTCGGTCAGGGTCATGACCAGAGTGGAGAAGCTTGGCCAGAAGCCCGTGGAGATCCTGTGCCTGGAGCTCTCGAAGGCAGGGCTGTGCCCAGGGTGAGGGGAGACCAGGCCTCAACAGCCACCGTGGCACGGCGCACCTGTGTGTCCCACGAACACCATCCGGATCTGCCAGTCAGCCTCCCACACCTTCACCGTGCTGTCCCGGGAAGCTGTCACCATGGCCCCCACCTCTCTACAGTACGCCAGGTCGGAGATGGTGCTGAGGGGTGAGAGGCAGGCCCGTGGACTCAGGACTGCAGTGTGTGTGTGTGTGTGTGTGTGTGTGTGTGTGCACACGCGCCAGCACCCTTGCCACGACCGGATTTCTGTCGCGGACTCACCTCATGATTTCCCCCTCCCACCAGCCCCTGGGCCCCTCCTCACGTTTTGTGCAGATTCCGACGCACATCTGTGAGAGCCCAGGTGTGTAGATTAAAGGTGAGCACGGCTGAGCCGTAGGCTGCGCAGCAGCGTGGGACGTGAGGGGGATGCCGAGGCCCCAGAGCCAGACGCACAAGCGCACCCGAGAGGTTTGGCGGCAGCCGCAGAGGGGACCCATGGGGAACCAGGCAGCGACCCCCTGCACGGAACTTCCAGAGCGCCAGGCTTCCGCCCGCCTCCGCCACCAGTAGCAGCCCGGGGTTGGGCACCGGCAGGCAGCAGAACGGCTCCCCGCCCGCGGCCCCCCGGCTCCC
>NW_006791731.1:652981-676894 GCF_000442215.2 Lipotes vexillifer
CACCGGCAGGCAGCAGCCTGGCTCGCGGCCCGGAACCCTGTGCTCCGCTGGCTTACTCTGCCACAGCAGGCTGAGGTCGGACCTTAGGATGGCCAGCCCCGCTGGGCCCCAGCCCACAAAGCGGCCCACAGTGCCCAGCTCGCCCGGCACTGCCACCAGCCCTGTAAGCGCGACCGGAGCTAGCAGCTTCTCTTGCGCCCAGCCATCCTCTCTGCGCAGGTGCAGGCGGCCCGCACCATCCAGCAGCACGAAGCGTCTGCCCACGGGGTCCTGTGCCACCGAACACAGCCCGGCTGCCACCTCCAGGCGGCGCAGCCGCTCTAGACCGTGCGTCAAGCGCGCCACGTGCAGCTCGGCTCTCTTTTCCTGCGGACCGGTACCAGCAAGCCTGCCATAAACTTGGCGGGGGCCAGGGGTTGGGGCGCGGGGGTGTAGGCAGCACCCACCTAGGGGAGCCAAGAGGATCTGGGCTGGGGTCCTGCAGGGGACCCCTAGGGGAACAGCCGGGCCGGAAAGAGGCCTTGAGACGGATGCCATGGGCAAGCCGCACCTTTTCCACAAAAGTCTGGAGGCCTGTACGCAGGAGCAGCCACAGCTGGCGGGCACGGGCACTCGGGGTCACGTTCTGCCACCGAGAGTTGCTGGTAAAAAGCCGTGGGGCCGCCTCCTTAAACGATGACTCTGCGAACCGGCAGCGGAAGCCCTGTCGGTGTGGCCGTTGGGCCCCTAACCCTGGAGGTCGTGGGCAGCCAAGGCCCTTCCTGAGGGCCCTGCCAGGTTAGGGGACTGCCCGGGGAGTGCTGCATTCCCAGAGGACAGAACCAGCGCTTGAGTGAGGCCTGCGGCCAAGCGGGCCATCTGGGGGTCGAGGCCGGGCCACCTCACCATCCTCTTCGTTGAGCAGCCCCGGGTCCGGGACGTCGTCGATGTCGGCATCATACAGGTCCAGGTCTGGAATCAGGTGGTCGCCTTCTACGGTAAAGGGGTTGCTTGCATCCCACACTTCTGGCTCCATTTGTGGAGCCGCGGGGTCCAGGCGGCTCAACAGCCCCCTAGGACCGTTGCTAGGATACGGGGCGCAGCAGGCCCCGCCCTCGACGCAGGCCCCGCCCCCACGCCTCATGAGCCTCCGTGCGCACTGAGTCACAGAAACTTTTATTGGAAGCAAACCAGCTGCAGCAAAGTGACACTCAGTGCACGCTGCCCGAAGGGCAAGGTGGGGAGTACAAGTGGGCGGATGACCCCTGGGGACCGCCTGCTGGGTCTCCGGCCCTTTGGGCTGGAGTGTGCAGGTCCAGGCCTGACCCTGCACAAAATACAAAAATAAACTCTGTGGTCCAGCTGTCCCTGCCCGTGTCAGTTCGTTTGGGCGGGGCAGTGGCTCTTCCCACCAGGCCCTGTGCCGTTGCTGTCCAGTCCAGCCACAGCGTGGGCAGCGGGAGCCTGTGGGGCTGAGGGGACACCCACAGGCTACAGCCAAAGGGCTAGGCAGGTGTGGCCTGGAGTGGCGCTGGTGCTGCGGCAGCGCCGGGATCTGGCCAGCAGCTGTGGGGGCCCTGGGGCCCCTCAGGTGGGCAGGTGCAGGCACTGTTTGAAGCTGGGTGAAGCGAGGGCCTCTGCTCCTCCTCTTCACATACAGACCACCGGGACCCTGGGCAAAGGGTGGCACACAGTGAGTTCCGAGGAGCCCACACTCAGGAGCCCAGGCAGAGGGGGCCCCACCCCGCCCTGCACACCCCGGGCTGAAGGGAGGGAGGCCCCCGCAACCGTCACGCACCTGTCCTCTTCCATGGTGCTGGTCTCCTCGCGGCCGCCCTCGCGGCCTCCGCCTCCAGTGTCCTCCTCCTCCTCTCCCCCGAGCTCCATGTCCAGCTCATTGCCTGCCTCCGACGGAGTGTAGGTGGATCCACTGGGGGTGGGGGGACCAGTCTTAAAACCGCCTACCCCCAGCCTGCTGCTAACCCCAGGGAGGGTGTCTGGGGAGGACAAAGTTAGGAATGGGGTGGGCCAGGCTGGGGAAACGGCGCGTGGGCCAAACGGGGGGGTACAGGGAAGGAGGTGGACAGGTGCCAGCCGACCTGATAGAGCGGCAGCTGAAGAACACGATGCGTTTCAGCCGCTTGTTGTAGAAAAAGTAGTTGAAGGACCAGAGGCTGCCGTCTTCCCCAAAGGGGTCTGAGTCCAGGTCTGGGTTGTAGCTGGGGAGTGCGGGGCGAGATGTGGTGTGAGGTCCCAAGTGCCACCCACCCAGGACCCACCTGCAGGGACGCCAGCTCACCTGTAGATGTCGCACTCAGCCAAGCAGATCTCCTCATCCACCGCGTTCCACAGCTGCGGCTTCAGGGCCTTGAAGTCCTCGCGGACAGCCGAGAACAGACTGCAGTTGACTGCGTTCACCACCTAGGACGGTCACAGTCAGGGCTGACTAGGACCCAGGACAGCAGGCGTGAACTGGGCCGGGCCCCGGTAAGTTAGGGAGGACAGCAGCGATGGCTGTGGGCCCGCAGGTCCCTTCCCCGACCCGACCCTCACCCAGCTGAGGCTGGGCTCCCGGCTGAACTCATGGCTCCGGGCTCTGCTGAAGTCGTAGTCCGGCCGGAAGGACTCGTTGAGCGTGGCAATCAGGTAGAAGAGGGTCTTGCGGCTGCACTTGTCGCTGAGGGGGCCCTCATCCTCGCCGCCCTGGCTCTTACTCAGTCTGCACGGAGACAAGCGTCAGCCTGGCACTGCCCCGCTTGCCAGCGCACAGTGGGCAGGCCCTGCCCGGCTCACCTGCTGGGGCTGAGGCCCGAGGTCTGGGGTGGGGACAGTGCCTCCAGCACGTGTGGCTGGCCCTCCTGGCAGAACTGCTTGAACATGTGCTTGTCGTCGCCCGCCATCTTACAGGAGTAGCTCTCAATCCTAGAGACGCAGGCACAACCGTGAAGCACGCCACCCCCGCAGGCTCAACCCAGGGACAGGGCAGAGTGACCTCTGAGACGCCAGCCCTAGAGCCCCGGCCTCACCTGCCAATGATGTGGGCATCTCCTGTCTCCACGGTCAGCTGCGAGTTGATGGCCTCGAAGCTGGAGTTCTCCAACAGCTTCATGTCCTCGGGGAGGAGGTCCTGTGCTCCGAAGGGCTACTGCTGCCTGAGGATGGAGGTCAGTCCGTGGGTGTCTGGCCCTTGGGGCTCCACCGTCAGCCCTCCTCCCAGTAAGTGGCGCCGCTGTAAACAACTTGGGTCCCTCCTGCAGCCTGCTCCCAGGCCTTCAGCACTGGCGGGAGAGGCGATGAGAGCGGCATGTCCAGGACCCAGATCAGCCACACCTCTTGCACCTCACAGGAGTTCTTGGGCCAGGCTGGGGGACCCACCGGGGATCCTGCTAACCCCGGGGCTGCTGGGTTAGTCTCTCCCTCAACACCCCCCATCCCGACACAAGAGCCCTAACCACCAAGGGGGGCCCTGTGAGCCCGCGAAGGGACGTGACTCCTGCAGTGCCCCTCCGGCCGGGATCCTCAGCCCGGGTAAGAACCGCACCCAGTTAGGAACCAGATCACCTGGGGCTCGGCCCTGCCGTCACCTGGACGCGGCGCTCTTTCCTGTTCTACAGGCTGCTTTCTAGTGAGCTCCTCCGTTTTTCTCCAAAAGTACGACAGGGAGCGGAGGGAGGCCCCGCGGCCCCCGAAGGGCCTGTCAGCCGGGCAGCTAGGGCGCTGCAGCGTCTGCCCGGTCTAAGGGGAACCCCAGCCAAGCCGCGCGAACTACAAGTCCCAGGAAGCCGTGCGCCTTGGGAGGCGCGCGTGCGCTCCAGCGCGAAGCCTGCTGGGGGCTGTAGTTCTGGGGGGCCCGAGTCGGCGCCGGTGCCGGGCACAGGGCGTACCCCTACCTGCTTACTCTGCGCTCAATCGGGCCAGGCCGGACCAGGCAGGGTCAGGTCGATTGGCGTCGGTGCGGGTGAGAAGGCGGTGCGGGCCCCGGGTAGCGCGGACGCCTCAGGATCGGAGCGCGGCGCCGCGGCCTCCGCTCGGGCCGCACTGTATCCGGGGAAAGAAGCTCCGCAGCGACGTCCCGTTACTCCCGGCCCCGCCGGCCCATCCGAGCTGCCACCGCGACATAGCCTCGCCCGTGCACGGCGCCCGACTATCGCGACCGACCTGCCCGCCGACCGCCACAGAAGGCCCGAGCAAGCGAGCGAACGACCTCTACCTCCCCGGGCCGGACAACAACAACCGTCCGCCAGGCCCGGCCCCACGCGTCTGAATGGCCCGCTCCAGACGCCGGGACCGGGAGCTCGCAGAGTTATTGGGGGCAGTACCCGCCGCTCAGTCCTGTCTTCCACTCCTACTGGCTGTGGCGCCTGTCCGTCATCTTCTCGGCCGTGCGAACCCCCCTTCCTCCCTGGCGCTCATTGGTCGCGGCCCCTCGCCGGCTCCGCCCCGGGTGCTGTAGGTGTGGGCTAGAGGGGGCAACTGAGTGTTCGGTGGGCGGCGAGAGTCGGGCGGCGGCCCAGAAGGAGTTTGGGAGCGCGTCCAGCTCCCGCCGGACGCGGGGGTTTACAGGGCCGCTGGGCTGCAGACCCCAGCCGAGCCTCTAGGGCCTACCAGTTGTGGACGGTGCTTCACTCCCTGACGCTTTGCCCAGAATACAGGCCTCCAAGCCCAGCCTCGCCCGCCGGAGTCCGAAGACCCTCTGGCCATGTCCATCGTGGGCGAAGCGGGAGGGTCAGACGGCTCCAACTCTCGGGCGGCGCCCGGAACCCCAGGCTCGCGGCCCCAGTTTCCGGCCGGGGGAGGCGCTCAGCGGCCCGAGGCCACGGAAGCGGGCTCGTGGGGCCGGGCCGGGACCGGACCGGAGATGGCGCCGCCGGCGGACGGCGCGGCTGCGGCCTCGGGCCCTGGCTCGGCTGCGGTGCTCCTGGCCGTGCACGCCGCGGTGAGGCCGCTGGGCGCGGGGCCGGACGCAGAGGCGCAGCTGCGGAGGCTGCAGCTGAGCGCGGACCCCGAGCGACCAGGGCGCTTCCGGCTGGAGCTGCTTGGCGCGGGGCCCGGGGCGGTGAGTGGGGGCGGCGGGGGCGCGCGGCCTGGCCGCTGAACCCGAGGCCATGCCCTTCCATTCGCCACCTGCGTGCTCTTGAGCAGTTACCTTTTCTTTGCTTCTGTTTCCTTGTGTGTAAAATGGGGATAATGCTGGTACCTCCCTTCGTAGGACTAGTGTGAGAGTTTCATAAGGTAATACCTGTAAATGGCTTAGGACAGCGTAAGTGGCCTACAAACGTTACCTCGTGTTCCTTTGATCATCATGCAGTATATGCTGGGGGGAGGCACTGAGCCCGGACTCTCGCCCTCCTCAGGTCAGTTTGGAGTGGCCCTTGGAGTCCGTCTCCTACACCGTCCGAGGCCCCAGCCAGCATGAGCTGCAGCCTCCACCAGGAGGGCCTGGGACTCTCAGCCTGCACTTCGCCAACCCTCAGGAAGCTCGACGGTGGGCAGCCCTGGTCCGAGGTGCCACCGTGGAAGGACAGAATGGTCAGTGCCCTGGACCGAAGATTCACTGGGACTGGGATGGTGTTAGTTCTGCAAGAGAACAGGAGTAGCCCCAAGCCCCCAGGTCTCGATGGGCGGAGTAGTGGGGCAAGCTGAGCCCACCTTACCCACTGCTGGGGTTCTGGGAGGACTCCCAGGAGGGAGGAAGTAGAGAAAAGGAACAGAGGCCTGGAGTGCCAGACGCGTGTGGAGGGGCAGAGCACGCAGGCCCTCAGGACCTGGGTGAGAAGACGGACTATATGAAAAGCTACGGGAAGGTATTCAGTGGGAGAGTGACAGGCTCAGGGTCGAGCTTCTTAAGACTGGTTGAGACCTGCATTCGTGTGGGTGGTGCAGATAGGGCCGGAGAGAAGGATGTTTCCAGAGATGCTTAGGAGATGGGATTGGCTGGATTTCCTTGAGGCTTAAATGGAAGAGTGAGTGGTTGAGACAGAAAGCTGCAAGGAACAGACACCGGGGAGCTCCCAGATAGAGGGCCTTTTTGGGAGGGCAGAGAGGTGGTCAAGTTCTTGAACACGTGGGAGGGAAGGGAGGTAGGTGGATCTGGACTGGAGCTGAGGCTCTAAAGAGGTAAAGGTTGGGGGTAGAAAAGGTCAACCAAGGTCACCAGGAGAGAGAAGTGGGAAGAGAAGAGGGTCCGGAAGGCAGACAGTGCATCAGGGAAAGTCCACAGACGCATCAGAACAGCTGTCAGGGGTGAGAAGAAAACCACACACAGACGGAAGGGAGAGAGGTCCAGACGACAGCATCTGCAGAGAAGGAAGGCCTTTTTCTTTCGTTCATTCGTTGTCCGTTGGTTCACCAAATGTGTGTTCAGCACCTGTAGTAAGCACTCTTTTAAGGCCTTAGAGATTTAGCATGATTAAAACTTTAAATCCCTGCTCTCTTGGAGCTGGCATTTCCAGAGGAGACAGACGTATAAAATAAGTACAATAAATTCTGTCAGATGGTGGAAAGGATGGGAGCGCTGGAAGGGAGGGGGTTTGCAATTTAAAATAGGGTGGCAGGGAAATCCTCATTAAGGTGACCCTTGAGTGAAATTTAAAGA
Organism: Lipotes vexillifer; assembly: GCF_000442215.2. Lineage (NCBI taxonomy): Eukaryota > Metazoa > Chordata > Mammalia > Artiodactyla > Lipotidae > Lipotes > Lipotes vexillifer. The sequence continues at coordinate 659,556 of NW_006791731.1, forward strand.
TCATGGGGTGAACCATGTGGCCTGGGAGCAGCAGGTACAAAAGCCCCAAGGCGAGAGTATGCATGACATCTTTCGGGCTCAGCGGAGGCCAGGCCAGGCCTGGTGCTCGGTGCTCGGGAGCCCTGCTTATCTCAGTGGGAGGACAGCTCAGAATACTGAGGCCACCACAGGAGCTGCATCAGCACCACATGGGCAGGGCCTCAAGTGGGTGGTAAGAAGCAGAGACGGCAGCATGCCCAGGGCAGGCGTCGGCTGGAGAGGGTTTGTTTGGCATGGGAGCAGCCCAAGGTGTTCTGTGGTGATGGTAGAGCCAAGAGAGAGGATGGAGGTCCCCGAGGACAACAAAAAGAGGCCATCTTGGGGCTTCCCTGGTGGCGCAGTGGTTGAGAGTCCGCCTGCCAATGCAGGGGACACGGGTTCGTGCCCCGGTCCAGGAAGATCCCACATGCCGCGGAGCGGCTGGGCCCGTGAGCCGTGGCCGCTGGGCCTGCGCGTCCGGAGCCTGTGCTCCGCAGCGGGAGAGGCCACAACAGTGAGAGGCCCGCGTACGGGGCGGGGAAGGGTCGGGGGCAAAAAAGAGGCCATCTTGACTGCAGGGCTCCTGGTGAGCAGTATGGGGTGGGCTCCTTCTGAGGACTTCCTTTGGTTCTGCTGCGAGGCCAGGGAGCCTCCTGGCTGGCTGAGAGGGCCTGTACAGGCCAAGAGTAGTGGCCCGGCCTCTGTGGAGGAGGGGCACAGGTGCGACTGGGCAGCAGAAGGGACCAAAAGGACTCCAGAGCCCAAGGAAGAGCCAAGTGCAGCTCTGAGTGGAGTCAGCTGGGACCTCTGGGGTTTGCAAGGGCCAAGGCTGGGGTAAAGGCCTGGCTTTAAGTGTGGCCAAGGCAGGGCCCTGGCAGGGGCTGAGGTGAGGAGGGAGGGGACAAAGGTACCGGAAACCTGAGGTCAGAGAGCAGAGGCCTGGGTGAGTACTCAGCTGGAGGCTAGATCTCAGGAGACCACCAGCCCACCCCACATCTTCCCTCCTAGGCAGTGACAGCCTGACCCCAGCCCTAGGCTCAGAAACGTGCCCTGTTTCCCCGCCCAGTCTCCTTGAAGTGCCTGCAACCAAGGCCCCCCAGCCCAAGGTGGATCTTCCTTGGCGCCCTGGAGACTTGATGGAGAAAGGTGAAGGCAGGGGGCTGGAGGGGCTCGGGGGGGCAGCCCGCGGGGGGCTGTGACGGCCCTCTCTCCCCTGTAGAGGACCTAGCAGGGCACCTGACCCGGGCCATAGAGGGTGGGGATGAGAAGCGCGCAGCCCGAGCAGCAGCCATCCTGGCCCAGCATCACGTGGCCCTCAGCATCCAGCTCCAGGAGGCCTGCTTCCCTCCTGGCCCCATCAGGTAAGGCCTGGGACTTCTATCTCACCCTGACCTCCCAACCCTCTCAGGTCCCCAATCTTTACCGCTGACTTACATTCTGGCCCAGGCTACAGGTCACAGTTGAAGATGCTGCATCCTCTGCCCACGTCTCGCTGGCAGTCCACCCCCACTCCACCATCGGGGCCCTCCAGGAGCAGGTGAGCACAGGGTCTGGGGAACCCTGCTGGGGGGACCTGGGTGACATTCCGACACTCTGGCCCCAGGTATTCTCGGAGTTTGGCTTCCCACCGGCTGTGCAGCGCTGGGTCATCGGGAGGTGCCTGTGTGTCCCTGAATACAGCCTTGCTTTCTACGGGGTCCGGCGGGATGGGGACCCTGCTTTCCTCTACCTGCTCTCAGCCCCCCGAGAGGCCCCAGGTCAGTCCTTGATTGGAGTGGGATGAGGAAGGTGGGGTGCAGCCTGACATGGTCCTGAGCCTCATTCCCTCTATGGCAGGACGCAATCCTCAGCACCCCCAGAAGATGGATGAGGAACTAGGCCGCCTGTTTCCTCAGTCACTGGGGCTGCCCCAAGCCCCTCAGCCAGCTGGCTCCAGCCTGCCCAGCCCTCTTCAGGTGGGCAAGGGACTGGGCAGGGAGGGCCTAGGAGGCTGTGGGCATTGAAGGAATGGGTAAACGGTAACTGTGTCCTCACCTTCCCAGCCCGGCTGGCCCTGCCCTTCCTGCACCTTCATCAATGCCCCAAGCCGACCCGGCTGTGAGATGTGCAGCACCCAGAGGCCCTGTGCTTGGGAGCCCCTTTCCACAGCCTCCACCCAGCAGCTACCAAAGGTACCAGGGGCAGAGGTAGGGGAGGGGATGGGGGCAGGGGGGGCAAAACAAGCAGAATGACCCATCTTCTGCCCCTGCCCCCAGGTCACAAGGAGAGAGGATGGCCCTTCCCTTCCAGGCCCAAGGTCCCTGGACCCCCTCCTGAACCTCTCAGGGAACCTCTGCTGACTGACCACTCGCTGGAGACAAAACCGGGGTTGCCGGGGAGGGGCTGTGAGCTGGAGTCATTAAATACACTTGTGAGCCAGCTGGGTGCCCCTTTACTGTGCCCTTGTGCAGACTGGGCTGCTGGGAGAATGCAGAGCAGGGCACAGCCCCGCTCAGATGAAACTTGGCAGAGGCAGGGGTGACGGCTCCCGAGCTGGGCCCAGGTGGCTACTGAAGAGCATACTTGGGACGCCAAGTCCCCTGAAGTCTCCCAGGCCCCAAGGGTGCTTAGGACACCCCCTGCCTGCTGACCACTGGGCTGGGCCCTCTGAGCCCCACCCAGCCCTCAGCTGACTGGCCCTCCTTTTCCAACCAGAGCCTTCCAGGTACACACCCTCCCTCTGCCGTTCTTCTCTCTGCTCTTGCCCTCCCCACGCTGGTCCCCACTCCTCTGGGCTATTCCCGCCAGGCTGCCCTTACATTCCCTGCTTGGGGACAAGAAAAGCTGAGAGGATAAGAGGCCTGAGCCAGGGCCCAGGGCTACTACTAAGAAAACACCGCCATGGCCCTCCTACCACTGACAGGTCCATGGCTGTGTGAGCCCGGCCACTGTCTGGCCGTGTGGCCTGAACCCACTCCCAGCCACCCTGTAGACTGCTAGGAGGTGCTGTCCCCTCACAAAGACCGTGACCGCTGAGTCAACAGCACCTCCAGCTGCCCAGCCAAGAGACCAGAAGCACCTCCTGGTGGCCTCCGCCTGCCTCTCTGCTTCCTTGGTGAGGTTGAGCGCTGCCCCTCCTCTCCCAGCCACGGCCCAGCCCTGCCTGCCCCTGAGCCCCAGGAACAGCTCCTGCAGCTCCTACTTTAGGCCAGCCTCTCCCTGGCTGAAATGCTATGCAGGGCTCCCTGCCGCCTTCAGGATGAAGGCCAAGTGGTTCAATACACGGACACTGGTGGGTTACTGCAGTAGGGCCCTAGGGCCCTGGGCCCCTGGGCTGTATCCAGCCAAGTGAAGCCCTTTCCACCTGTAACCAGGTTCTCTCCACTCCAGTCAGTGTTGCCACTTTTTCTAATAGCTAGTTCTCTGCTTCCTGTCCCACGTTCAGTGCTGACTGGACTCCCAGCATGCAGGGCAATGTTGGCCACACTGCACTGGACACCCCGGGAGCTCTGAGGGCAAGGATCTTAGTCCCAGAGTCCTCTGCAAACCTGTATTCCCATCACACAATAGCTCAAATGGGTATGTTGAGAAACTTAATTTATTTCCATGGTGGGCACTGAACGATCTGGAGCTGGAACCCCGTCTCCTGCCCCTTCCCCTCTTGTCCCAGAGGAAGAGGGTCTTGGCCAGGAGGGCCGGCTGGGACCTGAATAGGCCCAGGGTGGCTCCTTGGCTTGAGGACCCATTCAGGCAGGACAGCAAGCAGACACTAGGCAGGGTCACTTGGGTGGCCGATATGCCAGCTTCCGGCTCTTCAGGACTGACCACTTATGCCGCTTCATGGCATAGACCAGGGGCAAAAGCAAGCCCATCATCATCAACATCTGGAGAGGAGGCAGGCTCAGAGGAGGGAGGCGGAAAGGAGCCCTGCCCAGCTCCCGGCCCCTCCCCCAGGCCCACTGTGCCCCTCCGCCCAGCCCTCTCACCTTGAGCCCCATGCGTTTGCGATGGTCGTGTTCTGGTTCAGATGTCCAGCGCAGGAAGGTACACACGTCCTTGGCTACCTGGGACATGGTAGCTGGGGTACCTGGACCAAGGACAAGTGGTACGAGCTGCCCGTGGATGTCCCTGCCCAATTTGGGGTAGCCCAAAGAGCATCCTCCACCACGGGGCAGAGACGGGTTCCTGCCCACAGCTTCAAAAGGGATGGGACCCACCCCACCACCAGCCAGCACACAGATGGCCTCAAGGCGGCCCGTGAGCCGCCTCAGAGAGACACAGTGTCCCAGCCAAGGAAGGTGCAGGCACTCTTGAGCCAAGAACACCAGGAGAGCATCCCTGGCAGTGGGGAAAGTAGGACCCAGCTTGCCCACCCCCAGCGTGGGGGCCTCTCACCGTCATCAAACTCCAAGACTTCGCTGTAGATGGGAGGCGCCATGCCAATGGCCTGGCCAGGAAAATAGGGATTGAAGTGGAGGCCTTCTCGCAGCGACACCCCAGTGGGTGGCTCACAGTAGCCCGTGAGCAAGGAGAAGACGTAGTCCTCACCACCGTGCCTGGGACCAGACCGGGGTCTCCTCAGCCCCTGGCGTGAGGCAGCCCTCCCCGCCCTCCCCCGCCCTCCCCTGCCCGGCCGCCGTGGGCCAGTACCTAGCTCGCACGACGTAGCTGAGGTCGGGGGGCAGCGCTCCGTTGTTGGCCGCCCGCGCGGCCTCAGGGTTGGGGTATGGTTTGGGGAAGTAGTCAGACAGCTTCCCCGGCCGCGTGAACATCTCCCCGTTCTCGTCGGGGCCGTCCTGAACCTCCGCCTGCCACCAAGAGCCCCATCACTACCCTGCTGTCCAGCACAGCAGGAGCCCCGATCGGTGGGCCCTCGGCATCCCCACGTCCTCACCTCCTCAGCCAGCGCCTTAGCTTCGTCCTCTGTGTAGCACACGCCCACCAGGTGGCGGTAAGCCACGTAGTCCATGCTGTGGCAGGAGGAGCACACTTGCTTGTACACCTGGAAACCCCTCCGGATGCTAGAGACACAGAAAGGGTTACGGGCGCCGAGGATTCCACCCCACCCGGCCCGCCCAGAAGCTCCCCCTGCCAGCCACACACCTGGTGTGGTCCAGGGAGGAGAGGAGGCCGCGGTGGGACCACGGATAGCTGGGGGGGTGCAGCTCCAGGTCACTGGCACTCACCGCTGGATGCAGAGCCACAGCCAGCCCTGCACCCCCTGCCGCCAGCATGCCCAGCGCCGACAGAATCACTTTCCGGCCCCGGGACGGGCCAGACTTCGACGACAGGGACACTGCCTGCAAGAGTCCCGATCAGCGCCTGCCAGAACACCACCCAGCCCTACCCGGGGATCTGACTCTCTGCGCCTACCTCTCCCAACTCAGGCACCCAGCACCGGCCACCTCCCGCGCCACTGCCCTCCCCACCCTCCCCGCTGCGGACCCCTCGACCGGAATTCGGCCCTGAGGGGGGCGGGGTTTGTGAGGCGTGTTCTTAGATCCTGGGCCAGGAATCGGGCCGAAGTGAGCAAGGGTGCTGGGGCAGGCCGAGGTCACAAGCAGCTGGCCGAGATCAGGCTGCGGTCACTTTAGGACGCGGGCCCAGTCTGGAAGGCCGGAGAGGGAGCGGGCCTGGGCGCGCCCCCCGGGGAAGCGCCCAGTCCCGAGCCGGCAGCGAGCCCGCCCCGCCGCCCCCCACGCTCGGCACCAGGTGCCTGTGCTGCTCGGAGGGGTGGGAGCCCAGCCCTGCTCCCAAGGTGGGCAGGCAGCGGGGGGTCCAGCCGGGGCGGGGGCCCGGGTGCGGAGGCTGCTCCCGCGCTGCCCGGCCCGCGCCCGGAGCCTCCCAGCGGTGACCTTCACCGGGCTGCGGGGCCGCGCGGCGGCCAGGGTTAAGACCAGCTCTCACCTGGGGTGTCCGCAGTGGGAGCTGCCCGGTCCGCGCACCGCTCAGCAGACCCCGGGACCGCGCGCCCGGCAGGCCCGCGCCCCGCGGGCCCAGCCCTAACCCGCGAAGCGAAGCCACCGCCGCTGCCGCCATATTGCCCCTCTTCAGCGCGGCCACCGCTACCGTGGGCCTCTGCGGCGCCGAAAGAGCTTAAACATCGCGAGAACCGGGGAGCGTGGGAGGGCGCGGGGCGGGGGCGAGGCGGGGCTCTGTCAGTCAGGGCCGGGCACCACCTCGCCGCGCTACTCCGGTCTTCGTGGAAACCAGCGGCTGGGCGGGTCCTCGTTGCGTCTCTCTGTTGCCGTGACAACTCCCAACAACCCTGGTTTCCCTGATCCCGCCGCTGGTCTCCGGGGCGCAGCACCGCTGCGCCCCCCACGCCCGGACGCCCCCAACCCGGAATCCACCGCTTTTCGAAGGCATCGCACGCTTTCGTCCAGCATCATTTCCAGACTTGGCGCGGTGGCAGAACACCCTCACCGCAAAGCATTTATATTATTTAACCAGTCAGATGACCCCCCTGGAAGGCCCCTCTTGCCGAGCCCACTCAACTTGCCCAGTGCTAGTAGCCTATTCCCCGAGGCTATTCCCTATTCCCCGAGGCTGTTGAAGGCAATTACGGGCAAGTGTTGTAGTTTCAAAGCTGTAATCTCCCGGAGGCAATGGAGAACAGCTGGGGCAAATAACAGACCAACCAAAAAGCTCAAAAGGAAGAACTGGGGAATACATTGTCCACAGGGGCGTTGAAAAGCCCTACAAATTTCCGGGATACAGATGGTCAAAAACATAAGTAGGGCTGTGCATATACTCATGAAAGACCTGACCTTGAGTCTCTGTGCACAGGTGAAGCCTAAAGCAGAGTTGTAAACTGCCTGGCTGAATTACGAGAGCATGCCCCACATACGCACAGAGCCACTTGGGAATGACAGAGATTTATTGGTTCCAGACACTTAAGGAAATTTCTGTCCAATCATTTATCTGACCACTAGGCTAACCAGGTAGAGACTTCAGTGGCTACCCATGACAAATAATAGACTCGACAGAATTGGTTCAGAAAAACCAATACACAAACACAACTACCATAGCAGCAACAGCAACAAAACCTGGAATCTGATTTCCAGAAATGCCACATTACATCATTTAAAATGTCTAGTTTTAAACAAAAAATTATGAGACATCCAAAGAAACAAGAAAGTCTGGCCTATAAATAGGGAAAAAAGAAACAATCAATAGAAACTATCTCTGGGGAATCTTAAATATTTAAATATGTTGGGGGGGATAAATTGGAAGATTGAGATTGACATATACATACTACTATGTATAAAATAGATAATTCATGAGGACTGAGGACCTACTGTATAGCACAGGGAACTCTACTCAATACTCCGTAATGACCTATACGGGAAAAGAATCTAAAAAAGAGTGGATATGTGTATATGTATAACTGATTCACTTTGCTGTGCAGCAGAAACTAACACAATATGGTAAATCAACTATACTCCAATAAAAATTTAAAAAATAATAAAAAATTTTAATAAAAAACAATTAAATTTAAAAATATGTTCAAAGAGCTAAAGGAAACCATTATGTCTAAAGAACTAGAGGAAAGTATGAGAATAATATCTCATCAAATAGAGAATGTCAGTAAAAAGAAATTATAAACAGGATCCAAATGGAAATTATGGAGTTGAAATGTACAATAATGGAATTGAAAATTTTTACTTATGGGGTTCTACTGCAGATTTGAGCAGGTAGAAGAAAGAATTAGCAAACTTGAAGTTAGGTCGGTTGAGATTGTCTGGTCTGCAAAACAGAAAAAAAAAAAAAATAGAAAGAAAAATTAACAGCGCCTCAGAGACCTGTGGGACACCATTAAGCATACCAACCTATACATAATTCTCAGGAGCAGAGGAGAAAGAGGGGCAAAAAGAATATTTGAAGAAATTGTGACTGAAAACTTTCCAAATTTGATGAAAAACATGGATCTACACATCCAGGAAGTTAAAAAACTCCACGCAGGATGAAGTAAAAGAGGTCCACACCTGTACACATTATACATTGTTGAAAAGCAAAGAAAAGGAATCTTGAAAGCAGCGAGAAGTGACTCATCACATATAAGTGGTCCTCAAAAAAATTAACAGAAGATTTCATACCAGAAACCATGGAGGCCAGAAGGCGGTGGTATGACATATTCCAAGTGCTGAAAGAACAAACTTGCCAACCGAGAATTCTATATCTGTCAAAATCATCTCTCAAAACAAGGGGGCAGGGACTTCCTTGGTGGCGCAGTGGTTAAGAATCTGCCTGCCAATCCAGGGGACATGGGTTCAAGCCCTGGTCCAGGAAGATCCCACTTGCCACAGGGCAACCAAGCCCATGCGCCACAACTAGGATCTCACAAGCTGTGTGGTGAGGCCAAAAAATAAAAAAAAATCCATGGGTATAGACACAGAATATATGAGGTGGAATATGTGGCAATAAATTAAGAAGGGGGAAACAGCTATACAGGAGCAACATCTTTTAATACAGTTAAAATTAATGTAATGTTAGTCTAAATCAGCTTGTTACAAATTAAGATGTCATTTGTAATCCCAAGGGTAACCACTAAGAAAACAACTCAAAAAATGTAGTCAAAGAAATAACAAAGGAATTAAAGTTGTACACTGGAAAATAACACACACACACACACACACACACACACACACACACACACACAAAGACAATAATGAAGAAATTGGGGGCAAAAAAGACATAAGACACAGAGAGCAAATATCAAGATAGCAGATATAAATTGTACTATATCATTAATTACATTAAATGTCAATGGATTAAAGTCTCCAGTTAAAGGGAAGAGATTGGCACAGTGGATTTTTCTTTTTAAAGTCGTTATCCAACTATGTAATGCCTATAAGAAACACACTTTATATTCAAAGACACAAATAGAAAGTAAAATTTGGAAAAAAGGACACTTCATCAACAGTAACCAAAGCAGAGCTGGAGGGGCTATACTAACATCAGACAATATAAACTTTAAGACAAATGTTTATATTAGAGTTAAAGAAGGACATTTTATAATGAAAAAAGGATCAATTCATCAAGAAGAAATGACAGCTACAAAGATATATTTGCCTAACAGAGCCCCAAAATACATGAAGCAAAACTGGACAGAGTTGAAAGGAGAAATAGAAAATTTAACATAACAGTTGGAGACTTCAGTATCCCGCTTTCAGTAATGGATAGAACAGCTAGACAGAATATCAGCAGGGGAAGAGAAGACTTGAACAACACAATAAGCCAACTAGACGTAATGGGCAGCAATGAAACACTCCAACAACAGAAGAGTACATATTCTTCCCAAGTGCACATGGAATATTCTTCAGGATAGATCATATGTTAGGCAATAAAACAAGTCTCAATAAATTTAAGAGTAGTAAAAGCATACAAAGTATGTTTTCTGACTACAGCAGAATGAAATGAGAAATCAATAACAGAAGAGTAGGGAAATTCACAAGTATGTGAAAATTAAATGACATACTCCTAAATAAACAATTAGTCAAAGAAGAAATAACAGGGAGGGACTTCCCTGGTGGCTCAGTGGTTTAGAATCTGCCTGCCAATGCAGAGGACCCGGGTTCAACCCCTGGCCCGGGAAGATCCCACATGCTGCAGAGCAACTAAGCCCGTGAGCCACAACTACTGAGCCTGCACTCTAGAGCCTGTGGGTCACAACTATTGAAGCCCATGCGTCTAGAGCCTGTGCTCTGCAACAAGAGAAGCCAAGGCAATGAGAAGCCGCGCACCGCAATGAAGAGTAGCCCCTGCTCACAACAACTAGAGAAAAGCCCGTGTGCAGCAACGAAGACCCAACACAGCCAAAAAAAAAAAAAATTAAATTAAAAAAAAGAAATCATAGGGAAAATTAGAAAATACTCTGAGATGAATAAAGACAAAAACACAACATACTAAAACTTAGCACCATCAAGAGAGCTGCTAAGAGGGAAATTTAGAGCTTTAAATTACTGTATTAAAAAAATAATAAGATCTTAAATAAATAACCTAACATTCTAACTTTAAAAACTACAAAAAGTAGACAATCTAAACCCAAAGTAAGCAGAAGGAAGGAAATAATAAAGATTAGAGCAGAAACAATTGAAACAGAGAATAGAAAAACAACAGAGGAAATAAACTGAGAGTTGATTCTTTAAAAAGATCAAATAAAATGACACACCTGTAGCTTGACTCCCTAAGATAAAAAGAGAAGACTCAAATTGCTAAAATTAGAAATGAAAAAAGTGACATTACTACCAACCTTACTGAAATAAAAATGATTATAAGGGAACACCATAAATAATTTATGCCCCCAAATTAGATGACCTATATGAAATGGCCAGATTCCTAGAAAGATACAAACTGCCAAAACTGACTCAAGAAGAAGTAGAAAATCGAAATAGACCGATTAACAAGTAAAGAAACTGAACTAGTAATTAAATAACAAGAACAACAAAAACTTCCCAGAAAGGGAAGCCCAGGATGAGATGGCGTCACTGGTGAATTCTACCAAAATTAAGAAAGACTTAACTCCAATACCTCACAAACTCCTCCAAAAAATAGAAGATGAGGGAATACTTCCCAACTCATTATTTGAGATCAGTATTACCCTGACACTAAAACTAGACAAAATATCATAAGAAAGAAAGCTACAGGCCAATATCCTATATGAATATAGATAACAAAAATCCTCAACAAAATATTAGCAAACTCAACCCAATGCTTGAAAAATGCAGTACATCTTTTTCCCAGTGGGATTTATCTCAGTAATGTAAAGATAAATCAATGTAAACATCAATCAATGTATAAAAAAACACTCAATATAACACACAATAGTAGTAAAGGGAAAAGGACCACATTTGATCATTACAATAGACACAGAAAACGCTTTTGAAAAAGAATCCAACACATTTTCATGACGAAAACCTCCAAAAAACAGGAACACAGGGCAACTTCCTCAGCCTGATAAAGGACGTCTGTGAAAGCCTCACGGCTAATATGCTCAATGGTGCAAGACTGAAAGCTTTCCTAGTAAGATTAGAAGGAAGAGAAGGATGTTGGTTCTTGCCCCTTCTACTCAGCATTATTTAGGAGGGTCTATCCAGGACAATCAGGCAGGAATATAAAATAAGAAGCATCTAAATTTGAAAGGAAGAAATGAAATTATATTTGCAGATAACATGAATTACACACAATTGACCCATGAACAACATGGGTTTGAACCGCGCAGGTCCACTTATACTCAGATTTTTTTTGCTAAATACACACTACAGTGCTACACCACCTGCAGTTGGTTGAATCTGAGGATTTGGAACTGCAGATACGGAGGGCTGACTGTAGAGTTATAGGTGGATTTTCAACTTTGCAGAGGGTCGGCACCCCTAACCCCTGCATTGTTCAAGGGTCAGCTGTGAAGTCCTAAGGAACACACAAACTATTGATATTAGAGGTAATGGATGAGTTCATCAAATTTGACTGAAGATCAATATACAGAAATCAGTTGTGTTTCTATACACCAGCAATGAACAAACTGAAAATGAAATTAAGAAACTAATTATATTTACAAGAGCATCAAAAAATTAAATACTCAGGGGACTTCCCTGGTGGCGCAGTGGTTAAGAATCTGCCTGCCGATGCAGGGGACACGGGTTCGATCCCTGGTCTGGGAAGATCCCACACGCTGCGGAGCAACTAAGCCCGCGAGCCACAACTACGGAGTCCGCGTACCACAACTACTATTTCACAGCTGACCCTTGAACAACGCAGGGGTTAGGGGCGCCCGACCCTCTGCAAGGTTGAAAATCCACCTATAACTCTGAAGTCAGCCCTCTGTATCTGCAGTTCCGCGTGCTGCAACTACTGAACCCCGTGCGCCTAGAGCCTGTGCTCCACAACAAGAGAAGCCACCGCAATGAGCAGCCCATGCACCACAACAGAGTAGCCCCCGCTCGCTACAACTAGAGAAAGCCTTTGTGCAGCAACGAAGACCCAATGCAGCCAAAAATAAATTAAAAGAAAAAATTAAATATTTAAGAATAAATTTAACAACCTTTGTACACTGAAAATTATAAAACATTACTGAAAGAAATTAAAGAAGACCTAAATAAATGTAAGGACACCCTGTGTTCACAGGTTGGAAGTCTTAATGTTGTTAACATGTTAATACTTCCCATACTGAGTAGAGTGAGGAAATCTTGCACCCGCCCCTCTTGTCTTGCCTGGGACACAAATGATCCCTTTGTCCAGTATATCCTGCCCATTAGTCACTTAGTAGCCATCTGGGTTATCAGATCATCTGTGGAGGCATCACAGTGTCTGTGTTCAAGTAAGTGACCCTTTTACTTTGTTTGTTTTTTCACATCTTTATTGGAGTATAATTGCTTTACAATGTTGTGTTAGTTTCTGCCCTATAACAAAGTGAATCAGCTCTATGCACTTCCCTTCCTTGCATCTCCCTCCCACACTCCCTACCCCCTTGCATCTCCCCCTTCCCCCTTGCATCTCCCTCCCACACTCCCTATCCCACCCCTCTAGGTGGTCACACAGCAAGGAGCTGATCTCCCTGTGCAATGCGGCTGCTTCCCACTAGCTAGCTGTTTTACATTTAGTGACCCTTATTTTGCTTAAGAATGGCTTCCAAGTGCAAGAGTAGTGGTGCTTGCGATTCAGGTACAGCAAAGAGAAGCCTTTAAGTGAAATGAAGTGCTTCCTTTAAGCGAAAAGGTGAAAGTCCTCAACTTAATAAGGAAAGGAAAAAAATTGTATGCTGAGGTTGCTAAGATCTACGCTAAGAACCAATCTTCTATCCGTGAAACTGTGAAGGAAAAAGAAATTCATGCTGGTTTTGCTGGTGCCCCTCAAAAACTGCAAAAGTTATGGCCGCAGTGCATGATAAGAATTTGCTTAAGATGGAAAAAGCATTAAGCTTGTGGGTGGAAGACACGAAGAGATAGGATTCAGCACTATCCAGGGTTTCAGGCATCCCCTAGGAGTCTTGGAACACAAGCCCCGAAGGTAAGGGGTACTACTGTCCTGCATGAATCCATTCATATGAAACTCCAGATGTGGCAAATCTATAGCGGCAGAAAGTAGGTTAACGGTGCCAGGGGCTGAAAGGGGAGGGGGAAGTGGGGTACAGGGTTCCTTCTGGGGGGCAATAAAAATGTTCTGAAGAACAGGCAGGAGCTGGCCAGGCAGGCCTTGGAGACCAAGGTAAGGAGGTTTGATTTCATCCTGGAGGCGATAGGCATCCCCTGGAGACAAGGTGGACCGCAGGTTCAGGATTGGGTGAGGGCACCAGGGGAGGAGATGCACACGGGGTGGGAGGTGTTCAGGTTGGGAAGAGATGACTTAAAGGTGACCATGGCACATCCAGGACGCGGAGGTGACAGGACGTGGCCTCAGGACAGAGGCCTAGAGGAAAGACAGGATCTGAGTGCAGGCATGAGGGCAGCTGGAGCCCGCAGTGGCGGCTCCTCACAGAGAAAGACCCCCAGGGCAGCCCTGGAGCCCCACCTTAAAGCCCCAGGTGGAATGGGGTGACTTGGCAAAGGGTCTGATAGAAGCACAGAGGAGACCTGGGACAGCCAGCCAATTGCAGGAGGACACCTGCAGAGGGTCTGGTCGTGAGGAAGCTGCTGGGTGTCCTGAGGTGGGTCCCGCCTGGCTCAGGACCTCCCCAGCCTTGCACCCTAACCTGCCGGGCCCTCACCCCATATCATAAGACAGGAGCCCCATGCGGAAGCCAAAAGGTCTGCCCCCTGGGCTTCCTTCTGGACCTCCAGAAGGGCTCCCTCTGGTTCTTTCCTTCTTTCATTCAAGAAATACGTAGGAATATTCCACCACGTCCCTGGCTCTGTGCTGGAAAAGAGGCAGGAAGAAAGACAAAGCCTGTGCCATAGAGCTGCTCTTCCAGGGCATGGGAGGCAAGCGACCAAGGAATGAGCACTTACTACCAACACAATAGACACACACACTTCCAGATGCACCCGGCTGCTCACCACCCGAGAGCCCCACGTGAGCTGGGCTCAGCAATAGTCCCTCTTGCGTGAACTAGACTGAGGTGTCAGAAAACTCCAATAACAACGACTTAAACACAGTAGAAGTTTGTTTCTTTCTTGCAAATGAGGCCCAGTTTAGCAACCCTGGGCGACGGCTAACCCCAGTTTAGCAAGGGCTTTGGAGGGTCAGGGGGGCCCTGCTCATCTCCATCCCCAGCCTGGGCTGCAGCTCACGTCCCAGACGTGCTTCCGGTTCCACGTGGCCCCGGGGAAGGAGAGAGAAGCGGCTCAGAGGGCCACCCTCTGTTTGAAGTCTCTGCATGGAATTCGCTCTTGAAGCTTCTGCTCAGGTCCTGTGGGCCACAGCAGCCGCGCGGCCACACCTAGCTGCACAGTCTGGCAGTGCGCCTGTGCTCGTGTCAAAAATAGGGTGCCACGACTAAGGAGAAGGGACGTGGGGGCCAGCAGCAAGCACCCTCAGAGTAAAGCCTGCGGGGCCTTATACTCGTCCCCTGTACGTCTCATCTGTATCTTTACAGCCTGACGTTTTCTTTCGTTTTAAAATGTATTGCACAAGTGACAACAATGAAAGTCAGAGCAGAAATTCTGCTTCCCCAACATATCAGCTTCAAAACTCCCGTGGCTCCCCTCCACCTCTCGTGTACGGGTAAGCTCGAAACAACTGATGATCGGACAGCTTTTGTCCTCACTTGTATGTTTCACGATGTAAGGTATTTTCATGATTTGCGTTTTAAGTGGCTGCCTAAGTCCAGGTGAAAATGACTGACTGGCGCCAAAGTGCAGGTAAAATTTGTGGAAGGGATTTTGTATTAGATGCCAGTCCACAAAGACAGAGACAACGGGGGACCACAGCAGAGCAGAGATCTCTACCCGCCTTGGAAGATGGGATGCCCACAGACAGGCGGTGCCTGCCTTATCAGGGGAGATTTCCGAGAGAGGCCAGTCTGGAGGCACTTCTGGGGGTGCAGGGTGTGGGGCTGCAATCCTCCTCTGGCCTCAAAATGACTAGAGGACAAGCAGATGGAAGCCGGGCTGCTAGTCACAGTGGGCCTCCAGCACCCCTGCCCCACCCCATCCCTCACACTCTGCACACAGAGCACACGTGCCCTTCAGCAGTGAGAAGCCCCAAAGTGAACCCCTCCAGGTGCTGCCCCCCACTGTGGAGTCAGGGACCCCCAGCTGTTGAGGGGGCCCCCCCAGGAAGATGAGCCCCACCACAGAGGCGGGCCTGGGCGGGGGCCGGGGGCGAAGCTTCCTCCCTGAGACTTGCCAGGGCGCCCCATCCCGGGATGCGGTCCCGAAGGAAGGGAGGCTGGTCCTGGGCTGATGCGCCAGGCAGTGCATCTCTGTCTCCCTTCCAACTCTGAGGCCTGTAGGAGGTGGTACCGGTCTTGCTGCCCCGTGGGGCGCTGGCAGGGGCACCTTGGCCCTCCCGTGAGGTCTCTTAGCCTCACGGGGCCGTGACGTCACCAGAGGGCTACACTTTGCTTTTCTCCCCTCCCGAATGGACACCGGACACCCCAGTCCCTTTCAGGGGTCTTGGTACTACAACCAGTGACCTCTCTGTGTACCAGCCCATCAGTGCTCCCCGCCAGCCCCCGGTGCTCAGGTGGTGCTGGGTGGGCACCTGGCCTGGGCTGGTCTGGCCCCCAGGAAGCCGGGCCAGGGGCGCCTCCTGCTCTACCCCAAGCCCACACGAGGTTCTGGCCTTGGCTGGGGCGCCATTCTCCTCTTCTGGAGGGAGCCAGCTCCAGCTCCTTTGACCTCTTAGCTCCAGCGCTGAAGACCGTGCTGTGTGGTCTCCGGGTGTCTCAGCTCCTGTCAGGCCTCCCAGCCCTGCCTGTCGTGTTTCCTCTTGCACAGCACTGGGCCATGATGTGCAGAGGTCTCCAAGGCCGGGAGAGCCTGTGCCACTCCCACACCCCGAGCACCCACCCAGGGACCTCTTCCCAAGGCTGACGCAGCTGGGGCCCTCCCTCCCGCCATCAGTAAGTGGACCAGAAGGGGCTGAGCACGGTGTCTAATCCTGCAGGCAGAGCCTCTTGCTACAGGCCCTGGGGCCCCACGTACACGGTAGACAGTGTGACCAGGAGCCCGAAGGGCAGCTAAGCAGAACTGTTTATTTCCCAGGGAGGAAGGAGCGTGGGACGCGTGGGGGATTCCCACCTGCCTTTAGCACTTCCAGAAGAGCACATTCCAGAAGAGCAGCCAGCAGGGGAAGAGGCCCAGCGCCAGCAGCGGGAAGAGCAGGGCACCATAGGTGTGGTGTGCCAGCACGCCCTGAGCCAGCGCGGCCAGGAAGAGCCGCCAGCCCTCGGCCAGGGAGAGCGGCGCCTCCTGCAGCTGCTGCCACAGGAACAGGCCGCCCAGGAGCGTAGCTGCTGGGCTTGTCAGCACCAGCAGGGCAGCACAGAGTGGCCTGCGTGGAGAGGCAAGGTCAAGGGGGCCTCTGAGGTGGGGGAGGAGGAGGGACGCGTGAGGGGGAGTCTGTGGCGAGGGGCAGAGGCCCTGGAGGTGGGGGGCACGTCACGGAGGGCTTTGTGGTGGGGACTGGCCAGCACATACCGGGGCCCGGAGGGCTTGGTGAGTGCAGCGCCGGGCACCATGGTGGCAGCCAGCAGAAAGCCCAGGGAGAAGTTGGTGAGGGTGATGCAGGCCAGCTGTAGTGCCAGGTAGATCAGGGCCACCAGCTTCAGCGCCATCCAGCTCCTGTCCGGGGCCTGTGTGCTCAGCACCCTGCAAGGCAAGGGGTTCGGGGCAGCCGCCTGCGTGTCCAGGGTGCACCCTGCCCGCGCCCGTCCAGCCCAGCTCCTCACCAGTGGGTGCTGTGTGGAAGGGCCAGGCCAGCTGCATAGACGGCCAGCAGCGTCAGCACCACGGCCTCTGCCTCAGCCACGGGGAAGTGCTGGGCAGCCACGTGTTGACCCAGCACCGGGAGGACGTAGAGGGCCAGGCCCACAGCCTGGGAGATCAGCAAGGGTGCCACGAGCGAGGCCAGCCCCACACGCTGCAGGGCACACGGGCACTTGGAGACAGATCCAGGGCCGGGGAGTCCCAAGGACCCGCACCATCCCGCCACCAGCTGAGACTGAGTGGCAGCAGTAACCGCCACCCGGGACCCCAACAGCAGGAGTGGGGGGCCGTCACCTGTGTTGCAGGGAGGGGAGGACTGGACCCAGGGGTCCCCCCAGCCTCCTCGGGACCCACTCCAGCCTCGTGCAGCTGCATCCACAGTTCCAGAGCGTGGCTGAGTCAAGGACCCTGACGAGCGGTGTGATGGGCTCTGCCCAGCGGGGGACCCAGGGCTCACGCCCCCCCCCCCCCCCG
>NW_006791731.1:676904-678312 GCF_000442215.2 Lipotes vexillifer
CCCCGAAGGCTGGAGAGCTCTCCGCAGCCTAGAGTGCGGGAAGCTGAGCCGGCCACAAACGGACACGGGAAGCGGAGGATATCTTGAGCGCGAGGACCAGGAGCAGGAAGCCGGCGGCCGGCGCGTAGAGGCCGATGGACACGAAGCGGGAGAGCGCGGGCAGCAGGTAGAAGAAGAAAGACTGGTGCAGGCGCTCCAGGAGGTGGTTGAGCTTGCGGAACACGCCCTCCAGGGCCCTGCCGGGCGACGGCGGGCTCGCGGCTGGCCGGACGCCCCGGCGCCCACTACCCCGCCCGAGGATGCAAAGGGGAGGCCGGAAGGCACTCACTTGCCCACTGCCACCAGGTCATACTTATGCTGGCGGAAGCTATTGACGCCACGGAGAGTCAGAGCCTCCACGCGGTAGCGCAGGAAGAGGCCATGGGCGCCGCGCGGGTGGCCAGAGGCCTGCTGCAGAGCCATGAGCAGCAGCGTCTGCACGCCCTGCAGCGGCCCATCCGCTGATGTCCGGTCCTGGGGCTGCAGCTTACACAGCGTGAGACAAGGTCAGATAAAGCCTGCACACAGGCCCCGTGCTCCCCCGGCAGGTGGCCCTACCTTGCCCTGCAGCGTGCACAGGAGCCCCCCTTTCTGGCAGAAGGTCTGGAAGAGGTTGAGCAGGTCCAGGTTGGGCAGCTGTCCGTTGAGTCCCTCCACAGCCACGTCGAGGCTAGTGACCACATCACTGCTCAGCTCCAGGGCCACGGCTGCCTGGATGGCCCCGGCCCGGCCCTGCAGAGGGGATGACTGCATACCTGCAGAAGCAGGTGAATGAGCTGCCAGTAAGGGGCCGGTGAGGACAGTGGCCCTGTGGGGGCCAGGGCAGGGCAAGAACACCCACCAGTGACATTGACGTCATGATAGGCTTCAAGCCAAGCCTCGGAGCCCAGAAGGTCGTGTTCTGTCACCAGGAAGATGATGTCTTTGGCCCAGTAAATCTGCCCTAAAGACCAAAAGCAGGGTCAGCAGGGCCTGAGGCGGTGGCCAAACCCTCCCTTGCCAGCAGCAGCCCCTGAGCCTCACCCCGGAAGTGGGCAGCAAGTGCCAGCATCAGCCCCACAGCCTGGCTGTTGGTAGACTCAGGGCCACAGGGCACGGTGAGCACCAGGGACTCAGTGCTGGCAGCGCGCGGTGCCCGAAGGATGCCGTACACGTTGATGCCCGACACCATCTGCATGCAGTATGGGGGAAGCCTCAGCATGGCCCCACTCTAGATGGCTGAAACCCCTCCCCTTTAGCCCTAGAATGCCCACCAGTGACTTCTCTGGCCCCAAGACATCCCCCCACCCCCAATGAGCTTCCTGGCCCCAAGGCCACCCCCTCAAGGTGTTTTTTGGTCGCAGGCACACCTCCCTCCCACCCTCCCACG
>NW_006791731.1:678634-697047 GCF_000442215.2 Lipotes vexillifer
GTGTTTTTTGGTCGCAGGCCCCCCCCCCTCCCCCCCTCCCACGCCCCGCCCCCCCCCCCCCCCCCCAGTACATAGCGCTCGTGAGTCTCATCTGGAAAGGGCAGTTTCCGGGAGAAACTCTGCGTGTAGACCTCCAGCCCCACTGACCGCATCGTCCGCTCCAGCCAAGCCACTGGCAGAGCCCTGGAAACACCAAGAGAGCTTCTGAGCAGAGCTCTCTGGCCTTGACTGGCATTGCTTCCCCCATACCCACGGCTCTGTCGCTCACCCCGACTTCCTGCGGTGGGCAGCGAAGTCCCGGGCAAAGCTTCGGGCACGCTCTCCGCCCGCAAACTGCTCCTCCACCATGGTGGAGCCCATGGCGTTCTCCGACATGTAAGTGCGCTGGGTCAGCGGCGGGAAAGCCAGCGCCAGGAACCAGGCGATGCCCGCCACGTAGCTCAGCACGCTGCGGGGACAGGGACGGAGGGACCACCGAAGCGTCAGCGGGGGCCCTGGCACCCCGGCCCGCAGCCTCGACCTCTGCACTGGCGGTGGAGGGAGCATGTCTGCGGGACCTGGATCCAGAGTCCCGGTACCCGGGACGCCGGACGGGAGAGCTGAGCCCCAGGCCTGAGGCCCCGAGTGATGCCGGCGGGCGGGAGGAGACCGGCACGCGCTGCCGGAGGGGTCCCCGCCCCCCGCCCTCACCAGAGCGGCGCGTTGAGGCGCAGCACGAGGCGGGCCAGCGCGCGCCGGCGCACCGGGTCCGACAGGAGGCCCATCGCAGGGCCGGGCGGCTCCGAGACCGCGCTCCCGCTGTCAGGTACGGCCGCCGGCCGGGCACGCCTCTTCTGTCAGACCCCGGGCTGGATGCCGGCCCCCACTTCCGGTCCCGACGGCCCTCACGCCGCTGCGCCTGCGCCGTCCCCCTAGTCAGCCCGCCCCGCCGCCGCGCATGCCCAGAGCAGAGCCGCTGTGGAGGGAGCGGGACCCGAGTCCGGGTTTCCCCGTCTGCGGAGAGCGTCCTCCAGGCAGGCCGACGGCATTGTGCAACGCTGGAGGGCAGTGAAGACGACGACGGGCCGCTCGAGAAAGCTCGGCTCAAAGGGGAATCAGAGTAGGATGATGAGTAGGTGGGAGGTGGGAGGAAATCCGGAAGCGGCGACCAGAGCATAGACGCCGGAAGATTTCCGAAGGTGCTGCCCCTGGCAATGACAGGTCTGAATGCCGTGGTGGGAAGGGAGGGGGCTTCCGTGAACTGAGAGACCAGGGCATTGGCGGACCCTTTCCTATGGATGTCGGCCACCAAAAACAGCCAAGTGGAATCACAGCGTGTGCCCAGAACCGAGGTCATTGGGGTCAGATGGCCACAGGGAGGAAGGTGAGTGATACCACTGGCCAAAGGCGTGTCAAAGGAGCTGGGGTGTGTTAAGTAGAAAGTGGGGCGCACCCCTCTTCAGGCCAGGAGGTGCCTGGGATATTGGAGAAGCAGCAGCCCCTGGGTAGGCTGCAGGGGGCTCGGGCAGGTCTGAGGGCAAGAGGTGCGAGAAGGGGAGTCTGAAGAGGGAGGGGCAGTGGTGGGGCAGCAGCGAGTGTCTGTGTCTGACTGAGAAAGGCTCAGAGCTGAGAAGACTCCAGGCTAGATCATGTGTCTCTTGTACTTTTGGAGCCCAAGGTAAGTAGCAGGACAGGCCCAAGGGATTCCTAGGGGGAAAGAGAGCATTCAGTCTAAGCTGTAATCCAGAGGATGTGGGATATGGGCCCCTACAGCACCACGGGGGATGCCACAGCCAGCTGAGTGCTCCCTCAGCACTTGTGCTCAGGGCCCTGGAGGTGCCGGGGTGACAATGACAGACTCCATGGTCTCAGGGCGTGGCTCATTACACCAGGCCACGTCTCACTGCCCAGCAGCTGCCTTGACCCCTTCCTGGCCCAAGCTGCTCTCCTCACCCAGGGACACCCCCTCCTCCTTCAGGCTTTGACTCCTGAGGCTGCAAGGGGTACGCGGTTCATGTGTGTGGGAGCATCCTTAGTCACCCCTGGAGCCAACACCAGGCCAGGCTCTGAGGACACAGAAGTGCCGCGAGGAGAGATCAAAGTACAGTGCAGTGTGCGTGGGCTTTATTCTGGCCCTGGGTGGCCACGTGCTCAGTCCCCCAGCAAGATAGAGGCCTCCTGGACGTGCTGCCGGACCACACGGTCCAGTAGGGTATGTACATCTCGGGCGGCCTGGGCAGCAGCCTCTAGCACCTGCTCCAGCTGGTCCTCATGCAGCCTGGCATCCATCTCAAGCAGTGCAATCTGGCCCGAGGACGGTAGCAGGGCCAGGGCCAGCTGGGGGCCACCAGCTGCTTCCTCCACGTGGCTGAGGTCTGCCAGGGCTGTTCCATCCACAAAGCCAGCTGAGCAGGCACACACAAAGTCCCGCATGGGTATCCCTGCATCCAACACTGCCAGCGTGGCTGCATTCACACAAGCCGCGTAGGTGCCACCATCTGCCTGCAGCACCTGCAGGGACGCCCCCCAGTGGCATCAGTCCATTAGGTCGCTGACCCCATCCCCACCCCCCCACACACACCCTCCTCCTCTCTCCCCTCCCTGGGTTGAGGGCTGCTGTCTGCTCACCTGCACATAGATATCAATCTGGGAGCGTGGATGCAGCTGTGTAAGGACGGCTGCCTCGAAGGTTTGACGCAGCTGCAGGCCCATCTCGCAGGATTTACGGTCCCCATGTGGCCGCCGCTTGCGCTCACCTGTGCTGAAGGTCGCAGAACTGTACTGACAGTTCACCAGTGCCCTGTCAGGCAGGGCTCGTGCCCGGGAGCCCCGGATCTGAGGGAGGGTTGGGGGAGGACACGTGAGCCAAGCCCACTCCTCCCAGCTCACACTACCCCTTCCTCTGGCTCTTGCCCTGAGCCTTGGCCTCCCTCCCTCCCGTCCCTCTATCTGCAGCGTCTCAACAAGCAACTACTTTACCTTCAAAACATAGCCTGGGGGAGGGCCACTGGGCCAGTCTCCAAGCTACCATCACCTCTGGATCTCACCTCTCTCCTAACAGCCCTCCCTGTTTCCATCCTTGACTCATCTTCTCCCAACCCACTCTGTTTGTATCAGAGTCTGTTTACAAATATCAAGTCTGATTCTGCCTTCTCTAGGCAATACATATTCTACTTATCTTTAAAGGCTTCCCACCACGTATGAGGCAAAAATCCTAAACCTTTTCCCTGTTCTACAAATCCCTCAATCTCATTTGGAAATACTCCCCACCCTCCCCACCATCAGCCTTTCTGATCTGCAGGCGTGTCATGCTTACTCTTCCACCCCTCTGGCCTTACGCCTCCAGCGCTGGAGTGGCAATATACCCAGGCGGCTTTATTTACAGTCCCTGTCCTCACGGAGTTTGTTCCAGTGGGGAGACAAACGGTGAGAAATAAGTTAAACTGATGTCTGAGGAGGCGGGTGCAGAAAAGCAGGAAGTGTGTGAATGTAGGGTAGGGAATCTGACAGGTGAGTAAGGTGATCTGGGAAGGTGTCACCGGAGGGTGACGTCGGAGTAGAGCTGAGTGGTGAGGGAGCGAGTGGGAGCGCACCTGGCGGGTTTAGGAATAGCAAAAAGGAGTGGAGGGTGCAGAGGACAGTGGCCGATGAGAAAAGCAGGGACCATTGTGCATCACACTGTTAGGACTCTGGCCGCGGCCCCATACGGAGGGGCGCGCCGGCCTCACCTCCCGAGCCTCTGCGCAGCCTGGCGGCCCCGCGCACCCCGCAGTTGCCGCCGCCGGATTTCTCTGCCCGCCCCGGAGGAAGACCGGCTCGCGCGCGCCCACTCGCCTCGTGAGGCCCGTAGACCACCGCTAACGCCTTGGTGTTGCCCTGCTCGATGTAGGCCGAGCCGTCGGCCTGCGCGAATACACCCATCCGCGCCTGGATCTTACGCAGCTCC
Source organism: Lipotes vexillifer (assembly GCF_000442215.2). Lineage (NCBI taxonomy): Eukaryota > Metazoa > Chordata > Mammalia > Artiodactyla > Lipotidae > Lipotes > Lipotes vexillifer. The sequence goes on from NW_006791731.1 coordinate 682,560, forward strand.
CCGGCGCGCCGCCCATCCACCCGGTAGCCCTGGTCCGACAGAAGCTCCAGCCCCGCCATGCCGCCTGGCCGCTAGCCCCGTTTCCGCTCTCTGGAGAACTACAGTTCCCGGCGGTCCAGATGCCCCACTTCCGACCTCCGGCGTCCTACGGTTCCCGGAGCGCCACCTCTCATTTCCGGTGCCGGAGAACGACGGTTCTCCCAGGGTTCCCGGCGGCGCCGCTTTCCGCACTTCCGGTTCGCGGGGCAGTTAGGGCTGCGGCCGTTTGGGATGACTGTCCAGCGGCTGCCAGGGGTGGAGAGCCGCTGGGCGTGGAATCCTCACGTCGTTTCCCCCCGGGTTTGTCGTGGGGGCGGTTCCCACGACCCTCGGGGCCTACCCGCCGTGCGTCGCCCTGGTCGCCGCCGGCGCGCGCCTTCTCCCGGACCCAGAGTCCCGGGCCTCCCTCTGCGTCCGCGACCTGCCGGTCCTGCCGCGCCTCCGCCTCTCCCTCTACGGCCGAGCCCCGCTCGGACCCCTCGCAGCCGGCGCGCCTCTGCTTCTCTTTGACGCCAGGCGTCTTCCTCGAGGTTCGCGGGTGAGAGCCGCGACTGCTGGAATGATAGCATCGTTTTGTCTGACGGCTTCTGTTCTTCCGCGCTCGTAAATGCATTCGTTTTCCCAAGCTGAGACACGTTCTCTGTTCTCTTGTTTTTTTACCGTTTAGTTTTAACAATTGTCCATTAAAGAAAAAAAACCTACATAGTTTATATTGTACATACACATGGTTGTATTTTTTAGAGCAGTTTTTTTTGTTTGTTTGTTTTGCGGTACGCGGGCCTCTCACTGTTGTGGCCTCTCCCGTTACGGAGCACAGGTTCCGGACGCGCAGGCCCAGCGGCCATGGCTCACGGGCCCAGCTGCTCCGCGGCATGTGGGATCTTCCCGGACCGGGGCACGAACCCGTGTCCCCTGCATTGGCAGGGGGGGGGTCGCCGACCACCCCCCCACGCGGGGGCGTCTTTTTTTTTTTTTTTTTTTTTTTTTTTTTTAGAGCAGTTTTAATTTTCTTTTCCATGTTGCTTTGGTTCTTCACTCCGTACGACCCCACGCCCCCCAGCATCTGCCGTAGCTCAAATACTGGTTTTATGATTTTCTCCACACTCACATAATTACATACAAGACACAACAAATATGTGCAGTTGTAATGTACAGACATATGGGGGCTTTTGGAACTCTGGTTATTTTTTTAAATGGGATCATTTCGTACACACTTTTCTGTTTCTCACTAAAAAATATGTAGTGAAATCTGTCCAGATAACCCTGTGGAACTCTGATTTTTTGCTTGATACTCATGGGGTGGATGTACCAGAATTTACCCATCTACTGCCCCACTGTGGGCAGTGGGTGTGTGTGCAGGGGCTTGGGAGATGGAACCCCGGGGTAGGGACTAACTGGGTGAAGGCTGTAAGTGTGAGTTACATTTTCCCTCCTTTCTCACCGAGAAAAAGTTACAGTTTTTACATAATCCTTTTGCCAACCTGCAGAATGTTATTGACATGCTGTAATCTCTCGTGCATTTCTTTGCCTGATGTAGTCCAACATCTTGGGTCGGTCAAGTCCCCTGGAACTGTTGAGGGGTCTACAGAAGGGAGAAATGAGATGCTTTTCTCCCTAGCTGCCTCCTGTTTCCAGGTACCTCTGTTTCTCGGTGGTCAAGGTTATTACCATCAGGGAGTTCATCCCCCTCGCCACCGCCCCCCACTCCCACCAGCTGCATTATTCAGCCCCTCTGCAGTGCTTAGGAAGCCAGATCGCATTCTTCAGACTTGAACGTGGAAGGATGAACCAGCAGGGTTACAACACTCACCAAGAGGAGGTGGCATTCACAGGGGCCTAGGAAGGGGCACAGGCCTGTGTCTCAGCACCGCCTGCACGTAGTGTCTTTCAGGTCCTCTCATGCTCCCCCATTACATCCAGCTCCCACGTGCAATAAAATGGGCCTCCTTTTTCCGTTTGAGAGTGAAGAGATCCTCACCCTTTCTAGAAGGGAATTGTATGGGGTTGTGTGTCTGTCTGTCTCTTGATGCATGGCCTTAGTGCCTTCAAATAACAAAAAATAAATATATTATTGAGGTAGGAGGTAGATGGGCCCCTGGGCTGAGCAGCTGGAATTTGTCAAGCTGAGTAAATTGGAGTTTGTCTTCCCCTGACATTTTCCAGGAAAAAGTTAATGGCAGGAGCAGAGAGGAGTTGAGCTCTGCTGGAGTAAAGAGATAAGATGACCACATCTATCATTGTTGAGGTCAAGGAGACCTTCCTCAACTGCCCATGCACAGAAAGGCTCTTCAGGGGTCAAAAAGGGAGGGGGCACTATCCCATAATAGGTGCTGTCAATCTTCCAAAGACCCTCATGCTGGAATCCATCTTGGCCAAAAGATGCATGCATATGTTGGGGAGGGCCCTGGTCCAGTCAGTTGTGGGAAATGAAGCAAGATGGTTGGCCAGAGGAAAAGAAAGACCTGGAAAAACTGCCCCTATAGAAATGATTTAACTGCCTCTTTGCTGTGCTCATTAGGGAGGACACCCACACATCTTCCCTGGCTGTGTAACTTTGCTTTGCTTCTCTCTTAAACAAACTGCTTCTCTGTGCGCTCTCCCACACGTGCTGTGCTTCTAATAAACTCTGTGTCTGTTTTATAGCCTTAGTCTATTTATTTATTTATTTGGCTGCGTTGGGTCTTTGTTGCTGCACGCGGGCGTTCTCTAGTTGTGGCTACTCTTCGTTGCGGTACGCAGGCTTCTCATTGCGGTGGCTTCTCTTGCTGAGGAGCTCGGGCTCTAGGCGCGCAGGCTCAGTAGTTGTGGCTCGTGGGCTCTAGAGCACAGGCTCAGTAGCTGTTGCTCCGCAGCATGTGGGATCTTCCTGGACCAGGGATTGAATCTGTGTCCCCTGCATTGGCAGGTGGATTCTTAACTACTGTGCCACCAGGGAAGTCCTGCGTGGTGTTCTAAGACCTAGCCTCAGAAGTCACGTAGTGGCACTCACGCCAAATTCTGGGTCAAGGCAGTCACAAAGGTCTGCCAGGCTCAAGGGGAGGGGACATGCCCCCCCCGCCCCTCCCTCCCGCCGGCTCCCTCCCTCCCCCCCCCCCCCCCCCCGCCCCCCCCCCCCCCCCCCCCCCCCGCCATAGGAGCAGTTCAATGTCAAGCCATGAGAAGAGCAGGTGGAATGGACATACTGCAGTGGGCTTGGGCCTAAGTCCTAGGCAGAGCGTCCCCTCCAAGGCGGTGGTCTGCTAGGATACTGGGGCATGAGGCCCTGCCACTGTGCCTGGTCGAAGGTCGTGAACGATGGCCGTCCTTCTCTGCCTCCAGCCGCCCTCCATCCCTTCACACTCGACTCTTCAGCTGGACTGAGCAGGCCCCTCAGCAGTGTGGGCTCTTACTCTTCCAGTTCTTTCTAGGTCAAGGTTGCTGTAGTCCATTGCCGCAGGTGGAAGCCCCCCGGGTGCCCCACCCTCATTTCCTGGTTGGCCCTAGCAGCTCAGGATAATTAGGATAATGTTGGTTCTGGGCCTAAGGAGCCCAGAGTGACGGGGCTGGCTTTTCCTTCCAGATCAGTGCAAACCTTACTGCGTCCCCTTGTGGAAGTGTCCCCCCACCCCAGGAACTCATATCTCCAACCTGGCAGCATCTCTGGTTTAGGGTATGGGCTGTTCAGGAATGAGAACCCCTTGGTTCTCTGGCCCTTGTGTTCTAGCCATAGGGTACACACATGGGTGGGTTCACGTTTGGGGACCTAAAGCTTATACAAAGTTGGGAGCTGTGTTGAGGATCCCCAAGACCAGCCCTGGATTCAGTGATTTACTAGGACTCATAGAATTCAGCACATACAGTTGTACTCATGACCAAGATTCAAGGGAGAGGATGTTAATCAAAATCAGCAAAGGGAAAAGGCTGGTGAGGCAAAGTAAGAGGAAACCAGGCCCCAGCTTCCAGAGTCCTCTCCTTGAGAAATCGCTCAGGACACACTCCATCCCCCCAGGAACAAGGTGCAACAATGTGTGTGAAATGCTGGCCACCACGGAAGCTCACTGGAGACTCAGGGCCTACGGCTTTCATAGGGGGCTGGTCACGGTCATGTAGGCACCCCTGCCTGGTGTGTACCCAGAGTCCTGGGAGGAAAGCAGGAGTTTAGCATAAACCATATTTGTTTGTACAAAGAGTTTAGGTTCAGTGAGCCACTCTTATTGGGGAATGGTAGGAACCCTTCTGAAACCTAGGTTCCCAGAGGCCACAACTTTGCAAACATCGTCTGAAGGAGAGCAGTCTCGGGGCCCTCTTTAAGAAACAGAGGACAGGGATTTCCCTGGTGGTCCAGTGGTTAAGACTCCACGCTCCCAATGCAGGGGGCCCAGGTTCGATCCCTGGTGAGGGAACTAGATCCCGCATGCCACAGCTAAAGATCCCACACGCCACAATGAAGATCCCGTGTGCTGCAACTAATTTTATTAATAAATAAATATTTTTTTAGAAAAAGAAACAGAGGACAAAATCATATATACAAAATTAAGTGAACAGAGTGAGGAAAGCAATCCCAACATGCAACACAAATTTTTTTTTTTTTTTTTTGCGGTACGCGGGCCTCTCACTGTTGTGGCCTCTCCCATCGCGGAGCACAGGCTCCGGATGCGCAGGCCCAGTGGCCATGGCCCACGCGCAGGCCCAGCTGCTCCGAGGCATGTGGGATCCTCCCGGACCAGGGCATGAATCCGTGTCCCTGCATCGGCAGGCAGACTCTCAACCACTGCGCCACCAGGGAAGCCCGCAACACAAATTTTTAAAGTCGACCGATATCACAAACATCACAAAACACAGAAAACAAACATAATGTCATCAATTAACTTCCTGACATATTTCTAACATGTTTCCCCTGTGCTTTTCAGACGCAAAATCTGTCACCTCTTAAGATGATGACACTTTCATGATGTCACCTTCTATATATGGAGAGAGGATAATTTAGTCTCCCCTCTAACATGCTTAATCAAAGTTTATTTAATATATTTATTTTTATTGATTTATTTTGGCTGCGCCGTGTCTTCGTTGTGGCACACGGGATCTTTTTAGTTGCAGCATGCGGGCTTCTTAGTTGCAGCGTGCTGACTTCTTAGTTGAGGCATGCATGCGGGATCTAGTTCCCCGACCAGGGATCGAACCTGGGCCCCCTGCACTGGGAGTGCAGGGTCTTACCCTCTGGACCACCAGGGAAGTCCCATCAAAGTTTATTTTTATAACTTACAGCTTAGGAGAAAAGTTGTTTTCAGGTAAAAGCACCTTTAGCTAATATTGTGTAAATTTTTAGAATTATTAAATTTGAGAAAACCTCTATCAAATTTCTTTTACGTATGAGCCCTAAGATTTCAGGGCCTTTGGGGGCTCTTGTCTGTGACTAACTTAGATGGTTTTCGAATTGGCGACACTCTGCAGCCAATTCCATTAGCTTGATGTGTAGTGACACACAGCACAGAGGGCGGGTGTGTTCCTGGCAGCCACCAGAATGACAGCAATAACTGAACTACGTCAGGAAGTGAATGTTCCCCCAGAACCGCACTAAAGCTCCCCCGACTCAGCCTCCCTGAGTGGGGCCCACGAGGCCCCCCCCATTCAGTGCAGCAGGGGAGGAAATAACCCAAAGCGGGTGGCAGTGGGAAGAGACAGCATTGACCGACTGTGATTCAATTATGTACTTTGCAAATTTTACAAAAGGTGCAACCCTGTGAACACTTTGCTGGGGCCCTGGCCTGGAAGAGTCCCGAGCTGAGCCTCATGACTTCGCAGTGAATCTGTCCCCAGACCCAAGACCCCTTAGACAGCACAGATGCATCTCAGCAGCGTCCCATCCCAAGAGGGGTCAACAGCCAGTTGGAAGCATGGCAGGGCCTCCAACAGACTGTCTCCATTCCTTAGGCTGATGCGGAACCTGGGAAGACCATTGAGTCCCAAGGTCATGAGCTCATTACCACGGGCCATTGGCTCTCAGATGGCTCCTTGGTGTGCAGCACCATCCAGCGGGAGGTAAGGCACTTGGTAAGCCTGGGATGAAGGTGCTGGGACAGGAGCTGTCAGGGAGGGCACAGCCGTGTCCAGAATAGGGGTTGGTTTGGGGCAGAACAAATAACTGTCCCTCCAGGTGGAAGGGGTGTGAGTGAGGTTGTGGGTCTCTGCTGCCCCAGGCAAGGTATTTGCAGTGGCAGAGGGGCCTGCCACCGCCTGTCACTACAGCCACCCCTTTCATGGGCCTTTGTGTAAGCGAAGCTTTGATGTCTCTGTCTACGAATCCAAGACCCGGCTCTTCAAGGGCAGTGACTGCTGCATGCCTCTCCTGTGCAACCATCACCCTGTCCTGTTTCTCCGCACGTCTCAGGGTGTTTAGCTGAAAACTGGACGTTTTAGATGATCTGTTGTAGCAACTCTGGGTTATGTTTAGCTGGCCCCTCCTTGGGCTTGTTGCTGTTGCTGTTAGTAATTAGTCCAGTGGCTTGTCTGCAGCAGTTCTGTGAAGTCTGTTCCTCCACAGTGTGCGGCTTATGATGTCACTCCTCAGGCCCCCTCCCCTCTCCTTTTTTTAAAAAAATAAATAAATGTATTTATTTATTTTTGGCCGCGTTGGGTCTTCGTTGCTGCGCGCGGGCTTTCTCTAGTTGTGGCGAGCGGGGGCTACTCTTCGTTGCGGTGCGCGGGCTTCTCATTGCGGTGGCTTCTCTTGTTGCAGAGCACGGGCTCTAGGCGCGCGGGCTTCAGTAGTTGGGGCACACGGGCTCTAGAGCGCAGGCTCAGCAGTTGTGGTGCATGGGCTTAGTTGCTCCCCGGCACGTGGGATCTTCCCAGACCAGGGCTCGAACCCGTGTGCCCTGCACTGGCAGGCGGATTCTTAACCACTGTGCCACCAGGGAAGTCCCCCCACCCCTTCTTATATTTAAGCCTGGCTGCCCAGAAGTTGCGTCTGAGTCAGCATAGCTTAGGGTTCAGCCACCGACTGGCCAAAGGTTGTGCTTCAGCTCCCGAGCCAGTGACGTGCTGCCCTTTGCTGATGAATCAGGGTGCGGTTGAGGAACACTTTCAAGTCTGCCCCACGTCCAGCCATTGTAACAGGCTGGAGAATAGCCAGGTCCTAATTCCCAAAGGCTGTGAATGTCACCTTCTATGGCAAAAGGAACTTTGCAGGTATGATTAAGCTAAGGGTCTTGAGAAGGAGAGAGTGTCCTGGAGTATCCAGGCGGGCCCTACATGTAATCATGAGTATCCTTTTAAGGTGGAAGCAGAGGGGTATTTGGTTGCAGAAGCAGAGGAGGAGGAGGGGTGGCCTTGGAGGCAGATTGAAGTGATGCAGCCACAAGCCGGGGAGCGCCGCCTGCTGGCCACAGCGAGGAACAACCCCCCCCTGGACCCTCCAGAAGGAGCTGTCCTGGCTGACCTCTTGATTTTAGCCCAAACGACTCCGTTTGGACTTCTGGCCCTTAGAACTGGAAGAGAATAAATGTCTGTTGTTTTAAGTCTTCGGGTTTGTGGTAACGTGTTTGAGCTTTTTTTTGGGGGGGGGGGCTGCTCAGCGCAGCATGTGGGATCTTAGCTCCCTGACTAGGGATTGAACCCACGCCCTCTGCGTTGGAAGCAGGGAGTCTTAACCACTGGACCGCCAGGAAAGTCCTGTTTGAGATCCTTAATAATTTCTCACCACTAGGATCTCCACCATCCTCCCTAACACTACACTCAGCGTCTGAGGAGCTGCTCAGCTACACTGTGGAGCCACTCGTCCTTCCGTCTCACCTCCTCACTGCTGGCTGGGGTCTGGGGGAGCTGGGACGGGTGGGGGCCTGCCCCTCCCAGAGATACCCCTGACCCACGGGTGTTGCGGGGGAGGCCTCGTCTTCTCAGCTCGTCTCTCCCAGTTTCCTCTGCCCTCGTCTGGAGCCGAGCCCAGGGCGCCCTGTGCTCTTGGCCGCAGCCTCTCGGAGCCGAGCTGTCATGATGCAGAGCAGGGCGGGGAGGGGCAGGTCCCGCTCTTCTTACCAAGGAGTAGTAGACCTCCACGAATGACTGCCGCACGCCCAGAGTGACAGTCTCCGGGTGACACGGTTACTCCCGGAACCCCTGCCCCTGCCAGGCCTCTCAAGGTCACGGCTCGGCACAGGAACACTGTCACTTCCACCACGTTCTTCCAGTCAAAATAAGGCAGAAGTTCAGAGTCCAAGGACTGAGAACTGGACGCACCTGTTGAGGGAGACAGTACGTGCACCTGCAGTGGCAGCAGTGGTGGGCGGCCCTCTGTGCCCCAGGGGAGGCCACTGCCCGCTCCTCCAGTGAGGAAGGAGGGCCTGCTTCTGCCAGGAAGGGGCTCGTGGGAGTTTGGCAGCCTAAGATTCAAGTGCATCCGCTCCAAGTTCCCATCCCAGGTCTCAAGGCTGACTCTGCCCCGGGACAGTGCCATTTCCTTTGCAGCTCAGCTACTTGTGTTTCCTTCAACACAGGAGGCTGTGCTACTTTCCACTGCTATGGAATAGGTTGCCCCAAATGCAGTGGCTTAAATCTACATCCACTTGTAAACTCACAGCTCTGTAGGTCACAAGTCTGGGTGCAGCATGGCTGCATTTGGGCAACTGGACTTGAGTGACTATTTCATGTGACTTCCTTTCAGCCTGACGAACTTTCTTTAGTATTTCTTGTAAGGTAGGTCTGCTAACAACAGATTCTCTCTTTGTTTATTCTGGACTTTCTTTATTTCACCTTAATTTACAAAAGATCATTTTCCAAAATATTGGATTCTTGCTTGAGTTTTTTAACGATTTGAGTTTGTCATCCCATTGTCTCCTGACCTCCATTGTTTCTGATGAGAAGTTAGGTGTGAATCTTATGGTATTTTCTTATATGTGATGAGTTATTTTTATCTTGTGGCTTTTGAAGTTTTCTCTTTGTCTTTCAAGATTTTGGCTATGACATATCAGGTCCTAGGGGCTGCCCACATGTCCTGCCTCATGGCCCCCCCAGCAGTGGAGAATCTCCCTTGCGTGAATCTCTCTGGAGCTTTGCATCCTTCCTCCAGGAAGAAAACTGTCCTTATATGGGATCTCCTGATTAAGCCAGGTCTGCCCAGGATAATATCCCTTTATACCTCAGCTGTGTCACGTGACATAACACAATCATGGGTGTAAAAGCCATTCTACTCACAGTACTGCAATTATGCAGGGCGCGTGTGCCAGGGCAGGAAAACTTGGGGGCCTTCTTAGAATTCTGCCTACCACAGTCTACCCTCTGGCCTCCAGAGAGCCTCTGAGTTGGAAGTTGACTGCCCTGAGCCTGTCGTTGTTTGGGGGTAAGATCTCTAGTCCTGTCATAAACACTCTTTCCCACTTACAGAAACTATTAAAATCGACATCACTTCCATTGAGATTAAGTGTGGTTGCTCCCCAGTCTCCTGGAACACTGCTCTCAGGACTGTCCCCCCACGCTCTGCACCGGTGAGAACTTCCTGCCAGCGTGCCACCCTGGAGCAGTGGGGAAAGGACATGCAAATCCCAGGAAAACTACTGGTTAACAACTGGAAACAGCAGACCCGCAAAAAAGAAACCATGATGTGAAATAAACAATAATCATAATGGAAGAAATGACACAAAATAATGGCAACTGCACAGAGCCGTCCCATTAGAAGACAGATTGGGTGAAGGAAAGAAGTCCTTTATATGATCTCAAGTGTAAAACCAATTGTTGTCCTTGAGGCAGCCCCCCTGCCCCCAGGAACCTGCTGTCCTCAATGTCTCCTGGGGCCTCCCTGCTCCCTGCCCTCCGCGCCCATTCCCTGAGGTGTGGCCCTGAACGTGGTGCCTCGTCCTCCATGTGACAGTGACACTCCCTGCCACCCCAACAGCAGGACCACTTTTGCCTCCAGCCTTGCCCTAAGGTGCTCGTTGGCTTACCCCATGCCCCCAAGCTCTGACCCACCTTCGTCTCCACAGTCCAGCTCCCCCTTGCTGTTGGGCCAGACATGCCTCCTCCCTCAGGGCAGCTCAAACATCCACCCTCCTGACCCCTTCAGATGCTGTGCCGGCCACGACCGCCTCTGGGACTGTGCCCAGTCAGCCAGCCCCACAACCTGGCACGGGCAGCTGGTGGCCAGTGGGTGGCCAGATGGGTGGGGAAGGATGCCTGAGTCTCGCACCCCTCTACCTGCAACACCGCCATCCTAGGCTGGGATGCAGAAGCTTCTGTCCTCCAGGAGGGGCTTCCTAGGGGCACTCCAGGCCTGGGGCAGGTCTGGGCTCCTCTAGTCATTCAATCCTCAGGGGGCCAGAGGTCAGAGGTCAAGTTCGCCCTGCTCCAGGTGCTCGGAATCGCTGGGCCCCGGCTCTGAAGCCCTGGAATGCGGCTGAGGCACGGGGGTAGGGGCAGCGCTGACCTCACAATGGCAGGGTCCGCTGTCCCTGGCCAGCCCGCCGCTGCGGGGCATGTCCCTCCTCAGCAGCTACGAGGGCCTGCGGCAGGAGATCCAGCGGCTGGCACAGGAGAACCACGAGCTAAGGCGGCTTGTGCAGCTCATGCAGGAGAACGAGGAGCTGAAGCTGGTGCTCAGGAACCGGGGCATCGGCCTGGGCTTCTGCAGCTCCGGGCTCCTGGCCGAGGTGACCGCCAGCCCCCGCCTGCCCCGGCGCAGAACCATCAAGTTCAGGGATGCTGAAAGAGGTGCGTGGGCCAGGGCCGTGGGGGTCTCCTCAGGGACCCACAGGCTGCACTCACCGAGCCATGCAGGACAGCGAAAAGTGGGAGAAACCCCTGCTCCCATGAGGCCGTGTCCTGTCAGGTGCTGACAGGTGCTGTGGGGGAAGGGGCGAGGAATGGAGTCGGGGGGCTCTTTTAGGGGTGCAGCGGGGAGAAGGTGACATCTCTGAGAGAGTGACCTCAGAGCAGCGCTAGACTGAAGTGAGGGAGCCGTGAGGCTGCCCTTTAATGCCCCATCATACAGAGGATGTGAGGCGGCCAGAGGCCACCAGTCCGTGGGGAGCCCTGCTGCAGCCTGGGTTGAGGCCCAGACCCTGTGCTCTCACAGCAGCCCACCTCCCTCTCTCCTCCTGGGACCAAGCAGGCTTCAAGGGCCAGCAAGGCTCAAGGAAGCGGGAGAGTCTGGGGTGGGATGGGGCCAGGGCATGGACAGTGCCCCTGCCTGTCTGGCCATCTGTCTGCCTGGCCCGTGAGGTGAGGTGGCCCCTTCACCTGCTGTTCCTCTGCTTGGGAAGCCCCCTATCCCCCACCGTTCCTTTGCGGCCCCTCACAGCTCCAGCCCACCTCAGGCCTGGGCAGGCACCGGGCCGCTTTCAGCTCGCGGGGAAGCAGGCCAGGGAAGGGCAGCCACCCGCCCCGTGGTCCCGAGACTGACCACAGCGTCTGGCGACATCAGCCCGAGCATCGCGCGGTCGGCCTGGGCGGGCGGCGTGGAGGGCCCCCAGCCCACAGCGCCTGGCGCGCCCACGGGAAGTGAGGGGTTTCTCCAGGACGCCCCCCTGCCCCCGCCCCCGGTCGGGCCACTCGATTCTGCCCTCCCGCGTCATCTGCCATCCCCCACCCCCGGCCGCCACAACCGCCGCACGCTGGGGGGCGCGGCCCGAGGTCGTCTGGGCTCCGCCTGCCCCGGGGCACCTGGAGGAGGGGACCCGGGGCGCAGATCGGAAGCGGACCAGCGCAGGGCCGGGCGGCCGCAGAGCCCAGGTGCCCGGGGGCCGGGCCGCGGGGTGGGGCCGCGCCGGCACGGCGCCGCCCCGCCGGGGATCTGGATGGAGACGCCTGCCGGGCTCCGGGCCACCCGAGCCTGACGCAACCGGAGAGCCCGGCGGGCCCCGCTTCCGGGCTGGGGGAGGGCGCGGGCAGGGCCCGGAGCGAGTGCGGCCGAACGGACGGCGAGCGACCGGAGCCGACAGGCCAGGTGGGCGCCGCGCCAGGATCCTCCCCGCTACCCTGTCCGCACCCCCGGCCCCCACTCGCCCCCACCGCCCGCTCCCCTTCGCCTCCCGGCCCCGCCCCGTCGTCTGCGCAGGCTCCGCCCCGTCCCCGTGTCCCGCTCGGCCTCCGCTCCAAGGTCGAGCCGTTGGGAAGTGGGCCTTTTCTCACCAGCCCCCAACACACGTGCCTCTTCGTGCTTAAGGGCCCAGAAACCCCAGCCCGAGGGCTCCCGCCGCGCCTCCTCCTTTGAAAGGCCTGCTCCAGGCCCTGGGGTCCCTTGCAACCCTGCGCACTGGAACTGGGGAGTGGGGGTCATGAGGCCCTGCAGGACTTGCCCAGCTCTGGCTCCACCCAGGGCCCCTCATGGGCGTGGAATCCCTGTCTTCTCCCCATCCCAGCTCTGCCCAGGGCTGCCCGCCTGTGGATGACCCCCAGGCCTCCCTGCTGACCCACTGCCTCTGTCCAGTGCTCCCAGGACTGCCGGCTGAAGAGTCACTCCTGGACTCCAGCCCCACCACCATGGGCAGCCCGGAGGGGCGCTTCCATTTTGCCATCGACCGTGGAGGCACCTTCACAGATGTCTTTGCCCAGTGCCCAGGGGGGCACGTGAGGGTCTTAAAGCTGCTCTCAGAAGACCCCGCCAACTATGTGGACGCACCCACCGAGGGCATCCGCCGCATCCTGGAGCAGGTGGCCAGGGCAGAGTGGTGGGGTGGGGAGGGACCTTGGGGCCAGAGGCCTGATGGCTGACCACGTGGTTCCCAGGAGGGGGGTATGCTGTTGCCGCGGGACCGGCCGCTGGACACCAGTCGCATCGCCAGCATCCGCATGGGCACCACGGTGGCTACCAACGCGCTGCTGGAACGGCGCGGGGAGCGGGTGGCACTGCTGGTGACTCGCGGCTTCCGAGACCTGCTGCATGTGGGCACCCAGGCCCGTGAAGACCTCTTTGACCTGGTGAGTTCATCCACGCCAGCAGGTGGCCAGCTCTGCAGCGCACGTTTTCCCTGGAGTGCCGTGGCCCCTCAGGGCGGGCAGTCCTTGGAAGGGTCAGTGCCAGCCCAAGGCCACCAGCTGATAGAGAGGAGGTTCCGGGCACTCGTAGTGGGACGCTGCGTCCCCCTAGCCCTGACTGGTCACGTGTTGTGCTGTGCCTGTCTGCCGCTCTGCCCAGTCTTGGACCCTGACCCTCACCCCCACTGTTGGGTGCTGGGAAGGAGCTGCCTTTGTGGGGGTGAGGCAGTTGGCTGCACTCAGAGGCCTGTGGGCAGAGAGCCGCCCCCCGGGTGGGCCTTCCTGGGGCCACCCGCTCTGACTGTGTCGCCCTGTCTCACTGTGTCTCCTGGGCCTGTGGACTGGCCTCTTGGGACACATCTGCTCGCCTGCATTGCCCGACCCGTGCAGGGCCCCAGCAGGGACCCTCAGGCCTGGGACTCCTCTGAGCCTCTGTCTGCCCTCAGGCCGTGCCCATGCCCGAGATGCTGTACGAGGAGGTGCTGGAAGTGGACGAGCGTGTGGTGCTGTATCGAGAGGAGCCAGGTGCCGGGATGCCCGTGAAAGGTACGGATGCCCGAGTGTTGGGGCGCAGGGCAGCAGGCTCAGACGGGCCTTTGACGGGGCAGCGGCGGGCTTCCCTGCAGGCCGCACAGGGGACCTGCTGGAGGTGCAGCAGCCTGTGGACCTGGGGCGCCTGCGAGGGAAGCTGGAGGGGCTCCGGTCTCGAGGCATCCGCAGCCTGGCCGTGGTGCTCATGCACTCATACACGTGAGTGTGGGCTGGCTGGGGGCACGGGCGGCAGGTGGGCCAGCGGGTGGGCAGGTAGCTCAGCGGCACTCGGACGCCATCGTAGGTGGGCCCAGCACGAGCAGCAGGTGGGCGCCCTGGCCCGCGAGCTGGGCTTCACACACGTGTCACTGTCCTCGGAGGCCATGCCCATGGTGCGCATCGTGCCCCGGGGGCACACTGCCTGCGCTGACGCCTACCTCACACCCACCATCCAGCGCTACTTGCAGGGCTTCCGCCGCGGCTTCCAGGGTCAGCTCAAGGTGAGGCCCCCCGCCGGCCCGCCCCTGGCCACCCCCGCCCTGCGCCGCCCCGCCCCTCCCTGCCCACCTGCCCGCCCACAGGATGTGCAGGTGCTGTTCATGCGCTCCGACGGTGGCCTGGCGCCCATGGACTCCTTCAGTGGCTCCCGCGCTGTGCTCTCGGGCCCTGCTGGGGGCGTGGTTGGTTACTCAGCCACCACCTACCGGGTGGAGGGTGGCCATCCTGTCATCGGCTTTGACATGGGAGGTACGAGGGCCTGAGGGTGGGGTCCGGGGGAGCCTCAGATGCCGGGCTGGGCAACGTCAGGCATCCGGGTCTGTGCGATGACCCCTTACCACCCTGTCTCCCACCAGGCACGTCTACCGACGTGAGCCGCTATGCTGGCGAATTCGAGCACGTCTTCGAGGCCAGCACAGCTGGAGTCACGCTGCAGGTCCCCCAGCTGGACATCAATACGGTGGCAGCCGGCGGGGGC
>NW_006791731.1:697057-699212 GCF_000442215.2 Lipotes vexillifer
CCGCCTCTCCTTCAGGTCAGCCCCATCCCACACCTGGGCGGGGGCCCAGCCCTGCCTCCCGGCCTGCCTCCACCTCCGGCTCCCCTCTCCAAAGGTCAGGCCTCTTCGTGGTGGGGCCAGAGTCTGCAGGAGCCCACCCTGGCCCCGCCTGCTACCGCAAAGGTAAGAGCCGGCACGTGCTCTGCTAGTCCCCTTCCCACACGGCCCAGGCCCAGCGACCCCTCCAGCCCCACGCGCACTGCCCGCTCCCAGCGCTCACCTCCAGCCCCACACCGTGCACACCTCCCAGGAGGCCCTGTGACCGTGACGGATGCTAATCTGGTCCTGGGTCGCCTGCTACCTGCCTCCTTCCCCCGCATTTTCGGGCCGGGAGAGGACCAGCCACTGTCCCCGGAGGCGTCCCGAAAGGCCCTGGAGACTGTAGCCGCTGAGGTCAACAGCTTCCTGACCAACGGGCCTTGTCCGGCCTCCCCACTGAGCCTGGAGGAGGTGGCCATGGGGTTTGTGCGTGTGGCCAATGAGGCCATGTGCCGGCCCATCCGTGCGCTCACGCAGGTACAGCTGCCTTTCCCCTCGCCCAGGGGTGGGGGACAGGATGGGGGAGGGCCGGGCGGGGCAGGGTAGGCCACTGATCCCCTTCTGGCTCCCCAGGCACGAGGCCACGACCCCTCGGCCCACGTGCTGGCTTGCTTTGGGGGAGCTGGCGGGCAGCACGCTTGCGCCATCGCCCGGGCCCTGGGCATGGACACCGTGCACATTCATAGGTGTGTCTGGGTGTGGTGCGTGTGTCCTGGGGCTGGGGGGCCACTTTGGGAGGCACCCCACCCTTTCGCTGTGCGGTCCCTGTCCCCCTAGGCATAGTGGGCTGCTGTCAGCACTGGGGCTGGCCCTGGCAGACGTGGTACACGAGGCACAGGAGCCCTGCTCCCTGCTCTATGCTCCCGAGACCTTTGTGCAGCTGGACCAGAGGCTGAGCCGCCTGGAGGAGCAGTGCGTGGATGCCCTGCGGGCCCAGGGCTTCCCCAGGTGGGGCTCCGGGGGCTGCCGGGCCAGGTGGAGGGCCTGCCGCATCCTAGCCGCTTCACTTGGGGTCTCTTCGGAGGCAGTCGTGGGGGGTGGCCTAGGTGTCCTCAAGGGTACCCAGTGCGAGTGCTCTGTCCGTCGCTGTTGCAGGGCCCAGATCAGCACCGAGAGCTTCCTGCACCTGCGCTACCAGGGCACAAACTGCGCCCTGATGGTGTCCGCCCACCAGCACCCAGCCACCACCCACTCACCCAGAGCGGGCGACTTTGGGGCGGGCTTCGTCGAGAGGTATGTGAGCTCCGCGTCTGGGGAGCCCTGGCTCATGTCCACTGGCCTGGCTGCCCGCCCTGATGGCTCTCCGGGACCTCCGGGTGTGCAGGTACATGAGGGAGTTTGGCTTCGTCATCCCTGAGCGGCCAGTGGTGGTGGACGACGTGCGGGTGAGGGGCACTGGCCACAGTGGCCTTCGCCTCGAGTACGTCCCGAAAGCCCAGAGTGGGCCTCCCCGGGTAGACAAGGTTGGTGGCCCTGCCTGTGCCCGTCCACCCACACCCACCGGGACACGGGGACAGGTGTGGCAGGGGGAGGCGCAGGGAGGGCCCCGGCCCTGGGAACTTTGCTCCCCTGACGCCCTCCTCAGATGACCCGTTGCTACTTTGAGGGGGGCTACCAGGAGACCCCCGTGTACCTGCTGCGCGAGCTGGGCGCTGGGCACAAGCTGCGGGGGCCCTGCCTCGTCATTGACAGCAACAGGTGGGCTGAGGGCCAGGGCCGCGGCTGCCGGGGCTGGGGGGACCTGTGGGGCCCAGGCTGCAGGAGTCTGAAGGACTCTCGGGTCCCTTCATGGCTGGGCTGTTTCTGGGCCTGGGCACATGGGCTCCCTGCTTGGGAGGGGTGTGTGGCCCGGCTCCTGCAGCCCCTTTGCTGCCCCGCCCCCAGTACCATCCTGGTGGAGCCAGCCTGCCAGGCAGAGGTGACTGGGACTGGGGACATCCGCATCTCCGTGGGGGCCGAGGCCCCGGGCACGGCGGGCGCCCAGCTCGACCCCGTCCGCCTGTCCATCTTCTCCCACCGCTTCATGAGCGTCGCTGGTGAGTGGCTCCCCCGCCCTGCGCCCCGCCCCGCGCCCCCC
>NW_006791731.1:699302-718759 GCF_000442215.2 Lipotes vexillifer
GAGCCCCGCGGCGTGCCAGGCAGGGGTGTGCAGAGAGAAAGCGTGACCCGGGGGAAGGGGCAGACGCGGAAGCCCTCCTGCGGTGGTGCAGGCAGTGTGGCCCTGGCCCTGGGATGGCACAGCCCTGCTGCACCGCAGGCCTTGGGCAGGGTGGGCGCTTTTCTCCTCCCAGCACCATGTGATCTGGGCTCTGCACGGTGAACCCAGGCTCCGAAGCCTGTGCCTCGGCATCAGTTTCTTAATGTACGAAGCAGGGCGTAGGGTTGATGGTGGCGCCGGGCAGGGCTGGGGAGGAAGGGGGTGCCACGGCCTCGCAGTGTCTGGGTGGACCATCGCCCGCTTCGGGTCCTGGGTCCGGGACTCAGAGGCCTTGAAGGCGGTGGGCCCTGCCTCTCCGTACCCCGGGAATGCGCTGTGGATGGGGTGGGGCCAGCGGGCATCTGGTCACTCCGTGTCCCCAGAGCAGATGGGCCGCATCCTACAGCGCACGGCCATCTCCACCAACATCAAGGAGCGCCTGGACTTCTCCTGTGCCCTCTTTGGGCCCGACGGGGGGCTGGTCTCCAACGCCCCTCACATCCCTGTGCACCTGGGTGCCATGCAGGAGACGGTGCAGTTCCAGGTTCGGTGAGCCCCTCTCCCTGCCCCCCCGCCCCTTGCACCGGCCCCCTCCTCACTCTGCACCTGTCTCCTGGCTTCAGATCCAGCACTTGGGAGCTGACCTCCATCCCGGCGACGTGCTGCTGAGCAACCACCCCTGCGCGGGGGGCAGCCACCTGCCAGACCTGACCGTCATCACACCGGTGAGGGTCGCTGCCCAGGTACCTTGGGTGGTAGGGCCGCCGGCGCCCCTGACCGTTGCCCTCACCCCTAGGTGTTTTGGCCGGGTCAGACGCGGCCTGTGTTCTACGTGGCCAGCCGTGGGCACCACGCGGACATTGGGGGCATCACACCGGGCTCCATGCCCCCCCACTCCACCGCCCTGCAGCAGGAGGGCGCCATCTTTCTGTCCTTCAGACTCGTCCAGGCGGGTGTCTTCCAGGAGGAGGGTGAGCGGGAATGGGTCTGGGGTGGGGCTGAAACACCTGGCCGCTTCCTGCAGCCAGGCTGGGCCGGACACGGGGATGCAGCCCCCGCTGCCCCCCTCCCCACTGGCCTAGGCCGGCCTCCAGGCTGAGGGAGCTGGTCGGTGACCCCCCAGGGTGGTTGCAGATCGCCTCTCAGAGGTGATCAGACGAGCTGAGCTGAGTTCTGCCCGGGTCCAAGGAGGCCTGGAAGGTTTGGGGGTGGGGAGCTGGCCAGGACACCCAAGGGATTGGGTGCAGGAGTGGGAGGAGCCTATTTTAAGGTGGGCGGCTGCTGGTGGCGTCTATGATTTGCACTGGGCTTACACTGGGTCTGGGGACTGCAGAGACACGGTGGCACCAGCGGCCGGGGGCTGCAGGCTCTCGGAGAGCTTTCCTGGGCCTGGGTCAGTCACTGGGCAGCTGTGAAGGGCTTCAGCTGGGCCTGAGCTGCCTGTGCACCAGGCAAGTCCCCTGCCTGTGTGCTGGGCACATGGAGGCTCCTGCAGGCCAGGCAGGGGGCATGGGGTGGGGACAGCTGCTCTGGCCCTGGAAGATGCTGAGCCTCAAGCTGGGAAGCGACGGTGAGGGTGTTTTGGAGGTCAGGGTTGGTAAGTGGTGGGATTTGGGCAGCGGGGAGGGAATCAAGTTTGGACAGCTGTAGGATGGAGGTTCTGGCACTGCAGTTGCCAGGAAGGTGGGACAGAAACTGCAGTGGGACCTGGGGGTCAGGGACAGCTGGTGTGAGGCTACAGGGGTCTGAGAGCCCTGGGGGCATCCCAGAGTGAGAATAGGTGATGTGGGCAGGGTGGAAGGTGGGGTAACAGAGCCATGGGCTGCTGTGGGTGCTGAGAACACGAACAGAGTGACTGAGGCCTGGCTGCTCACTTGGTCAGTATGGGGTGGGGGCAGAGGATAGGGATCACCGAGGGACCTGTGCAGGCATGTCTGGCAGAGGACCCAGTGGCCAGGGAGCCTGAGAGGACCCTGATCCAGACTCAGGAGGGGAGCTTTCCCGAAGCAGGGAGCGGCCCACGGGGCCAGAACATGTACTGCTGCCCAAGGTGGACGCCTTGTCCAGATCTTTTGGGGGCGGTGGCGGGGCGCACAGGCAGCCATGCTGGCGCTCTTTCAAAATGACTGGCTGTGGCGGTGAGTTCGGGGCCCCCGGGCTGAGGGCAGTGTGAGTGTGGGAGGGTTAAGGGAAGTGGTTTTTCCTGCTGGGAGAGGGGAGGGGGGCCCAGAGAAGGCTGGAGAGTGTGGGCCAGGTGGTGGGGAGGTAGGGCAGGAGAAATGCAGGAGGGGGGAGAGTTTGCTGAGGGAACCTTCCCCCTGCCCTGCCCCCTGCCCCAGGTACCTCCAGCCCACGTGAGATCACGGTCACGGTCAAAGCTGCTTGTCCCATCCTAGGGTGCCCTGGGGGATTGTGGTGTGGGAAGGTTCAGTAGCTGATGCGGGGAAGCTGGGGGTTTTCAGGGGCCTGGAAGAGCCAGCAGGGTAGTGGGGAGCCAGTGATGGGCCAACATGTGGCCCCTGCAAGTGCCCCAGCGGAGAAGTGCGGCAGGCGTGGAGCAGGGCACCAGGTGGCCCTGGGACTTTGAGTGGCTCAGTGGCGGTCCCGTCCATGCAGCGGTAACTGAAGCCCTGCGGGCACCAGGCAAGATTCCAGGCTGCAGCGGAACACGGAACCTGCACGACAACCTGTCAGATCTGCGTGCCCAGGTGGCAGCCAACCAGAAGGGCATCCAGCTGGTGGGCGAGCTCATTGGGCAGTATGGCCTGGATGTGGTGCAGGCCTACATGGGCCACATTCAGGTGGGCCTGGGGGAAGGAGCAAGCCGGCAGCTCTGTGCCTGCCCCAGGCAGGTGGACGGAGGTGGGGGGCACCTGGCCCACCTGGAAGGTGGCGTGGCCGTTACTGAACATACTCTCCACCAGGCCAACGCTGAGCTAGCTGTGCGAGACATGCTTCGGGCCTTTGGAACCTCCCGGCAGGCCCGGGGCCTGCCCCTGGAGGTGTCCGCAGAGGACCACATGGACGACGGTTCTCCCATCCGACTCCGAGTGCAGATCAACCTTAGTCAGGTCAGTCTCGGGAGGAAGGACCTCCCCAGGCATCAGGGCCGTGGCCACCCAGCTGCTGACTTCTCCCCTCTTCTCTGGCGGGCAGGGTAGCGCGGTGTTTGATTTCAGCGGCACGGGGCCCGAGGTGTTTGGCAACCTCAACGCGCCTCGGGCCATCACGCTGTCTGCGCTCATCTACTGCCTTCGCTGTCTGGTTGGCCGCGACATCCCACTCAACCAGGTGTGCAAGGGTGTGCTGTGCACACGGACAGCAGGTCAACCCCAAGCCCCGTGTCGCCCTGAGGGAGCCCGGGGCTAGGTCAGCCCAAGGTCGGACTGGTCCTAGGGATGCGCGTGGTGTACCTCCCGACTGTTCTTGAGCGCTGGCCCCTCTCCCCACAGGGCTGCCTGGCACCGGTGCGTGTCGTGATCCCTAAGGGCTCCATCCTGGACCCGTCCCCAGAGGCGGCGGTGGTGGGCGGCAACGTGCTTACGTCGCAGCGGGTGGTGGACGTCATCCTGGGGGCCTTCGGGGCCTGTGCTGCTTCCCAGGTGCCGTGGGCCGGTGGGCACAGCTCGAGGGCTGCTGGCGGCGGGGGGAAGGGGGAGGGGGAGGGCTGCGACCGGCCGAGAGGGGATGCACCCCCAGCCAGCGCAGTGGCCGCTTGCCCCTGCCAGGGCTGCATGAACAACGTGACCTTGGGCAACGCCCACATGGGCTACTACGAGACGGTGGCGGGCGGCGCGGGCGCGGGCCCCGGCTGGCATGGGCGCAGCGGTGTGCACAGCCACATGACCAACACACGCATCACCGACCCCGAGATCCTGGAGAGCAGGTGAGCGGTGCAGGAAGGGGTGGGGCTGAGGAGCCGGCCGGGGTGGAGCGGGGGCGGGGTGGAGCGGGGGCGGGGGGGGCGGGGCTGACCCCTGATCCCGCGCAGGTACCCAGTCATCCTGCGCCGCTTTGAACTGAGACTGGGGTCTGGGGGGCGCGGCCGCTTCCGGGGCGGCGATGGTGTTGTCCGCGAGCTGCTTTTTCGTGAGGAGGCGCTACTGTCAGTGCTGACCGAGCGCCGCGCCTTCCAGCCTTACGGCCTTATGGGTAAGTGCCTCCCTTCCCCTCTCCCCCCAACCCATCACGGCCGTCAGTTCCCCACCCACCTCCTGTCCCATCTACCCCCCTATTCCCCCACCAACTCCCCACGTCTCTCACTTCCTTGCCTCCTGGGCCACCCCCACCTTGCCTCTTCTTGCAGGGGGTGAGCCCGGAACCCGTGGCCTAAACCTACTGATCCGGAAGGATGGCCGGACAGTGAATCTGGGTGGGAAGACCTCGGTGCTCGTGTCCCCCGGGGTAAGGATTGCGGCCTGGCCTGTCCCATCCCCGCCCCCACCCCCAGCCGCCCTCATCCCACAGAGTGAATGGAGTTGCACCAATAACTAGAGACGGAGTTTAATTTGGCTCCTGAAGGATGGGGGCCGCAGACCGGCTCTCTGGGGTCCCAGCTGGCTGCTGTGGATGCACTGCCCCGCCGGGGATGGGTTGGCGGCAGGAGACAGGCAGAGCCCATCCCCAGGCTGAACCTCCCCTCTGCCCCACAGGATGTGTTCTGTCTCCACACACCAGGCGGCGGGGGCTATGGGGACCCAGAGGACCCCGCCCCTCTGCCGGCGTCGCTCCTGCAGCCCCTAGCCTTCCCTGAGCGGGGCAGCGTCTATGAGTACCGCAGGGCCCAGGAGACCGTGTGAGGGAGGGCCCCGTACAATAAAGATCCCTGAAGAGGACCACATGGACGACGGTTCTCCCATCCGACTCCGAGTGCAGATCAACCTTAGTCAGGTCAGTCTCGGGAGGAAGGACCTCCCCAGGCATCAGGGCCGTGGCCACCCAGCTGCTGACTTCTCCCCTCTTCTCTGGCGGGCAGGGTAGCGCGGTGTTTGATTTCAGCGGCACGGGGCCCGAGGTGTTTGGCAACCTCAACGCGCCTCGGGCCATCACGCTGTCTGCGCTCATCTACTGCCTTCGCTGTCTGGTTGGCCGCGACATCCCACTCAACCAGGTGTGCAAGGGTGTGCTGTGCACACGGACAGCAGGTCAACCCCAAGCCCCGTGTCGCCCTGAGGGAGCCCGGGGCTAGGTCAGCCCAAGGTCGGACTGGTCCTAGGGATGCGCGTGGTGTACCTCCCGACTGTTCTTGAGCGCTGGCCCCTCTCCCCACAGGGCTGCCTGGCACCGGTGCGTGTCGTGATCCCTAAGGGCTCCATCCTGGACCCGTCCCCAGAGGCGGCGGTGGTGGGCGGCAACGTGCTTACGTCGCAGCGGGTGGTGGACGTCATCCTGGGGGCCTTCGGGGCCTGTGCTGCTTCCCAGGTGCCGTGGGCCGGTGGGCACAGCTCGAGGGCTGCTGGCGGCGGGGGGAAGGGGGAGGGGGAGGGCTGCGACCGGCCGAGAGGGGATGCACCCCCAGCCAGCGCAGTGGCCGCTTGCCCCTGCCAGGGCTGCATGAACAACGTGACCTTGGGCAACGCCCACATGGGCTACTACGAGACGGTGGCGGGCGGCGCGGGCGCGGGCCCCGGCTGGCATGGGCGCAGCGGTGTGCACAGCCACATGACCAACACACGCATCACCGACCCCGAGATCCTGGAGAGCAGGTGAGCGGTGCAGGAAGGGGTGGGGCTGAGGAGCCGGCCGGGGTGGAGCGGGGGCGGGGTGGAGCGGGGGCGGGGGGGGCGGGGCTGACCCCTGATCCCGCGCAGGTACCCAGTCATCCTGCGCCGCTTTGAACTGAGACTGGGGTCTGGGGGGCGCGGCCGCTTCCGGGGCGGCGATGGTGTTGTCCGCGAGCTGCTTTTTCGTGAGGAGGCGCTACTGTCAGTGCTGACCGAGCGCCGCGCCTTCCAGCCTTACGGCCTTATGGGTAAGTGCCTCCCTTCCCCTCTCCCCCCAACCCATCACGGCCGTCAGTTCCCCACCCACCTCCTGTCCCATCTACCCCCCTATTCCCCCACCAACTCCCCACGTCTCTCACTTCCTTGCCTCCTGGGCCACCCCCACCTTGCCTCTTCTTGCAGGGGGTGAGCCCGGAACCCGTGGCCTAAACCTACTGATCCGGAAGGATGGCCGGACAGTGAATCTGGGTGGGAAGACCTCGGTGCTCGTGTCCCCCGGGGTAAGGATTGCGGCCTGGCCTGTCCCATCCCCGCCCCCACCCCCAGCCGCCCTCATCCCACAGAGTGAATGGAGTTGCACCAATAACTAGAGACGGAGTTTAATTTGGCTCCTGAAGGATGGGGGCCGCAGACCGGCTCTCTGGGGTCCCAGCTGGCTGCTGTGGATGCACTGCCCCGCCGGGGATGGGTTGGCGGCAGGAGACAGGCAGAGCCCATCCCCAGGCTGAACCTCCCCTCTGCCCCACAGGATGTGTTCTGTCTCCACACACCAGGCGGCGGGGGCTATGGGGACCCAGAGGACCCCGCCCCTCTGCCGGCGTCGCTCCTGCAGCCCCTAGCCTTCCCTGAGCGGGGCAGCGTCTATGAGTACCGCAGGGCCCAGGAGACCGTGTGAGGGAGGGCCCCGTACAATAAAGATCCCTGAAGTCGTCCTGTTCCAGTGGCGGCTGGCCAGGCTCACGTTCTGCGTCCCTGTCTTTCCACCCGTGCTGGCACCTGTCTCCTCCGTACCTGCCTTAGGAGGGCTTGGAAGTCCCACAGCCAGGTGGTCCGTAAGCCCCGCCAGGGCGGTGCTGAATGTCACCCGTTCCACCTCTTGGGGGCAGGAGTCAGGTTGAGGAGTCGCCGCAGCGCCGGCAGGCCCAGCCCCCTGGGCTCCGGCACGCACTGGGCTCAGAATGCCTGCGGGTCCCCCTCGGTGATGTAGTCCAGGTGCCGGCCCCGCCAGTGCTCAGCCGGGTGGCCTCCCCTGGGAGGGCCCGCCAGGGAGTGGCGGCGCCCTTCCTCCTGCTCCAAGGCCCTGAGGAGGGTGGCGGTGTCACCAAGGTCAGGGCAGCCCTCCTTCCGGGCGTTGCCTGGCCCCCAGGTAGCCACTCAGCTCAGCATCTCCGCGGGGCAGGCCACGGAGTGGTGGAACATTGCAGGTTCTCAGCAGCGTTCCTGGGGAGGGCGGGGAAAGGCGGTATCAGTGGGAGCCTGGCCCGCGAGCCGGCCCTAGGCCCGTCCGCCCGCAACCCCGGCGCGTCCCCAGCCGGCGGCGGTCCCGGAAGCGGCTGAACAGCTGGTGCCGCTGCTCCCGCGCGTGGTCTGCGGAGAGGCCGGCGCTCGGTGGGCGGGGCCGCCCGCCCGCCCCGCTGCAGCCTCTTCTCACCTAAGCGCGCAGCTGTCGAAGTTTAGGTCACCCAGGCGCACACTGAAGGCCACGGCCTCGTCACTTTGGCGGCTCTCAACCGCGGACAGCTCGGCCCAGTCCAGCAACAGCGTCAGCTGTGTGCGGCGCAGGAGCCCGTCCTCTGCGGGGCGGGGTGGGTTGGAGGGGAGGGGCGGGGAGGGAAGGAAGGCTCAGTCCGAGGTGCCATTCTGCCTCCTGGACACCCAGCTGCGCCCACGCCTTCCCCCGCCCCGCCCGGTCCCGATCTGTGAGCCCAGCAGCACTCGAAGGGACTGGCGGCGCCTGGGGCAGTTGAATAAACGGTGAGGGGAGGGGAGGTGCAGACAAGGGTTGGGACTCCGCGCAGAGTGAGGGGGGGGGCGGCCCGCCCACGAGCCTACGAGCAGCCAGTCGGGCTCACCGCTCGGCGCATGCAGATGCGTGCAGTGCAGGAAAGCCCACGATGCGGCGCCCGTCCGGGATGCCCAGCTGCGCTCGGGGACCTCCGCGCGTTCGACCCCATGCCCCGCCCCCTCCCGGGTCCCGGCGCGCCGCGGCCGGTGGGCGGGCACCTGTGCAGAAAGTAGTCCCTTGGAGGCCGGCGCATCCTCGCGACGTGCGTGAGGAAGGACCGGAAGGCTGCGCGTAGCAGCAGGGAGCGCGAGGCCGGCAGCAGCCCGCTGCCCAGCAGCTTCAGGTGTGGCCCGGGCTGCAGGCCGAATGTGCCACGTCGTACGACACCGGGACCAGGTTCGGTGCCAGGCGGCTCACCAGGCGTCGCTCTGCGCGAAGATCGGACACCTCCTGCAGGCACGTTAAGTCCAGACTCGCTGGCATGGCGCCCATCAGCACCCCGCACGGCATCCCCTGCACTGGCGAACTGCAGCCGGTAGCCCCATAGGGCGAATGCCGCAGGCCGGCGAGCAGCACGGCGCCCACGATCTCGGCCCGCCGCTGGTTGTGCGGCAAGTTGCCGAAGCGCGTCGGCCCGTCGGGGAGCAGGCACAGGTTGACGCCGAAGAGGCTGAAGCTGCGCGCGGGCTCAAGTGGGGGGGCGCCCAGCACTGCGGAGGGGGCTGGTAGCAGAAGGGACGGCGCCAGGCATGGAGCAGCAGCCAGAGCAGCAGGTCCGGCAGTGCCAGAGGCAGACCGACAAGAAGCAGCAGCGGGAGAGCCGCTCCGGGGCCCGCTGCGGCGCTCAGCAGATCTGGTCGCTTGGGCGTGCGGCCGGCGCCCAGCAGCCCAGCAGCTGGTCCAGGGCCCAGTAGGCCGGGAAACGTAGCGCGCGGGCCAGGCCGGGGGAGAGCGTGAAGCACAGGGTGCGGGAAGGGTGAGGGCCGTAGGGCGCAGGGCGTCGGGGGCCAGTCGGGTGGGCATGGCGTGGCGCGCGGCGCTCTTGGTAGCAGGTCTCTCCGACGACTCACTGGCTTCCAGCGTGCGAGTCGACTCGTTCGTGCGTGCCCGGGAGCTGCAGGGGAGTCACAGGGGTCAAGGCCACGTGGCACAACTTGTGCGCGGAGCCGGCAAGGCGCTGAGCCCCCGCGAGCCTGGGGGTATGGGCACAGGCGGAGCCACCCGGGAAGCCGCCCTCTCCTCACCCGCGCGGAACCTCGGTGGCGGTTGGAGAACAAAAGGGAAAGCGAAAGAGACCCTGGTCCCGCCCCAGATCCTTCTCGCCCCGACCTCCCCTGAAGGCCGCAGGGAGAACCCCCAGACCCGCCCGATGGGAGCGACTTCTGGGTGCAGCCCACACCAAGCGGAGGGCGACACTTTTTAATGCGGGCCGGCGCAGCGACAGAGAGTGGTGCGCGACGCGCCATGCATCCCCCTCTCCCTCCTCCCGCGAGTCAGAGTGTAATGGCCCCGGCGCTCCCGCTGCCCAGACTGCGGGATCTACCCCACCCCGACCTGCTTCCCCCGGTCCGAGGAAGGGGCGGACTCGGAGAGGCCTCACCAGCCACCGCCTCAGCGCCGGGCACCGCCCACAGTGGAGGCGGCTCTGTGACCCTCCCCCAAGAAGCTTCCAATCTGGAGGAAGGGCCGTTGGTTCGGCTCCGCGCAGCAGGCCGGGCCGCCGGGGCATGCGAGCCAGGTGGAAGCCAGCTCTGCATCCACGGAGCCTCTTGCACCCGCTCTGCCGCATCCCAGGACCGAGCCGCCTCCCGCTTGCTCAGGCGCTGCCCTGCCCTCCACCTTCCTAATTCGAGCTGGGAACCAGTTCCTAGAGCTCTTAAGATTGTCTCTTAAATGGCCCTGAAGTTTGGGCCAGGGCTGCCCTTCACTCCTACAGACCTGGAGAAGGGGCTGCTGCTCTCCCGCCTCAGCCCCCAGTTTTCCAGAAACCCCTGATACCCTTCACAAATCAAGATCTGGTGCTGGGTGTGCTCGTTGCTGTGGGTTTGTCATATTGCTAAGCCTTCTCAGCAGACAGAGCTAGAAGGTCTGTATGTGTAGCTCTCTAACGTATCTACACACAGAGACCTTCCCTGCCTTTCCCAGGGGTCTGGCTTCATCTCCGGAAGCAGCAGCCCGGCAGTGAGGGGAGCAAGAAGACGGAGCTCTGGGGCCAGAGCTCCCCAGCACGCGCCACACCCCTCACCTCCGCACCCCTCGCTGGTTGCTGACATGATTCCCCTGGTTGAACCCAGACCCGGGGGCTCCTCTGTTCACTTGCGGTCCTGAGGCTGGCAGGCGGCCGTGCTTCCAGAGCCTTCTTGGCTGGGGTCCGCATCCCCGCCACCTCCTGCCCCTCTTCAGGCAGGCCCTCTGCTCTGCCCCACACTGCTCCCCTCTCCCCACGCACGTCCTGAAGGGACAAGCATCCTGGCCTACACCCCTCTGCATCCTGCACTCTCCACGAGCCCTTCCCCCGCCGAGTCTATAGGTCGTCTCCAGGAATCCCACCCCACCCCATCCCCACTCCAGCTCTGCCCCTGCAGTAGGTGGGATCTGCCCTCGCCAGCTCTGACTCTCCCAGGCCGCTCGCTTCCTGCGGGGCCTTTGGCAGGGACCCCGTCTCCCTGGGCTGCCCGGTGCCCAGGTTCCTCCTGGCTCCCCTCCCTTTAACGTCCTCCCGCCCTCAGTAAGGTTCCAGAAGCACTTGTTGCTGCCTCGTGCAGAGGGAGGCGCTCCCACACCCGCATCCTTCTCTTGACCTCGCCTCTGCCTCCTGCTCTGTGCTCGTCACCAGGCCTGCTGGCACACCCACGACCCTTGCCTGCCAGCTGGGCTCCTTCCTGCTTCCTGCTCTTCCTCCTCCAGGTCTCAGGGGCTCCTGTGCTCCCACCGCCAGGCCAGCTTTGGGGCCTTCGGAACATCCCCCTTGGTAAGACAGCTGCTGAGCTTTGGTCTTGGGGCTCTCCCCAGGGGCCCCGGAAGGGGCATGAACCTGCAGGGCAGGCAGGACTGAAGGGGAGCTGGGGAGGGGGCGCTGGCGAGCCCCCCAGAGGAGGCAGCACCACCCAGGAGTACCAGCGCAGGCCCAGAGGCCAGCGTCCGAGGAGAGCTTTAATGGCTGTGTACCCAGGTGCGGGCCACAGCAAGCCAGCATCACCAGATGAACATGGGCTTGCCGTCGTCGTGCGCCAGCTGGCTGAGGCAGGAGAGCAGCAGCAGCGCGTCGGTGAGTATGCTGGGGTGCACGGTCTCCACCAGCACACGCTGCAGGAAATCCACAGTGTAGGAGACGCCCTTGGACGCGGCCAGCTCGGGCCGCTCCCGCAGGATGCCATAGGCGTTCACCAGCTGCTCGGTCAGTGCCGGGTGCACCCGCCCGTTGTAGCCCAGGCTCTGCAGCCGGTTCATGATGCTCGTGTAGCGGTGTGTGAGTCTCTGGCACAGCTCCTCGTCCAGCTTGTGGTCGCTGGGGTTCAGGGAGGCCTGAGGGGACAGCAGACGTCAGGGACCCTCCCGCCCCACCGCAGCACATAAGCAGGCAGGCAGGTGAGGGGCGATGGAGGCCGGGGGTTATGGTTGTGGGAGGATCCCGATCCGAGGGAGTGTCCTCAAGGGGGGTGTCCTGGAGGCCCTGAGAGAGACGCCTGTGGGCTCTAGGGCGAGGGGAGCCCTGTGGGCTGAGCCTGAGCAGAGAGGTTCCAGAGGCCCCATCACCTGCTCCATCCACCACCAGGGATTCGGACCGAGTGGGGCCACAGGGAGCTGGGGACAGAGAGCATGGCTGGGGGTGATGAAAGACGAGGGGGCCTCCCAAAGCCCCCAGGGTTGCCCGACCCAGAAGACACCACCGCCTCCTGGGTCCTGCCCCGCTTCCTCTCAGCCTTTCCTCCGGGCCCCCCGTCCCAGCACCCCAGGCTGCCTCCTCAGCACCCCATGGCCTGCACAACACCCCTGCGGGCGTCCCTTCCCACCCCTCAAGCTGCACCGATGACCCCAGGCCCAGAGCCAGGGGGGTCTGCTGCCACCAGGTGCCGCTCCCAGCGCCTGGACCCGGGGTCTGCTGCCACCAGGTGCCGCTCCCAGCGCCTGGACCCGGGGTCTGCTGCCACCAGGTGCCGCTCCCAGCGCCTGGACCCGGGGTCTGCTGCCACCGGGTTCTTTGCCTCCGTCTTCATCGCCTGTGACCGCCCTGCCGGTCCGAGTTGCGTCCCGCGGCGTCACCCCCCTGCCCCGTCCCTCCCTCCACTGCCTTCTAGGGCCTCAGCTTAGTCTCTGCTGCAGCCATTTGAAGTTCTTCATAATTTTGAACAAGGAGCCCTGTGTTTTTATGTGCACTGGGTCCTGCAAATTAGGTATCTGTCACTGGTACCGCTGCCCCCAGGCCTGCAGAACGAAGGTCTGAAGTGTACGTAGTGGGACAGGGTCTTTCCCCGCTAGAGGCCCCCTGCACTTTCCACTGCTCCAACTTCCAGGGCCAGGGCGGACCGGCGAGGCCCGGATCTGGCCCTGCTCACCCTCCTCCCGCAGGTCCCCAGACGTCCAGCAGGCTGGCTCCCAACCTGCTAGGGATGCCGGGACAGTCTGCTCAGGCACCGCCTTCTCCAGGAAGGCCTCGCTGTCCGCTCCCTGGATGGTCACGTGAGCAGAGCACCAGGCTGATACCTGGGCTCAGCCAAGGGGCCCCCAGAGCCCTGGGCTGGCACCTCTGCTGCCTGCTGACACTAGGTCAGGCCTGGCTTCCTGACCTGGGCGCCTGAATCTTCTCCCGTTTGCCTGTTTCCAGGCCCCGGTGGGACAGACGGCAGGAGCCCAGCTGGCATCTGTGGGTGAGCAAGCGGACCTGCGGCTGCTCACACCGGGGCGACCCGCCGAGCAAGTCGGTGGATAGCGTTAAGCCTCGGCTCTTGCGGGGGCATCGAGAGCCGTCACCTGCTCACCCCCGGCCGTGGCTGGGCTCCTGCTGTGTGCCAGGCTGGGCACGTGGAGCTTAAGACACGAGCAGGAGTCCGACGGGGGCACATTTACGCTGAGAGACGAGGCCAGGGCTGCCCCTAGGAAGTGACCCCTTGAGAGTGGAGGGCAACAAGGGGGAGTGGGTGGGGAAGAGCAGGACAAGCACCCCAACAGCACGGGGGCAGTGGATGTGGGTGCCCGCCCCCAGTCCCCTCAGGCTTCCCCTGAGAAGCTGCAGGCCTGAGCAGAGCATGGGGCTGGGGGCGGCGGGCGAGCGGAGTGCCCTGTCCTAAAGGCTCGGAGACGCCTGGTGGGCTTTGTGGTTTGAAGAGATCATGCTGACCACTGGCAGGGGATGGACGGAAGCTGGAGAGAGAGGGTGAAGGGTTCTGTCCATCCATCCTCACTCTGCAGATCTCCGAGCCCTCCCAGTTCAGGTGTGAGCAAAAGGCCCTCAGAGTTTACAGTGAGGACACGGCCCAGTAGAGGGATGGTACTGTGAGCGCTGCCACTGGGGATGGGGTCCTGGAGGGAGAGGTTGCTGGACCGAGGCCTGAAGGACAAGGACAATGGAGGGGAGAAACTTCCAGGCTGAGGAGCAGCATGCATGGCACGGAAGGTGCCGGGACGCCGGGTGCAGAGCTGGGCCCCCGGGGAGAGTCAGGTTCGACGGCTGCCACCACGCTGAGTGTGAGCCTCGCGTTCCCTGCTGGGACTGCAGGAAACGCCGCACCGCCTGACGGCGCTGCTGTGAGGACAAAGGAAACGTCTCTGGGGGCGTCGAGCACAGCACCCGGGCCGGTCAGCTCTGCTGCACGGGGGTCATGTCTACAGGCGTCGGAGTAGAGCAGGAGGGGTGCCCAGGGCGGTGCACTCGGCCCCGGTGAGCCCGGGTTCGGGTGGGGAGAAGAATGAGAGGCAGAGCTCCTGACGGCTTTTCTTGTTGACTGAAGGCCTCGGAGGGAGAGAGTGAGCTCCCCGAGGGCAGACACTGCGTCTGGCGCCCGCTTGGCGTATTCTGAACGCTCGACGCCAGCCAGGCCTGAATAGCTGGAGCAGCAAGCCCAGCTGTGGACCAGCTGAGGCGGCAGCGGTTTGGACCACGGGGTAGGAGTGGAGAGCAGAGTGCAGGCGCGGCGGCGGACGCGGAGAGACTCCGAGTGGATGCGGAGGGTCTTTACAGGGAGGAGCCGCAGGCCTGGCGCTGGAGGGGGCGTGGCGGGCGCAGGGCCGCGGGGGGGCACACAGACTCCCAGCTGCGAGACCCGGCACACGTGCTCATCACGCAGTCCTTCCATCCCGGACCACACGCAGCATCGACCACGTGCTCAGCGGAAGGGGAAATGGCAGCAAATGTCAGAGAATCGGCATGGTACGGCCCTCATTCTCCAAACACAGGGCAGCTGTGTTAGAAGCCAACACTCACGTGCAGCCAAACGCCCCTCAGATGGTGGTCCCGACTGACTCAGGGCTTAGAGAGGAAATGCAATGCAGTTCGTGAGATATTCAGACCTGAACAGCCACACACCCACCCCTCTAGCCTGCAGGGCTGCAGCCAGAGTGCCACCAGAGTCAGGCTGGAGCCTTGGCGGACGTGGCCGAGGCTGCCAGGAGACCGTCGCTTTTCCCCACCAGCCTTGAATAACAGAAGCCTCCCGCTATGCCTGGATCCTAGAACAGGATCCACTCTGGCTGGTGTTCCCCTTGTACCGGTTGCTGAATATTTTGAATATCTCCCTGACCAGAAGGAACTTCCTTGTCCTAAATGTAATTCTTTAAAAACAAAAGAGATGTAAAATAAAATGATTTAAGAGCTCAACCCAAGAAAGAAAAATAAAGCAAAGCTAACGGAAGGAGAAGGAAGGAAATAATAATGAGCAGAAGTCCACACCCTCCACCGAACAGAGAGGATGAGCAAAGTCCACACCCTCCACTGAACAACAGAGAGGATGAGCAAAGTCCACACCCTCCACCGAACAGAGAGGATGAGCAAAGTCCACACCCTCCACTGAACAGAGAGAGGATGAGCAAAGTCCACACCCTCCACTGAACAGGGCAGCGCCTCCCCCTTCTTTTAGGTAATGAAATGCCCAGCTGAGACCACCACGTGTCCCACCGTCCTGCAGGGGGACCTGATGTCACTAAGTCCGAGCCAAAGGGAGGAGCCTGGGACTTCGAGCACCATCCCCCAGGCCGAGTCCCGGGACGCGGGGACCCTGGGGACCCTGACGTGTGCGAGGGGCTGGTCAGCAGAGCCCAACAACCCTGTGGAGAGATAAACCTCTGGCTTATTAAGCCATGTATTCCTGTCACAGAAACTTGGCACGATCTCTAAAAATGTAGCAAAGCTGCAGAACTCATAAACAGCAAACAGAGCCTCCCAGGGCATCTATAAACACCAGGGATGCAGTGTGGTTTATGAGCGGAGTATCTTCTCATGTGTATCAATATGTTAACAGAAGAGGGAGGGGGAAGAAAACTGTGTGATCATCTCAGTGAGAGAGAAACAACATTCTAAAAAATTCCGTATTTGTTCATGAGTAAGAAAAAAACCGACAACTCTTCACCTGATGTGGCAGATGCTGAATGTGGCTCACCTGGCTTCTGTCCTAGTGCATTCTAGCACCTTCCTGAACTCTAAGAGGCTGGACGCTAAACATCACCTATTCCAGACTCCCCTGTGGCTTAGGTACCCCTCTGACCTGGGTTTCTGCCCAGCAGGTACAGGTGCGTGGACCTCATCTCCTGGAGGAGACAGTGTAGGCAGGGGACTGGGCTGTCTGGAGAGTGCACTGGCTGTGGCACTGGTTCATTGGGGCAGCTGTACCAAACTGCAGGCATCCGACTAGGTGTGTGCATGCTGTTCCTGGGGCAGGGATGACAATGGCGTGTTCACTCCCTTGGCGTGCTGGCATTTTTACTGGCTGTGTAGCAGGCAAGCCCAATTTGGTGTCCTTCCTGGAGCCTGTCTGAACACCTAAACATTTATAATAAACCCCTTTCTGCTTATATCAGCTGGTGTGGATTCTGTTATGTGCAACCAAGGACTCTGACTGGTTTGTCGAAAGAAGATCTGGCAAAAAGCCTGGAACACACATCGTACTTAACCGGAAGACTAGAAGTGTGTGTTTGTAATCACGTCAGAAACAAGATGAGGTTGCCTTATGATCTGCTTTTAAAAAGTGCTATATGGGACTTCCCTGGTGGTCCAGTGGTTCAGACTCCGAGCTCCCAATGCAGGGGACCTGGGTTCGATCCCTGGCCGGGGAACTAGATCCCACATGCATGCCGCAACTGAGTTCGAATGCCGCAACTAAGAAGTCCACATGCCGCAACTAAGAGGTCCACACGCCGCAACTAAGAGGTCCACATGCCGCAACTAAAAGATCCCGCATGCCGCAAATAAGACCCAGCGCGGCCAAAATTAAAAAAAAATTTTTTTTAAGTGCTATATGATATGATTGTCTACAGAGGAAAGCAAAATGATATACAGACTGTCGAAACTAGCGAGGGGGTTTGGCAAGGTAGCTAAATAACAAATCACTACACAGAAATCAAAAATGTTCTGGGCAGGCCAATGCGTTGGCCTAGAGAGCATCTGTGGGGGGACCATGGGCAGGGCTGAGGTACCACCCTCAGTCACCCTCACACTGATGCAGCTGGACTCAGGGTGTCCTAGGACAAGGGCGCAGAAAGGAAGAGAGCCAGAGCATCTCCCATGGAGCAGATCTTTGTGTTTGACTAGAAGAACTGACAGGCATGGGCACTGGGATAACTTTCAGTCAAGCTTAAAAGATGGCATAACTGCCTGCGAACTTACACAAAAGTAGATAGCTACGTTCTATGAAAAAAGTCAACGAGTCCTTATTGAATGTCGGGTTCCATTACAGTTTTCAGCGTTAAAGCTGTACGGCATTCGGGAAGCAAAGGACCCCAGTTGGATGACACCAGGTTTCACCTGGTTTGGTGAATCTAGGTAGAATTTAGGGGTTCTAGCAACCACCAACATTGGAGTTCAATGTGCAGAGAAATAAACAAGATGTCTTGATGAAGGGAAGTAAAAGGCTGGGCAAAGTGGAATTAAATGCAGATAGGAATCAACGAATGATCCAGCCAAGTAGGCAGGATGGCTTGAGACCAGGAAGCATCTTTATGATCCTCGGGTGGGACCAGACCTCAGTCAACCTGCAGTGGGCCCTACAGAAGGCCAGCCAGGGGGTACCCTAAAGACAACTTCCGTGCGGGTGGGCTGCAGTGGAGCAGCTTCCGGGCAGCAAGTGTATGATCCTGGCAGTTCTGGTCATTGCTGGATGGAAGGTGAATGGGGCCAGAGGCCGTGGAAATGGTGACGGTGGCCGATGGGCAGGATGACCAGGTGAGTGTTGTGGTGAGAACCACCAGCTCCCCAGAGGCCGCCAAGGTGGAGGCTGAAGCATAGACTCAGGGGCACCAAACTCCTCGACTTCCTTAAATACCAAAAAAATTGCCTTACGTACATTCTGCTTCCTTTTCCTGCCTCTTCTCTAAAGAGTTGCCATTTAGTGCCGTGACTTAAATTCTCCGGCATAAGCGGTAACTCGCAGGCAAGGTGGAGAGCAGCATGGAAGGGGAGGACCCGCACAGCCCATGCCCTCCTGGAGGGTCTACCTTATCCTCCGTATAAACAGCAGTTTCAAACAACCAGAAACCTCTCTCCACAGTTTGATGTCTAACTTCTATGTGGGCAACTAGACTTTCACTTATGATTAAGCGTAGTCTTTGGCAACTAGATATCAGATGCAGCATTTTAGAGACATAAATATTTTGCTTCTCCCACGTCATTTGCCAGTTTTTAAATAGCCGCTGCCAGGCTGCACTCATGGCACAGCAGTGGTGGCGGTGGTCCAGGATACGAGTCAAGGGTCGTCAAACCCAACATGGCCAAAGTTGGCGCCGCTGACACGAGCAACACAGGGGTAGCCAACATGGCAGATGGGAAACTTCCCCAGTTCAACCTATAAACCAATGAAAAACTAAAAATTTGAACTAGGTTTTTCTTGGAACTTGCCAGACTGATCCTAAAATTCACATTGAAGAGCAAAGGGCCAAGAGGAGCTACGACGATCTGGAAGAAGAGATGCCCAGGCTCCCTTGGCCTCCCAGGATTAGGACACTGTCACCTCGGCAGGGCCGGACCTACAAACCTGGAGCCCACACTCGTGGGACTGGGAGAGGGGACCGAGGCGGGGCTGGCAGCTCCAGCCTTAAATGGGACTCGAAGAGTACAAACAATAAAGGAAAACGTGGGACTTCCCCGGCGGTCCAGCGGTTAAGACTCCCCGCTTCCACTGCAGGGGACGCGGGTTCCATCCCTGGTCGGGAAACTAAGATTCTGCATGCCACGTGGCACGGCCAAAGAAAAAGAAGAATAAAAAAAAAAAAAAAGGAAAAGGTGGATAAAAAAGGTGGATAATTTCGGTCTCATTAAAATTAAAAACCTAACCAAAGGACACCTTAACGAAAGGAGAAGCCAGCTCAAACCGGGACACAGATGAGCCCACTGTAACTGAACGTGATTCCTGCCCACTCACAGACCCAGAGCCACAGCCCATCCACGGATAAGGACGGCCAGAAGGGAAGGGGCCGGGAGCCCCGAGGGCTTCTTCGAGAGGGAAGAGTAAACGGCTGAAGGGCCGCGGCTGACGCCCGCCCCCTGCCCCACCCCTGCCCCACCCCCGCTCCACCCGGGTGGGCGTGTCGGTGGGGAAGGGCGCGCACCGCCTCATCCTGCCCCGGCGCAGCCCAAGCCCCCGACGGCTCTCACTCCAACGTGCCTCCTACGCGTGGTGGCGAGGAGACGCGCCCAAGCGTGTTTGGGAAACATCGTCCTCTGTGTCCCTCAGTGGGAGCGGGCTCAGTGGAGGGCATGCTGGGAATACGGAACGAGCCCGGCCTGAAGACCCTGGGCACCTGGGCTGCTCAGAGGCTCTGAGACCTGTCTCCCCTGCGCCCCCCCAGTGACACTTGAGGACTTGGACAGGGCGAGGGAGAGGCATAAGGCGTCAGCTCTGCCAGTCTGGGGAGGGCCGGTGGGAGCGGGGCCTGGCAGACCCCCGAGGCCATGGCAGTGGCAAAGTGGGAGCTCACAGGCCTGACAGTGCTGGGGCCCCTCTGCTGCTCTGCCCTCTGGCAAGGCCGCCTGTGTGGCTGGGACCACACGCTCCTGCTGCCAGATGCCGCGGACACCTGCTGGCCACTTGGACTGAGTGCGGTGTTTCCTCCATCCCAGGGTGCCCGCAGATTCTGATGCGCTCTGCCTAGCTGGAGTGCAGGGGCCCCCGGAAGGCCGTCCCCAGCCCTGCAGGTGGCGGTGAGCGGCAGGTAGGCACAACACACCTGAATGATCTTCTCCGGAATGTTGGAGACCGTGAAGCCATAGAGCCGGACACGCTCGGGGAAGATGCTGGACAGGATCCTGCGGTCCAGCTGGAAGGCGATCTCCCCCACCAGCCTCTCCCAGGCCAGCTGCTTCGACTCTGGGGACAACAAGGGGTAGAGGGAGTGGTCAGTGACCGTGGTCAGCAGCCCAGGGGGGTGCCTGGGAGGTCTCCCAGGGCAGCCGAGGAGACCCCAGACTCGTGCTGACGTCGGGAGCCGTCAGGGAACTTGCCGCTCTT
>NW_006791731.1:718797-720708 GCF_000442215.2 Lipotes vexillifer
CTGCAGGATGCTTTTCCGAGACGGCTCTGCCACGCGTGGACCTCGGGTGTCGTTGACTGAAGCCGGGGAGGACGAGGCTCGAGGCGGGGAGTGGGGGTTGTGTGCAGGGGAGTGGAGGGTGGGCGAGGGCCGGGTCGGGGAGCGGTGCGTGCGGGCAAAGGGGTGCGGGGTGCTTGAGGGCCTATAGCTGGTGGCAGCTTGGGGAGCGGGAGTGAGGGCAGAGGCGAGGACGGTGATGCTGTAGGAGGTGGCCGAGGCGGGGACAGAGGCAGAGGCCGCTTGTCCCTGGGGGCCACCAGGCTGTGTCCGGGCGTCTGGAGTGCCATAGGAGAAGGCTGTCGTGGGGCTGGGTGTGCCCATGGGACCGACGGGCGTGGAGGTCTGGATGGGCGCACCCACAGACGTCATGCTGAGGGGCTCCGGCTCCTGGGCAGGCTGGGGGTGCTCAGCGGAGAGCGGGGCTAGCGACGTGGGGGAGGGGCAGAAAGGCGAGGAGGAGGGTTAGAGCGAGGCAGGGCCAGGGCCTACTAGCTTGGCAGGGGCCCCGCCCCCTGGGCCCCCCGCTGCCCCTCCCCCCTGCACCGGTTACCTTCGGTGGTGGCAGCAGGCCCCCCACCCGCTGAGGGATGGGATCCAGAGGGGAATCCTTGGAGCGGCTCTGCCAGCCACACCCTTGGGGCCTCCAACAGCACCAGACTGCTCATGGGATTGGCCGGAAGGTTCTGAGAGACACCTAGGGGGGCAGCCGTGGAGGTGAGCGGGGGGCTGCTCAGAGAGCGGGCCACTGAACCTGTTACAGGGTCCATAAGGGGGCTGCTCTGAGGCACAGCTAGGGGGCCTGTCAGGGGGCTGCTTGGAGTCAGGGGGCCAGTCGAGGGCAGGCCCAGGGAGCTGGCCGGTGTGCCCGCCAGGGGCACTGCCATGGGGCTGGCCAGGTGGCTGCTCAGGGGGCCAGTCAGGAGGCTGGTGAGTGGGCTGCTCTGTGAGATGGGCCCCAGGCCGGGCAGCAGCGTGTTGAGAGGGCCCATCAGGGCGCTCACGATGGGGCCTGCCGCGGGGCTGGGCTGCGGGCTGTTTAGCATGTCGGCCAGGGGTGTCAGAGCCACAATCCCCACTTCTTCCAGGACGGGTTCGTTTGCTGCTGCCAGGGACGGGGGCAGGAAGACACCTGGGGGACATGGAGAAAGTACTGAGACCCCAGACTCTCTCCCCACTGTGGCAGGGCCTGCACCAAGATGCCCATGTGCCTCTGATGAGCTGACCAACTCTCTCTGAGCCTCACCTCTAAGCGGGCATCTGTGGGGCTGCTCAGTGGATCCCACGCGAGGGTCTGGCCCCTCATCCCTGTGCTCCGAGGGAGCCTGGTCCCTCCCAGGATCACCTCTGTAAACGCCGGCCCCCCAGCCACCAGGACCTTCCACGCTGCCTGTCCCTCAGACGGGCCCCTGCCTTGAGCCTCACTGAGGAGAGGAGGGTCTGAACACGTAGGTCGCCGAGTGGACCCCTCTGTCCCCAGGTGGTGGGGGAGTGGGCCCAGGCCTCCTGACTGCTGTGCTCTTGGGGACAGCTGAGCCTCACCACATGGGGGGCCCTCAGGGAGGCCAGAGCTCAAAGCTGCTGGGAGCCTCCCATGGAGCCCAGGGTGTGCCTGGCCCGTACAGGGCCCCCACCTGCCTGTTGCCGGGGACGCAGGCACAGGAGGGGGTGTTGCTTCTCCCCTGCGTGGGGCCTGAGAGCCCGTTTGCCCTCGTGTTCCTGAGGAGACTGCCCTTGGATGACCGAGTGACCGCTGTTTGGGGGAGGAGGCCCCTAGGGAGGGTGCAGGAAAGGTTTCTGTGAGTGTGCAGTTTGATTGAAAACTTCCACATTAAAAAAAAAAAAGCAGTACATGCTTATTATAGGGAAAGGATG
>NW_006791731.1:723944-725856 GCF_000442215.2 Lipotes vexillifer
GCTGCAGGATGCTTTTCCGAGACGGCTCTGCCACGCGTGGACCTCGGGTGTCGTTGACTGAAGCCGGGGAGGACGAGGCTCGAGGCGGGGAGTGGGGGTTGTGTGCAGGGGAGTGGAGGGTGGGCGAGGGCCGGGTCGGGGAGCGGTGCGTGCGGGCAAAGGGGTGCGGGGTGCTTGAGGGCCTATAGCTGGTGGCAGCTTGGGGAGCGGGAGTGAGGGCAGAGGCGAGGACGGTGATGCTGTAGGAGGTGGCCGAGGCGGGGACAGAGGCAGAGGCCGCTTGTCCCTGGGGGCCACCAGGCTGTGTCCGGGCGTCTGGAGTGCCATAGGAGAAGGCTGTCGTGGGGCTGGGTGTGCCCATGGGACCGACGGGCGTGGAGGTCTGGATGGGCGCACCCACAGACGTCATGCTGAGGGGCTCCGGCTCCTGGGCAGGCTGGGGGTGCTCAGCGGAGAGCGGGGCTAGCGACGTGGGGGAGGGGCAGAAAGGCGAGGAGGAGGGTTAGAGCGAGGCAGGGCCAGGGCCTACTAGCTTGGCAGGGGCCCCGCCCCCTGGGCCCCCCGCTGCCCCTCCCCCCTGCACCGGTTACCTTCGGTGGTGGCAGCAGGCCCCCCACCCGCTGAGGGATGGGATCCAGAGGGGAATCCTTGGAGCGGCTCTGCCAGCCACACCCTTGGGGCCTCCAACAGCACCAGACTGCTCATGGGATTGGCCGGAAGGT
This sequence comes from Lipotes vexillifer, assembly GCF_000442215.2. Taxonomy (NCBI): domain Eukaryota; kingdom Metazoa; phylum Chordata; class Mammalia; order Artiodactyla; family Lipotidae; genus Lipotes; species Lipotes vexillifer. Next base: position 724,667 of record NW_006791731.1, read on the forward strand.
TCTGAGAGACACCTAGGGGGGCAGCCGTGGAGGTGAGCGGGGGGCTGCTCAGAGAGCGGGCCACTGAACCTGTTACAGGGTCCATAAGGGGGCTGCTCTGAGGCACAGCTAGGGGGCCTGTCAGGGGGCTGCTTGGAGTCAGGGGGCCAGTCGAGGGCAGGCCCAGGGAGCTGGCCGGTGTGCCCGCCAGGGGCACTGCCATGGGGCTGGCCAGGTGGCTGCTCAGGGGGCCAGTCAGGAGGCTGGTGAGTGGGCTGCTCTGTGAGATGGGCCCCAGGCCGGGCAGCAGCGTGTTGAGAGGGCCCATCAGGGCGCTCACGATGGGGCCTGCCGCGGGGCTGGGCTGCGGGCTGTTTAGCATGTCGGCCAGGGGTGTCAGAGCCACAATCCCCACTTCTTCCAGGACGGGTTCGTTTGCTGCTGCCAGGGACGGGGGCAGGAAGACACCTGGGGGACATGGAGAAAGTACTGAGACCCCAGACTCTCTCCCCACTGTGGCAGGGCCTGCACCAAGATGCCCATGTGCCTCTGATGAGCTGACCAACTCTCTCTGAGCCTCACCTCTAAGCGGGCATCTGTGGGGCTGCTCAGTGGATCCCACGCGAGGGTCTGGCCCCTCATCCCTGTGCTCCGAGGGAGCCTGGTCCCTCCCAGGATCACCTCTGTAAACGCCGGCCCCCCAGCCACCAGGACCTTCCACGCTGCCTGTCCCTCAGACGGGCCCCTGCCTTGAGCCTCACTGAGGAGAGGAGGGTCTGAACACGTAGGTCGCCGAGTGGACCCCTCTGTCCCCAGGTGGTGGGGGAGTGGGCCCAGGCCTCCTGACTGCTGTGCTCTTGGGGACAGCTGAGCCTCACCACATGGGGGGCCCTCAGGGAGGCCAGAGCTCAAAGCTGCTGGGAGCCTCCCATGGAGCCCAGGGTGTGCCTGGCCCGTACAGGGCCCCCACCTGCCTGTTGCCGGGGACGCAGGCACAGGAGGGGGTGTTGCTTCTCCCCTGCGTGGGGCCTGAGAGCCCGTTTGCCCTCGTGTTCCTGAGGAGACTGCCCTTGGATGACCGAGTGACCGCTGTTTGGGGGAGGAGGCCCCTAGGGAGGGTGCAGGAAAGGTTTCTGTGAGTGTGCAGTTTGATTGAAAACTTCCACATTAAAAAAAAAAAAGCAGTACATGCTTATTATAGGGAAAGGATG
>NW_006791731.1:725998-730890 GCF_000442215.2 Lipotes vexillifer
GAAAGAATGGAAATACAGAAAAGTCAGAAAAGATGAAAACCACTGGTGGTCCTGTTATCCCACCGTCCATGATACAGCAAAGCTCCGCGAAGGCTTGAAGACCTTCGCCACGTGTTTATGTCACTCAGGGGCTGGCGAACCCCTCTGTAAAGAGCTGGTGAAAAGAGCTCCAGCTTTCCTGGCCATCCAGCCTCTATTGCAGCCGCTCAGCTCTGCTGTCACGGCTCCGAAACAGCCACAGACAACACGGAAACAAATACACGTGGAAGCTTGGCATCAAAACATTACTTATGGGTGCTGAGATTTGAGTTTCACGGACTTGGTGCATGTCGTGAACCAGCAGTCTCCTTTGGGTTTTCTCTCAGCTCTTTAAAAAGGTAAAGTCCACTCCTAGCTCCCAGGCCACGCACACGTGTGTGGTGACTGCGAACGTTGCCCGTGTCCTTAGGTGCCCCGCCTCTTCCTACTGGGCCTGCACCACGGCTACCTTCAGCAACATCGTTCCTGGGAAACAGCGCTTATTGTGGCTGCGGCGGTGTCCGTCCTGTGCACGTGCCATTGTTGATTGAGCCTAGTTCAGCTGTTGGGCGAATCGTTTCCAGTTTTCCCAGTGACAAAAATTCTACTATATAAATCTTTATTATCTTTCCCCCCGAAAACAGACATTTGAGAGGTTCTTAATGCACACTGCTAAGTCTATCCACTTTAAGACCCCCTCAGAAACATCTAACATTCCCTGCGAAGTCCGGGACTCGTTACACTGATGCCGCCCTGCACAATGTGTGCCAGGATGTCCTGCCGTTTATTTTTGTTTTAAGTTTTGTTATTTTTTCCCAAACAAATACCTTAAAATTTCAGAATCAAATCAACCAGTCTTTTATGATTTCTTGCTTTGGCTTTTTTGGATTTTTGCTTTAGGATTGAAGACACAGTGAAGCTTGTGGCCCAAAGGGGAGTATCCCACGGAGAGGAACGGCGTAAGGGAAGGAGCAGGCGGTGCGGCAGAGACGGGTGACCGGGCACGGAGACCCGAGTCGGGGCGTTTGTCCTTCCCAGCCTGTCTCCTCTTGGGGGAGCCTAGGGTCCGGATGATGTGGGAAAGGGCCACTCGGGAAGCGTCTTCAGGACTTGGGAGAGAAGATGGTGCCTGCACGGCCAGGTCCTCATGGTCTCTGAGAGCCAGGGGATCTGGTTTCCATCTCACTGATGTCCCCACCTCCACTGGTGTCCTCTGTGTCCCTCGCAGACGTCCCTGGGCGTTGGACCAACTCACCATCTCAGTCCATTTTCTCCTCCATCCCTGCACCCAAACACTGGTCGAGGGGCCGGTGACCCCGCGTTGCAGAGCCCAGCGCGTGCTTCACGGGGCTCTTCTCTGCAGGTGGCGAGTGGTGTCCACGCGGCGGGACGTTCCTCCCTGTTGAAATCCCATCTTGGTTTGGCATCCAGGTTCCCGGTCACTCGGCTTCCTCCAGGTGCTTCTGGGCCCACATCCTCTGCCCCCGGGGGCAGCCCCAAGGCCCACCTAGAGTCTGCTTCCCCGCAGGAGCTGATGCAGCTCGGACGCTCTGGACCAGCGCAGGCTGCTTACTCTCGGGCTGGACTCCGACTCACATCCCAGTGGCCTGACCCCCTTCTTCCTGGGGTCCTGCCGTGGACTCTGCCACCCTGGCGTGCCGGCCGCCGCCATCTTTCCTCTTTCAGTGGCTCAGGCCTCAAATGGTGCAGCCTCAACACCCGTCTTTCAGGAGCCCCGAGCATCCCATCTGTCTGCAACACCTTCAAGTACGTATATCCAGAATTCAGCACGTGTGCTCCTCCCAGCTCCGGTCCATATACCAACATTACCCTGCCTGGATTATTGCAGGAGCCCCCTGGCTTGCCACCTGTTTCTGGCCTTTCCCCTCAAACATCAGCCAGACTGTTCCAGTTAAAACGCCCGCCAGCTAGCTCACTGTCTCATTCTGAGTGCGAGGCGGCTCGGTGTCCCCGTGACCTGGCTCGTCCTCTCTCTGACTTTCTTCTCCTCCCGGTCTCCCCCCGGCACCTTCTGCTTCAGCCCCTCGGGTCTCCTTGCTGCTCCTCAAATGCTCCGGCATGCTCTTGCCTCCGTCTTTGCGTTGCTGTTCCCTCTGCCTGGAACGCTCTTCCCGTGTGCACAGCTGGCCACGTACTTCCGCCCATCCTTTCAGTTGTTACCTCTTCCATGAGCTCTTCCATCCCAAATCACCAGTTTCCTTCACCCCACCTCTTCCTTCCCCTTCCTCTGGACTGTGTCCTCCTTAGCACTTATCTCTCTCCAAGATACTCTCCATTGACTTACTGGTTTTTCCTGTTTCCCTCGATTAGAATGGAAGCTCTGTGAGGGCAGGGCTTTGTCTGTTTGCTCCTGTTTCCCAGTGCCTAGAACAGTACTTGGGCCACAGAAAGTGTTCAACAAAGATGAAGAACATGATGTATATATGAGCACAGATAAGACTTGATGATTCAAAAAGGCCAGTGTAGGATTATCCACAGGCCCAGCCGCTCCGCGGCATGTGGGATCTTTCCGGACCGGGCTGCGAACCCGTGTCCCCTGCATCGGCCGGCGGACTCAACCGCTGCACCACCAGGGAAGCCACGTCCATGGATTTTTGACCCATTAGGGTCACCGATGAGAATCTCAGGAGCAGCCTGTTGAAATCTCTGGCTGGGGATGGGGACATTTGAAAGCACAGAGTCCCAACCACTGGACCTCCAGGGAATTCTCATGAACAGGAGTGCTCTGAGACAACAGGAGCCCCAGGTCGAGCCTCGGCTTAAGAGATTTCAGTCCTATAGCTTTGTATTGTAATGCAAAATGTGCAAGTGATTGTTTTAACCTTATAATTTATATTTTGCTGATTTAGACTTATGAGTTGAAATGTTCCTAGGTACTTTACTACATACAGTATTAGAAACTTAAAGAGAACTTAAGAGTCACTGCATCTATATAGGTTTTTTTTAGCTTTTTAAAATAATTAATTAATTTTTTGGCTGCGTTGAGTCTTCGTTGCCGCGCGCGGGCTTTCGCTAGCTGCAGTGAGTGGGGGCCACTCTTCCGTGCGGTGGCTTCTCTTGTGGAGCATGGGCTCTAGGCGCACGGACTTAGTTGCTCCGTGGCATGTGCGATCTTTCCGGACCAGGGCTTGAACCTATGTTCCCTGCATTGGCAGGCGGATTCTTAACCACTGCGCCACCAGGGAAGCCCTATATGTTTACTTTATACATAAGAATTATTTGGGGGGGGGCTTCCCTGGTGGCGCAGTGCTTGAGAGTCTGCCTGCCAATGCAGGGGACACGGGTTCATGCCCTGGTCTGGGAAGATCCCACATGTCATGGAGCGGCTGGGCCTGTGAGCCATGGCCACTGAGCCTGCGCGTCCAGAGCCTGTGCTCCGCAACGGGAGAGGTCACAACAGTGAGAGGCCCGTGAAAAAAAAAAAAAAAAAAAAAAAAAAAAAGAATTATTTGGGTCCAGGAAGGTTTGTTTGTTACAACGGACTATTGAAGCTAAAAAGAAAAGCAAATGTCTTAGATCTACAAATGCAGTTTACAATGTTTTAACCGTTTAAGCGAACTCGTGATTTCCTCCCCCTGCCTGCTCCTCACAGGGGCAGCTCTCTCCTTCCCGCCGAGGCCGAGGGCGGGACTCTGGAGGGGCCCCACTCTGGTCTCCCGCCCCTCGTCGCGTCGGTCAGGACGTGGCCGCCACACTGTCCTGCACTCGGCCGCGCCCTCGCGCCTTCTCCCTGGCCGGCCTTCGGGCTCCGGGCTACAGAGCCTCCCCAGCGGTCCCTCCCGGGCCTGCCCACGGCCCGTGGCCTCTCCGGCCTCGGAACCCTCCCTCCGCGAGGACGTCGGCCCCGCGAGGACCAGCCCGGGCCCACACCCGGGCAAGGGCGGCCCGGCCACCGAGACCCCCCGGTGCACGCGGGGACCAAGGCGGGGCACAGTCAATGTGGCGGGGTTCAAAGCCGGCGGTCGGAGGGGGCGGGGCGCCAGGGAGGGCCCTGACGGGACGGAGCCCGAGCGTAGGGGCGGGGCCAGAGTTGCGGCGCCGCTCAAGGGGCGGAGCTAGCGTAACGGGGCTGCCCTGGGGGGCGGGGCCTGAGGGTCTGGGCGGGAAGGTGTTGTTCGAGGCCGGACTCAAGGAGGCGAGACCGGTGGGCAAAGGCCGCTAGAGCCCAGGGTTCCAAGAGGTCTGGGGCGGCGGCAGGTGAGAAAGAGAGGGGGGGCGGTGACAGGTCCTGAGGAGGGGACCGGCCCTGAGAAGGGGGCGGGTTCTGAGGGGGGACAGACGTCCCAAAAGGAAGGTGGGTCCTGAGGGGGTAACGGGGGGCGGGTTCCGACGGGGGACAAGGGTCTTAAAAGAAGGGCAGGGCGGGATGGGGTCCTGAGGGGGGAGGGCTGTGAGGGCGTGGGTTCTGAGGGTGGACAGGGGTCCCACAAGGAAGGTGGGTCTTGAGGGGGGATGGGGTCCCCAGGGGGGTGGGGTCTGAGGGGGGAGGGTCAGGGGAGGGGGTAGGGCGGGGGTACGGTTGGGTCCGGGGTGGGAGGCTGGGACTTGGGGGAGGATGGGTCCTGAGGCGGGGACAGCTCCTGAGGGGAGGAAGGAGGCCCTGCTGGGGGAACAGGCCCTGGGGCTCTAAGATTGGGGGAGGCGACGGAGGCTGTGAGGAGCAGGGCTGCTCAAAGCCCTGCGGGAAAGAGGAAGAAGGCTGCTCCCCGCCTAAGGAAGCTTCCGCCAGCCTGCAGCCCCCAGGAGAAGGCAGAGGGGGCAGCAGGGGTGGGGGCCTGGGAGGAGGGTGGGCTTAGGTGAGGAAGGAGGGGGCAGTGGGGGAGGGCTTCCAGCAGAAAGGGCAACAGAAGCCC
>NW_006791731.1:731021-733313 GCF_000442215.2 Lipotes vexillifer
CCAGCCCGACCCCTCCGGAGGGAGGAGCCAGCGTGGGGGGCAGTCCCTGCCTAGTGGCTTGAGCCCTCGGTGCAGCCTTCACTTCCTCTCTGCTCCCACTGCCCCGACTCCCTATGCATCTTCCGTCTGTGAGACATCCGGCACAGGGCCCGAGGGAGTCCCTACAGTCCTCATGCACCCTGGCTCCACCTTCCACCTGCCATGTTCACAAGGCCAGCGCCTGAACCTCATGGCCTTTCTTCCCTGTGAAATTAATCCAGCCAACAGCCAATGTTGACTGACTTCCCGCCGCGCAGATTAGCCGCTCTGACCACGGAGGTGTGTCTTCTGCCCTCGCTGCCAGCCTCTCTAGATCTCTAGGACGCTGGCCTCTTCATTGCCTTGTCATGTGACAGCCCAGCTGGTGTCCACTCCCTTCTGTGATGTGCCCAGGCTCTTGCTGACTGGCCCTTATCGCCACCTGCCTGCCTTCCCCATGTCTGTCCCCACCCCCGCCAGCCCAGTGCTGCTGGAGACGGCTGGTGGCTGCTGCCTGCGTAGCCCACACATGCCGGCATCATTTGGGCCCATTACGCACCTCCCGGTTCCCCTCTCACTTCCTCCTGCCATTTTCACTCTATTTCAGACTTTCCCCAACTTTTTCTCTGCACCCTGACTCTCAGAGAATGACATTTTTCCAGAGAAAATTGAAGCCATGGTTCCGGAGTTTTGTAGCTTCCCACCTGGTATTCTCACTCACCCTTCCTTTCCCAGGCAGTGGAGGAGATGTTTTTCCTTCAGTCAAGGCAGCCTCTGCTCTATAAAGTATTCCTTTTCTCTTTCGTATCTTCCCTTTCCATGGAAATAAACTCAGGTCTCTGCCATCAGGAAAAGCAGCTCTGGATGCCATGCCCTCTCCAGCTGGTGCCCCGCTGCAAGCCCTGCTTCATGAACGAAGTGCAACCATCTATTCTCTCCATTTTCTCCCTCACTCAGGGCCTTTCCTGCTCACAGTGGGGTTGAAGCTGCTCTAGCCGAGGTTACTAACGCAGGTCATTAGCACCTTTCTTGCTCCACCTCTCAGGCAGCCTTTATTTTGCTGACACTCTGTCCCCTTCGAAGCTGTCTCTGCTTCTGTGACATTACACTTTTGAGGTGTCCCTTGTCTCTCTGAGTGCCCCTTTGCCAGCTTCTCTACCTGTCTTGACTCAGGACTTGTCCCCAGTCTCTTCTCACTGTTCCTCTCTCTTTCCAGATCGACTCACCCCTCCTGTGGCTTCAGTTATCAATGACTCTTGGATCTTTTCTCTCTAGCCCTGACCTCTCCTTTGAGCCTCAGGCTCATACCTCCGCTGCCCCCTGGGTGCTCCAGGTGGATGTCGTGAGAACGTCTTAGAGTCAGTTTGTCCAAAGTACAACGTATTCTCTTCCTCCAAGACTGAGTTTCCTTATCCCAAGTTCCCCCTGGCCGAGAGCACAAATGGAGGCTTACACGTGATGTGTCAGTTAAAAGTTATCAATCAAGCTAACGAACTGTTAAATTATGTTCTATCTGCTTACCTGACAAATAAACCTTTGTAACAACCTGGAAGGTCAGGTTTGATTTAAGGACTCCTGTACTCCCTGGAGTTCTGTGCCAGAATGTGGTGGCTTGGGGAGAGCTGGCCCCTGGCCAGCTTCTGTGTGAACGGCTCTAACTTCTCTGCCCATTCTTCTGCTTCACCCTCCCCCATACCTCCTCTCCAGCCCCAGGGCTGTCACACACTAATGATTTCAAACCTCAAGCTTCAGTCCTGGTTTCTCTCCTTGGTTTCTAGACGCCAGTGGTCAATTCTGAGCGGAGAGGGACGGGGCAGGGGGCTGAGGGCGCTGGGAGCGGGGTGGGGGCGGGGGGGGGGGGGGGGGGGGGGGGGGGGGGGGGGGGGGGGGGGGGGGGAGCTGAGGGTGGGTGCTGGATTGGGTCCAGTGGGGCAGCACCTTTGGATTCCAGGGCTGGGAAATTCTCAGACTGTGGAGCTGCTTGGAAGTTCACCTGAGGGGAGGAGTGTGTGGGAGGGCAGGGACTCCTGCCATCAGGTGAATGGGGCTGGTGGCTAGTTTTGTCCTTTTATCGTGGTTGCCCTGTGTCCTCGCCCTCCCCTCACCCGGTGTTTGTTGCTATCTCCGCCCTTCCCAAGGCCCCAGCACAGAGTCTCTCCTCTCGGGTGCAGGCTCACCCTTCCCTCCCCGCTTTTCTTGAACCCAGGCCCCTTGCAGTTACCCTGGTGTTGAGGAGGGCCGGTCGCTGCCTCGCCCAGCCTGCTGCTGTGCTGA
>NW_006791731.1:733323-777286 GCF_000442215.2 Lipotes vexillifer
CCCGCCTGCATCTTGATCGCCGACTTGAGCTCGTGATTCTCCCAAAGGAGCCGCACCAGCTTCTTCAGTTCCTCGTTTTCCCGCACCAGCCTCTCAATCTGATGCCGAAGCCCCTCATAATTGGTGAGTAGAGACATGCCCCAGGGCAGCGGGAAGGGTGCGGCCCTCAGCAGGGCGCTGCACCTAGAGGCTGCCCAGGGCCCGGGGCCTCGCCCGGGCTGGAAGAGGGCACTAGAGTTTGCAAGTTGCAAGGCTGGCCCATGGGCCTGGGTATTGTGAGGTCAGAGGCTGCACCTCCTCCAGGCCTCTCTGCTCTACCAGGCTCAGCTCTCCGTGCCTCCAGGCCTGAGCGCAGGCCCTGCTTCAGCCTGGAACATTCCCACCCCTTCTCTGTCCAGCCGGCTTTCCTCTGTGGAGCTTCCCAACCGCCGCCCTCTAGGCTTCCCCACAGGCGTGTCCTCCATCACAGCACTTACCTGGCTCTGTGCAGTTAGCTCTTTAGCGCTGTTTCACTCACTTCACATCCAGGGCAAGGATTGTGCGACTCGCCAGCATCCAGCAAAGGGCCGGGTGCCCGTGCAGGTAGGTAAACAGTGAACATCTGCTGAATGAAGATTCATCACTTGCCTTCCTGGAGAGGATGCCCCTTCCTTGGGATCTTGGGCGCACCTGGATTTAGCTGTCAGCCTTCTCCTGGGGACTAACATCTTGGACAGCGGGACACTGGGCTATGCTTTCTTCTGATGCCAGGTGCTGAGAGACTTTCTCTGGCTGCTGGCCCAGGGGCTCCCTCGTCTAAGCAATCGGCTCCCTATAGCTTGGAGTCTCCATTTCTGATGACTCAGGTTCCCCTATTCCAAATTCCCCAGCGGGGCCCCCTCTGTGCCCACTATTCTCTGGCTCCTTGAATTTTCCTGACTATAGTCCTTCAAGAACCCAAGACTGCATTCCTCATCAGGTTCCAAGAACTCACATCTCTGAGTCCTTATCGCACTCCCCCTTTTTAGAGCCGTCTACACAGAGAAATTTGCAGGCCTGACCTTGGGAGTTGAGTGAGGCCATGTCCTTGTGACCTCCACTGGCTCAGCGGGCATCTGCTCTTGAACAGGAGAGGGTGGTGACGTCCTAGTATAAGGCAGAGGGCACACTCCTGGCAGGAGGGTGGGGGTGAGGATGGAGTCGAAGATCAGCCAAGGCTGGGGCCAGTCTGAGTGGAGCGTTCCACCTGGACCTCACAATGGGGGGCCTGCCCTCACCTTCCTCTGACGCCCCAGACTGTCATCCTGGCTGAATCACTCTGGTCCTGGGGACCAGGGCTGAGATTTCTTCAGTGGAAGAGATCCCCTCTGCACGCCCTCAGCTCTTCACAGAACGTCTCTGCTGGGTTTTCCTCCAGCATGTGAAAATAAGCCTGTCACGGCTCTCTCAATCGTCTTACCGCGCTGTTGGCCTCTCCTTGGGTTGATGCCCTCCTTGCCATCTGTGATGGTTACATTTTCTGTGTCAGCTTGGCTGGGCTATGGTGCTGCCCAGGTATTTGGTCAAACACTAGCCTAGTCATTGCTCTGAAGGTTGACTTTAAGTAAAGCAGATTATTCTCAGTCACGTGGGTGGTCTTTATACAATCATTTGAAAGCCTTAAGAATAGAAAACTGACGTTTTCCAGGGAAGAAGGAATTGTGCCTCAACGCTGTCCTAGAAATTCTGCCTGAGTTTTCGGTCTCCTGGTCTGCTCCACAGACTTCGGACGTGCTATTTCCCACGATTGTGTGAGCCAGTTCCTTAAAATAAACCTCTTAATATACAAGAACGCTGACTGATACACCATCTGTATTTCCCATGTACCAGTGCTGCTTTCCTCCCAAAATATATATACTGAGCACCAACTGTATGGCAGGCGTTGTGCTAGGAACTGGGGGTTCTGTGCTAGGAACTGGGGGTTCGATCCTAGTCATAATCAGGCATTGTCCCTGCCGTATCGGCCGTATCAAGTACAGTGGGGAGCAGCGGAGAATCGAATAATCACACATAAATGTCGAATTACCAGCGTGATGAATGCTGAGCGTGGTGCCGGGAGAGGGTGCGGCGGGTAGGGTAGACCCAGTCAGCTCAGGGCAGCCGCCCCTGAGGAAGTGATGATTGAGGTGACACGAAGGAGGAGTCTCTGGTGGGAGAAGAGCTTCCAGCCGGAAGAACAGCCCGTGCAGAGGCCCCAGGGCAGTGTGCCACGAAGGAACTGAAGGAACTGAAAGAGGCCGGCCTGTGTGATGGACCCGGGGGCGGGGCGCGGAGGACAGAGGGCCCAGGTTGTGATGTGGCCTGGTGGCCGCAGGGCTTACGTTCATCTTCATCCTAAAGGCCTTGGGAAGCCCTTGAAGGGCTTTGAGAAGGACGCTTGGGAATGGATTGGAGAGAAAGAGCCGCTGAATGGAGCGCAGTAAGGAGGCCGCCACAGTCACGCAAGCAAGCGGCGCGGGTGCCTTGGACGCAGTGGTGCCGAGGAGGTGGAGGGAAGTCCAGCGCGTACCCGGCGGCCTGGTCTTGGGCGCGGGCGTGAGCAGGGACAGCCTCACAGCTGCTGGTGGCCCCGCCCAGCAGGGAGCAAGACCGAGTTTAGAGCAAAGACCCTGAGTCAGGTTTGGATGCGCTGCTGAGAGCGGGTGCCGTGAAGCCTCTGAGGAGTGAATTCAGGGAGGCAGTGGTTACCGCTCGGGTCCCAGGGCAGAACCCACTGCGTGGACTGGCAAGATACCGCTTGGGGTCATCAGCTTCTAGACGGCACATGCAGCCACAGCGGTGGGTGAGGTCACCCAGCAATCATTAAGTCATGAAAGACAATAGGCTTTAGGCCTCCTGGGCCTTGAAGAGCAGGACAAGCCTGCAGAGAACACAGAACGGAAATGCCACAGGGACACGAGGAGGAGCCCGGGGGGGCTGGGCTGGCACAGCCACGGGCTGAGGAAATAGAATGGCGCCCGAGAGGCCAGATGACAGGAGGACAGAGTGTGCATTGGCCTTAGGGACTTGGAAGTCGCTGGGGACTTAGGGAGGGCTGTTTGGCTGGAGCCATTGGGCCAATGCCGGGTTCCTGAGTGTGAGAAGTGAGTGGGAAGGTCACGAGGAGATGGGGGCACCACAGCTCCTAGGAGGAGGTGGTGCGGAGGGTGGGGTGCAGCTGCGGGGTCCCCAGCCCCTTCCAGCTCTGGAAGCCCGGGGCCGGGCCAGATGCTGTCCCCACTGCCTGGTTGCAGCTCACTGTACCTCTGCTGCCCCCAGCCTCTCCTCAGAAGACCCGGCTCCCTTGGGCGCTGAGCTGCAGCCTCCCGCCGCTTTCCTTGGACTCACCCCCTTCAGGCTTCATTTGCTCTCTTTAATTTTCTCATCTTTTTTTTCTTTTGCTGTTATATCACATAGACAGTGTCCTTTGGTATCCAGATCTATTAGGTTTGAGTTTGGGATTGAGAGTAGCAAAAATCTGGCAAGCAAGGTATTCATCCAAAAATTGACCCACGTTAATTTGGATCATGTGTTTGGGGGCAGGAGTTTGGGGCGTGCACGCATGGGGCCAGCCCTCGATGTCTTCTGTCCTGCTCTTCCGTCTGAGCTCCTGGCCGGTGTCACTGTGGAATGGTCTCAGGCCCTGCTACAGGGAGGTCAGGGCTGCAGGAGTGACGGGAACCTCCATGCCTCTACTCTGGCTTTGCACTCCCCACGGGCTCATCAGGAATCCACTGCAGACAAACCTTCAGTGTTTCCCCACTTGCTTATGCTGAGTCAGACCCCCCGTCTGGTCTTGGGTCACTGGCTTTTGCACAGTTTGTCCCCATTCAGATTTGCCTCATTAGATTCAGCTTGGCGTGTCAACTTGGCAAGGCCTTCAGGGATCTTTGCTCCTGTCTTGGCTTGGGATTCTTTGTAGGTTTAGCAAACGTGGTTTTAAAGCCATCTTCTCAAGGCACTAAGTTGCTGAAGAACAGGCAGCTTCACCCTGGAGCCCTCTGTCCACACCCCGTTTTACCTTCTGTCCCCTCCTGAGGAGGGGCCAGTCTGCACGTGGCTAACGCAATTCTAGCAACACCGGCCGTGTGATCATTTCCGTCCTGTTTAACCTCAGGGTCTATGGGCTCACAGTCACATCCTGGTGCTGGCAAGGAGCTCCTGGGGGGATTTGCCCAGTCTGCGCTCCCACGGAGTCGGCTGGCACCCTCCAGGCACTGCTGAAACAGTCCCAACACCCGCCACCCCAGACAGATGTACAGTCACCTCCTCCTACAGGTGAGGCACCGAGACACAGCCATACCAAGTGCCTGGGCTTTCCGGGTCCCCACGACTGGCCCATTCTTCCTGCATCTTCCCAGCTGTCAAGGTTGGGGCTTGGGGCGGGCTGCCTAGTCTCTGGCCTGCTTTTCTTGCATCTTCCCAGCTGTCAAGGTTGGGGCTTGGGGCGGGCTGCCTAATCTCTGGCCTGCTCTTCCTGCATCCAGCCTCAGCCTTTCTGCTGCAGCCTCTGCACAGCTGCCAAGGGGTCTTTCTGGATCCAGTCTCCACTCAGAGGGAGGACTTGGCATGGTGTCCCGGAGAGGACAAGGACCGCAGCACACTCTGCCCTGCATCCCAGAGCCCAGTACAGGCCCTGGAACACAGTGGGTACTCAAGAAATGTATCAGTGCATCTTTATTCAACTTTCTCTTCTCTCTTCTGAAAGAATTCCCACCGTGAAGCTGGAGGAGACACGTTGGCTCGTGGTAGAGACAGGCCAGGTGCTAGCTGGCCTTCTCAGTGTCTGAGGAGGACATGCCTCTGGGCTTCTGAGGGGCTGGCTGTGCCCTCCCTGAGTCTGGAGGGCCGTGGGAAGGCAGCCGGCCCTGGGGGGAGCAGGGGCACCTGCTCATCTACCTGGGGCCCTGCCAGCCAGAGTCGGGAAGAGCAGCCTCAGAGGAAAGACTGTCCAGGTCTCGGCTAGAGGTGGAATGTTCTAGGAGTGAGACCTTGGTCACCAACCCCTGGGCTCGTCCATCACCCCTCGTGAAGGGCTCGGGGACTAGAGGCCAGGGCAGGGGCCAGGAGGGCTCTGCCAGGCTCTGGAGCCTTGGCCACATCTCCATGTTGGTAGCAGGGCTCTCTCGGCTTTTTGAGAAGTGTTATCTGGAGGGCAGCGAGGAGGAGGAGGGCTGGTCAGCCCGAGAGAGTGGCGGGGGCTAGGAGCCAGGGCTGCTGGGCTTGTGTGGTTGGGGTCCAGGCCCCCAGGCTCCACAGGCCCCACGTCAGACCCGTGTGCCCCCTACCCTGACCCTCAGTTGATTCCTGTTCCCACTTCACACCCCAGCTTGGGAGACCCCCTCAGGGTTCCCCTTCAGCAGCATCAGAGGGGTCAGGTGTCTCGTCTCCAGCTTTGCTGTGTGGGCCGGGGCAGCCCGCATCCTCTGTTCCTTTGTCTGTCAAGTGGGGTAATAACGCTCACTCCTCCTACTGTTGTTGTGAGGCTTAGATGAGGTAATGTGTGTAAAATAGCGAGGCAACGTCTGGCACAGAGGGAGAGCTAAATGCGTTTTCTCATCAGCCCAGAGATCTTGAAATCCTGCCAGGTGCCATTGCGGGGGACAGCAGGGAACAAACAAGGAAACTCTGCCCTCTCTGGCTCCATTTCTATGGCCAGGAGCTGCCCAGGGCAGGGCAGGCTGGAAGCTGTTGGTGGGAACCCCAGGCTCCCAAGCCCCGTTCCTTGACTGGAGGGCATTCTCAAAGTCTGGGTGGGGGGCACAGAGGGGTGTGGAGGTGGGGGGGGGCCTGAGATCTGATGGGCCTGAGCCAAGGACCACCCTGCCAGCGAGAGCTAGGGTTAGGCCAGAGGACACGTGGCCCTCTGATGCTTCGGTCTCCCCCTCTTCCACGTGGGCTTGCGATGCGCTCTCGTGGCTTCTGTAAGGACCGTACGTTTGGTCATTTGCTCCACGGCAGCCATCGACGCCATCTCTCACTGGTGCAGGGAACACAGCAAAGGCCTGCTGCCTTGGAGCTGATGTCCCGGCGGGACCGTGGCCCGTCGCCAGAGAAGGATGATGAGGGTGGTGGTGATGCAGGCCGTGGGGAGGCGTAACGTGGGGAAAGGGCGAGCAAGCGGAGGCCATGGCCTTCAGTCCAGAGTGGTCGGAGGGCCTCCCCGACAAGGCGACACTTGGGAGGGGAGTCGAGGCGGGGGCAGGACAAGAAATGAGGATGTTGAGGGGCAGGCCTTCTAGATAGAGGGCCAGCCAGTGCAAAGGCCCTGGGCACACGAGCAGGCCTGTCGCACTTTTGAAGACCATCCAGGAGGCCTATGAGACGGAGGGGAATGAGCCACTGAGAGAAAGGTGGTAACCGAGTCAGAGAGGCAGAGGGCGGGTTGTGGGACTCACACAGGGGTTTGGATTTTACACCCGGTGGGATGTTAAGGCTCGGAGGCTTTGGAGTGAAGGGAGGAGCTTTAACCACCAGTTCACGTGATTGCATGACCTGTGACCCCAGGGCTGCAGGCCACTCGTCTCTCTTGGGTCCTCAAGTCCACTCCCAGCGCTCCACGGGCTCTGGGTGAGCCCTGCAGGGCGAGTGCATGGGCCCTGCCTGGCCCTGCCACTGCCCTTGCCCCTCGGCTCCAGGTAGAGTCCAGACGTCCCTGCCTGCCCCCTCCCCTCTGCACCTGCAGCTCCTCAAAGCGCACGCCGGCTTCATGCCTGATGATGGCGGCCCCTCCACTGCACGCTTCCCTGGTCCTCATGTCTCCCGTGAGCCGGGCACTCTGCAACCCTGCCTGCCACACCAGCCTGCCCGCCCCCAGCCTCTGCCCGCCCCTGGCTCTGGCTCCGGGTGCCTCTGTGTCAGACCCTTGCCGGCCCTGAGGCTGAGGGCAGACCTGCCTTCCCCGCTCTCAGCTCAGCCCAATCCAAGTAGAACCTTCGCGAGGGATTTTCATTAGGAATCTCTGTGAACACAGAGGGAAGCGGCAGGGGACAAAGGGGCCTGGTTTTAGGCCTGAATCTGGAGAGTGGTGAGAAAGGGGCAGTGAGGTCACGGCAGGCTGGGCTGTGTCATCGGGGAGTGAGTTTGTCTTGAAGGTCAGATGACCCTGAGGCTGAGAGCTGAGGTCAGGTAGGGGCCTGCATGTGATGCTCAACATCTGGTTGTAGTGACAGACTTCTGACACTTGGGGTCCCACCTGCCCACGCTCAGGGCTGGCAGAGGGAGAGCTGCTAGAAGGGGGGCAGCTCAAGGCCAACAGGCACACGCTGGGTTGGCCTGATAAGGTCACCAAGCTGCACGTCAGATATTGGGATTGGCACAGGATTAGAGCCCAACCTGGGGGCATTGGCCACCCCCGTCAGCAGCCACTCAGACCTTCCTGCCCTTGGCCCTGAGGCTGCCCGGGTCCCCGTGCCTGCAAGTGAGTCCTGGGCGGGGCTCTGGGCTCTGGGTCTGGGCTCCGGTTGGATCAGGGGGGCAGAGTTGCCCCCACTTCTTCCTGTGACATTTTTTTTTTTTTTTTTTTTTTTTTTTTTGCAGTACGCGGGCGTCTCACTGCTGTGGCCTCTCCCGTTGCAGAGCACAGGCTCCGGACGCGCAGGCTCAGTGGCCGTGGCTCATGGACCCAGCCGCTCCGCGGCATGTGGGATCTTCCCGGACCGGGGCACGAACCCGTGTCCCCTGCATTGGCAGGTGGACTCTCAACCACTGCACCACCAGGGAAGCCCCCTTGTGACATATTTGGCCAGCCTTTTCTGCCTGGTCCTAGGAAAGTGTCTCTTCTCTCCTCCCTTCTTCAGCAGATCAGAAATAAAGACTTTCCCAAACCCAGTGTCCTTAGAATCTGCTGTTTGTGCCCTGGGTTTGTGACCCGAGGACTCGCTAGAGCTAAGCTCATTTGCTTGGTGGTGATGATGGACACCTGCTTGGGCTGACCAACGCTTAGACTCCCCGTGACAGTCCTCTCTTCCTAGCGTCTTGCACCACAGTGTTTAGACTGACGTCCCGCAGTTGGGAGACTCTGACCCCAGAACCCCTCTTTGGCCAGTCTGGGTCCTTGAGCCCCAGCTTGAGGAATTTCGTGCTACAGTTTATGACGTAGATGAGTACCTTCTCTGGTGCAGTCTCTTAATTTGTCATGTTACTGAAAAAGCTGGTTATAGGAGGGAATCCTAAAAAAATACTGTTTGCTAAAATGCTTGTTTTGAAAATGTGAATTTGTTTCAACGTGGTTGATATATTTAGGAGCAATTTGAACACAAGGCAGATTCCGTTTGTTTATGTGCGATTTTGTTTATGAGAAATGGGTGAAAACAGAAAGCAAAGATTGCACCCAGATGAACGGACCACAGCAACATGGGAACGTGCAGAACACACACACCTCAGACATCTGCCAGCGCCTCAGTTCACCACCTCCTCTCTGTGCTGAGCCACACCTCGCCACATCCGTGTCACAACTTCCCATCCAATTTCAGACAACTCACCTCACAGTAACCCACGAGCCACGACCTTTCCCCCGCCCACTTCTGTAAACTGGCTTCAGGTCTTCTTCAAGGTAAATGCCATATTTATTGTAGTATTTTTGGTATCGCTTAACCATGTAACATATGTAAAACTGTGCTATTGTTTTTATTAGGTTGTTGAGACTTCTTAAATGTTTCATTGATGACGTTTTGAGTACTGCGCCTCTAGCCTCATTTTCCTCAGAAGTCTTGTGGCTTTTCTTGTGCTGGTGACACACCTGAGCTGCCGCTGGACTCTGGTAGTTACTGAACCTCCGAGAGCCACAGGCTCCTCATCTGTGAAGCCTCCCGAATGTCCATTTGTCCGTTCGGCACCCGAGGACTCAGGCACGTCTGTCTGTGTGCAGATGCATGACAAGCTCTGGGCACACGGTGTGGACGAGACCGCTGCTCCAGCA
This sequence comes from Lipotes vexillifer, assembly GCF_000442215.2. NCBI lineage: Eukaryota > Metazoa > Chordata > Mammalia > Artiodactyla > Lipotidae > Lipotes > Lipotes vexillifer. The sequence goes on from NW_006791731.1 coordinate 742,241, forward strand.
GAGACGCATCGAGCGAGGGCCACAAAGGCATCAGAGCAGGTGGTGGGATGGGGGATGGCAGGCAGGGTGGACTACAGGGCCTCTGAGGGGACATCGTGGCTGAGAGCTGGGATGAGGGGCAGAGCAAAGGTCCTGAGGCAGGAACCGGTGGGCCACGTGGAAGCAGAGCCAGAAGACTGTGGGGCAGGACAGCGTGCACCAGGGGAGGGGCCGGTGCACGCCTGGGGCCTGTCCACGGGATGTAGGCAGAGCAGGTGGTTGGGGAGCCATGTGACAGGAGGTGTGTAAGCTCATACCCAGTGCTCTCTAGGCATCAGCCACCGTTTGACCCTGTGCTGAGAGCAGGGTGAGGTGGAGAGCCAGGACCGGGGAGAGTGGAGCAGGGTGCTGAGTGTGCAGGCTGGTAGCCGGGCTGCTTGGTCACGCCGAGGTCCATGAAATGTCCCTGGGAGGACACCAGGCCACCTTGCCCTGTGACTGTCCTCCCAGCCTCGGACTGCCTCAGGATGGGTTGGGAAAGGCCCGTCAGACGGGGCTGAGCCAGGGCGCGAAGTGGTGGGACAAGGGGCGTGGAGCAGGCCCTGTGCACCTGGGGGAGGGAGGGCAGACGGGCGCGGGAGGGAAGCAGGGTGGGCTGGGAGGGGAGAAGGGCTTGAGGGCTTGCCAGTTTGCACCTGGCCGGACAGGAGGAGCAGGGTGAGAGGTGTGTGGCCGGGAGGCAGTGGTGGGACGGGCAGTGCCCCAAACGGTGAGGTCCCTAAGTGGGAGGCTGGTCTGGTCCATTCCCAGAGCACCTGGGCTGCGGGGAGCCTCAGTGGGCCTTGGGTTGGGAGCCTGCAGGTCAGGAGGTGAGCTCGCTGTGGGGAAAGAGGGTGAAATCCTGCGGGGAAGTGAGCATGCAGAGCCGGAGCCCGGAGCCTGTGGCACTCAGCGGCTGAGAATCAGGGGAGGGCTGGGGAGGGCTGCGGGACTGCTGAGGGCAGCACGGAAGTGGGGAGAATGAAGGAAAAGAAGGGCAGCAGAGACTCGGTGAGTGGGACCTTCCAAGAAGCACGTGGCAACGGATGACGGACAGACACTTGGACACGATGTTAGAAATGGCAAATTCAGAGGGAAGTGAGAGCAGGGCACAGTCAGTGGGGAGGTGTCTCGCCCACCGACACAGTGCGGGGGATGGAGTGCACTTCCGGGTGGCCCGGATGCTCCCCGAGGCCCCTCGAGGGAATCACCCACAGGAGGGCTAATCCTTTTTCTTCGTGTGTCACCTGTGCCTTGAGGGAGCCCTCCCATCCCCACACTGCCTCCACTTTGGACGCGGGCAGTGCTGTGTGCTCTGTGACACACAAGGCAATTCAACAGGGACTGGATTTATTGAGCACCAGTTGTGTGCCATACACCGTGCTGGGTATCCAGGTGGCCATGGTGGCACCACAAGCATTATGGAGAATTACAGTAAGTGGAGCACACAGATCGACAGACAGACAGCGACCACACAGTGGGCGAGGGCTTTGCTGGGGAAGCTGAGGCAAAGGGCATCTAGCCCTGGCTGGGGATCAGGGGTGGGCCCCAGGGGAATGACTTCTGAAGATCTAACTCCTGGAAGGAGCCAGCCAGGTTAGAGGAATGTCGGGTGTGGAACGGTAGGGGAAGGTACAAAGACCAAGAGTCAAGGGAGTTTGGGGCAGCTGAAGTGTACAGAGCAGGGACAAGAGAGGGAGAGGCCCCATCAGAGAGCCTGGACTTTATCCTGGGTGCTGGGTGCTGGGTGGAGGGGCGGGCAGTGGTTGTCACCCAAGGGGCCTGTCCATTTGGAAGTGCGTGTGGGCTTTCTCGTGTCACACGGATGGTAGGGTGTCAGTACCAAAAATGCTAAGCCCTCCTGCGCTGTGCTGGGTGGTCCAGCACCACATTTTTTCTGCCCAAACGCAGGAGTGTCTCTATGAGAAACACTGCGTTTTCAATGGGCAGCCAACAAAGACTATTTTAGTGTCCAAACGTTCGTTTTTAATCTTGTTGTTAATTTAAAATTTTGTTACCTTGTGGTCAGAGAGCAAAATTGTTACAATATTGTTCCATGTAGCTGCCATTCTTTCATTTCGACTGTTGGACACTCTGCCCTTCTGTGCATGTACCACAGTTTATACATCCATGATCTTGTCTGTGGACGTCTGAGTTGCTTACAGGTTTTCGCTAATACGAACAAAGACTCTGTGAACATTCTTATACGTGTTCCCAGGCATACAAGTGCAAAAATTTATGTTGGGCCTACCTAGGAGCAGAATTCTGGGTTGTAGAAATGTAAGTTTCCAACTTCACAAGATAATGTCAAATTGATTTGCTAATTGGCTTGCTCACCAGCAAAGCTCAAGTGATCCTGTTGCTATGTATCTTCTCCAACACTTGATATTGTCAGAATTCTTGATTTTTTTTCCCATTGGATGGATGGTACTGGTATCTCATTGTAGTCTTGGTTTCATTCAGCCAGTGCCAGCCACTGCTTTAGGACTAGACTTGCATCCCCTTGATAATTTATAAATTTATTTATTTTATTTTTGGCTGCGTTGGGTCTTCGTCGCTGTGCGCGGGCTTTCTCTAGTTGCAGCGAGCGGGGGCTACTCTTCGTTGCGGTGCGCCGGCTTCTCATCACGGTGGCTTCTCTTGTTGCAGAGCACGGGTTCTAGGCGCACGGGCTTCAGTAGTTGTGGCTCGTGGGCTCTAGAGCACAGGCTCAGTAGTTGTGGCGCACAGGCCCAGTTGTTCCGCGGCATGTGGGATCTTCCCGGACCAGGGCTCGAACCCGTGTCCCCTGCATTGGCAGGGGGACTCCCAACCACTGCACCACTGGGGAATCCCCCCTTGATAATTTTTGAGGTTAACAGGTCATCCGTCATATGTTTCATGGCCATTTGTCTTACTCTTCTGTGAGATACACACTGCAGTGTCCATCGGGGGATCTTCTTAGTCCACTAAACCCCCAGCCCCATCTGTAAGATGACCAAGGGCCACCCTTGGCAACCATCTGCTCAGACGTGCAGGAAATACAGCTGGCCAGCAGGGGCGCTACATCTTCTTTTTCTGAAGGAATCCTGGAGCGATTTACATAGCCATCAAGGCTACATCTTTGGACCCACAGGTGACAGCTCACACGCAAGGGGATGAGATTCACGCTGGGCAGGGTTTCCAAACCTTACGCCTCACAGGAGCCATATATCTTGCGACAATTGCATAGGTGTAGCTTCCAGCGTCTCCACAAGAGACGTGCTCTGCTTCAAGAATCACTGTCCTCCAGGAAGCTCAGAGTTATGGCTTCTCTCAGGCATTCATAGTTCATTTCTAGTTCCTGCCTGTCCACATCGTGCATCTTCCAATAGGGGCGATTGTTACCGTAAGCAGTGTTGCCTAGTTAAATTGTTGACATTCTACCTTTATCTGGTTACCAGGGGAACATAGCTAGACAATTAACCAAAGGGCAAATCCTCAAGCAGAAGAGGAAGCGGTTTTGTTATACTTTTGCCTACATTCATTAAAAAAAATCAACTCTATCAAGGTGTAATTCTCATGCAATAATGTACCCATTTTAAGCAAACAATCTGGTGAGTTTTGACAAACCTGTATACCATGTGAGCACCACTGCAACAAGGTATAGAATTTTTCTATTACCCCAAAGTTTCCCTGTGCCTTTTCCTAGCAATTCTCACCTCCCATCCCTGGTCCTAATAGATTAGTCTTCTCTGGAGTAGTAATCATACAGTATATATTATTTTGTGTTTGCTTTTGTTTGTCCGGCATGGTGTTTTTGAGATCTGCCCTTGTGGTTGTGTGTATTACTAGTTTGTTCCTTTTTTATGGCTAAGTAGTATTCTGTTACATGACTATCACAATTAGTTTATTCCTTCACCCGTCGATGGACATTTCAGTCATTCCTATTTTTGGTAATTATGAATAAAGCTGCTGTAAACACTTGTGTATAAATCTTTGGTTAAAAATCTAGGATTACAACTGCTAGATCATATGGTAAACATGTATTATAAACTTCTGCCAAATTGTTTTCCAGAGTGGTTATACCGTTTTACTTTTCCACCAGCAGTAAATGAGAGCTCCAGTTGCTCTACATCCTTGCCAGTATGTTAATGTAAATCTTTAAATTTCAGCTATTCTAGTGAATGTAGAGTGGTACCTCATTGTGGTTTTAATTTGCATGTCCTTGATGGCTAATGATTTTGAAAATAATTCATGTGCTTACTGGCCATTTCTATATCTTCTTTTGTGAGGTTCCTGAAATCTTTTGCCCATTTAAAAAAATTAGGTTGCGTGTCTTCTAATTATGAAGTTGTAAAAGCACTTGTATGTCTGGATACAAATTCTTTGCCAAATATATGTATTGCAAATATTTTCTCCAAGTTGTGGCTTCTCTTTTCATTTCCTTTTTATTTATTTAGTTACTTATTTATTTGGTTGCATTGGGTCTTAGTTGCAGCAAGCGGGCTCCTTATTTGGGGTTTGAGGGCTCCTTAGTTGTGGCATACGGGCTCCTTAGTTGCAGCATGCATGTGGGATCTAGTTCCCGGACCAGCGATCGAACCTGGGCCTCCTGCATTGGGAGTGTGGGGTCTTAACTGCTGTGCCATCAGGCCATTTCCTTTTGAAGAGCAAAAGGTTTTAAGTTTATCCAAAAAAATTTGTTAACTGGTCTGTGCTTTTGGTGTCCTATCTAAGAAATCTGCCTACTCTAGGGCCATGAAGATATTCACCTACATTTTCACCTAGAAGTTTTTGTAATTTTAGTTTTTACATTTAGGTCTATGATCCATTTCAAGTTAATTTTTGTGTATGACGTGAGGTAAGGGTTCTGGTTATTCTTCTTTAATATTGATATCTACTTTTTCCATTATCATTTTTTTTTAATTAATTTATTTTATTTATTTACTTTTGGCTGAGTTGGGTCTTTGTTGCTGCGTGCAGGCTTTCTCTAGTTGCGGTGAGCGGGGGCTACTCTTTGTTGCAGTGCACGGGCTTCTCATTGCGGTGGCTTCCCTTGTTGCAGAGCACGGGTTCTAGGTGCACGGGCTTCAGGAGTTGTGGCTTATGCGCTCTGGAGTGCAGGCTCAGTAGTTGTGGCACATGGGCTTAGTTGCTCCGCGGCATGTGGGATCTTCCCGGACCAGGGCTTGAACCTGTGTCCACTGCATTGGCAGGCGGATTCTTAACCACTGCGCCACCAGGGAAACCCCTCCATTGCCATTTTTAAAAGAAATATGTGTAGGTCTATTTCTGGATTCTCTATTCTGTTCCACTGATCTATATGTCCCTCCTTAGGACAGTATCACACTGTCTTGATTATTATAGCCTTAGAGTGAATTTTGAAATCAGGTCTTCCAACTTTTTTCTTCTTTTTCAAAATTCTTTTGGCTTTTCTAATTCTTTTGCATTTCCATATACATTTTTTAAAAGTATTTTTCATTTACCTTTGCATTAGCACTTAAAATACACAGTTCTATTTCAAAATGCCATTTAAAAATTATTCTAATATAACAGCAGCAGACTATAATTCTGCAATTACAAAAGAGCTAGACGGGGATCTACAGGTAAGTTATTCTCGTGTTTACAGCTGTGACTCTGAAACAGACACTGCTTCAAAGCAGCTGTTACCAGCACTTTAGGTTTGGTTTAAAAACACACACATAGTCGCCGGGAGGTTTACAACGTTGTATTCCGTGCACCGTTCTGAAAGGTTCCTCAAGAGCCAGCCAGCCCTTAAAAACAGTGCTCCGTCCACAAGGCAGTCAGAAAGAGTTAAATTAACTGGGGTATATATAGGACTCCTACGTTACATCAAAAGCACATGACATTCTGCAGCAACTGGGAGCATGTTGTCCTCTTTACAACTAATTTTATCAGAAGAGTTTAAGAAGGTGGACATTGTACCACTGTCAAGTGCATGTTTTTGTGCTAATCTGACTCCCCTGAATGACCTAGCTAGTGAACTAGTCACCAGGCAAATCAAGCCTGCAAGAAAGGGAGCCAGTATTCAAATTACCATGTTATTGTCCAACCCACAGAATTTATTTTCAACATAAACATATAACCTCAATATGAGATGTCTAACTAAAGCAAGCACCACCAAGACAAAGACAGCATCTCCTCTTCTAAGGTTTAGGTTTTGCCCAGAATTCTTGATACATGGAATAGCCCATACCAAGAACCATCGCTCCCACAACAAAGCCTTGGGCTGCCACGTGCATGTGGATCAGGTGAACAGACATTTTAGTACTGCCCCTGCTCTTCAATTTATATAATCCATATGCGACGATTGCTGCAAAACCTTCCATTCCAATGGGGACAAATGGTGCCTCTCTAGCCTTTCGGATAAGTTTAAATCCCTGATCTTCATCATATGAAGAAAGAGAAACATCTGTGTCACTTGACATAGTGATTGAAGAATAGACACCTGCACGACGTCGCAGGCTCCAACCGGCTTCTCTCCATATAAATTTAAGGTGTTTTTCAATGTCTACGATAAAGCCTGCTAGGATTTTGACTGGGATTGTGTTGAACTTCTAGATCAATTTGTAGAGAATTGCCATCAGTACTGAGTCTGAGGCACGAATTTGGTACATCCCTCTATTTACTTAGGTCTTTTAAAATTTCTCTCAGAAGTGTTTTGTAGTTTTCAGTAGACAGGCATTGCACATATTTGTTAAGTTTATCACTGTGAAGAAAGGAGTTAACACAGCAGGCCTGAGACTGCTGTCCTTAGAAAGGTCTGCTTGGAACAGAGGCAGGAGTTGCAGCTGCCCCGTCTCCCCGGGGTATGCAACCCTTAGAGATTGCCTCAGAGCCCCCTCCCAGCCAGTGGGGAGATGGACCCCTCCCTTGCTCAGTGCCTCCTGGGTGGGGCCCCTCACCCCAGGGGGTCTATATATACATTTTGTAAGCCCACCCCTCCCATGTTGCATGCATGCTATACTCTAGAGCCAAAGTATAGCCCTTCCCCCTGTAGCCTCTGCCCAGCCTCCTCCTGCTGGGGTGGTGGGGGGTGACTGAAGTGTCATCCTAGGTGGATTTTGTGGAGGTGGGAACCGGGGCATTGAGACTCTAAAGCAGTAGACAATTCTCAGATACCATCAGTAGATTTGGAACTGCATTTATTTTTTATTTTATATGCATATATTTTAGGGCTGTAGATTTACTTTCCTAATTTGTTTTCCATAGCTTATTCCTGAGCACAAAATGATAATAATCGATTTATATATCACCTTTTTGACTTTTCAAAGCCCTTTTACAACTATCGGCATTTTCCTCACCCCGGCCTTTGCTGGTAGCGTTATCTTTTCTGAGAGACCAGAGGTCGAGAGAGTTCAAGTGTGAGCTAGGACTAGAGAAACTTGGACCTCCCATGCAAGGCTGGGAGGCAGAAGTTTGGCTGAATGAGTGTTAGTTCCACAGGGGGCAGGTGGGCAGGCGGGACACTTAAAACCTGCAGTTACTGAATCCCTTCTCCAGGTGGGTCCTGCCACAGCTACAGGGGTGCAGGCCCTGCTCTGTCCTTAGGCCTTGTGGATAAGAGAGCGTGGACTATCGAAATCCTCACCTCCCTTTTTTTCTTTTCTTTTTTGGATGTTTTCACAGGTCTCACTTATACCAAAGGGAAAGAATCTTCATTAAAGTCCATATTTCTTCAAAAAAAAAAAGAAAAAGAAAGGTCTGCTTGGCCTTGGTTGTCATCTGGAAATTTGATTTCGGGAGAGTTCCCATAATCCTCAGAACTGATAAACTGATAAGAATGGCTCACTGTGCCTAAACTGTTGGTTCAAACAGCATGGCTTATGCTCAGCTTCTGAGTTCCTTCTGAGAGTCTGGACTTTTGGTACCTGCTAGGCAGAGGGTGCCTCTATGATCAGCCCCCTATGAGAACCTTGGGTGCTGAGTCTCTAATAATCTTCCTTGACAGCATTGCACGTGTGTGGTCCCAACTCATTGCTCAAGGAATTAAGTTCGTCCTGTGTGACTCCACAGGGAGAAGACTCTTGAAAGCTTGTGCCTGTTTTCCTTCACATTTGGCCCCCTGACTCTATTTTCTGTGCTGATTTTGCTTTATATCCTTTCTCTGTAATAAATCATAGCTGTAAGCAGGAGTATATGCTGAATCCCCTGAATTGTCAAACCTGGGAGTGGTCTTAGGGAGCCTCTGCCATAATCCCTAAGCATTAAAAAATAATAATAATTAACTAATTTAAATTTTGGGCTGTGTTGGGTCTTCATTGCTGCGCACGGGCTTTCTCTAGTTGCGGTGAGCGGGGGCTACTCTTCATTGCGGTGCGCAGGCTTCTCATTGCGGTGGCTTCTCTTGTTGCGGCTTCTAGGCGTGCAGACTTCAGTAGTTGTGGCACGTGAGCTCAGTAGTAGTTGTGGCTTGCAGCCTCTAGAGCACAGGCTCAGTAGTTGTGGCGCACGGGCTTAGTTGCTCTGTGGCATGTGGGATCTTCCTGGGCCAGGGCTCGAACCCGTGTGCCCCACATTGGCAGGCGGATTCTTAACCACTGTGCCACCAGGGAAGCCCTATTTATCTATTCTAAAGGTAATAGTTTGCATCTACCAACCCCAAACTCCCAGTCTATCCCTCTTCCCCACCCCCACTTGGCAACCACGAGTCTGTTCTCTATGTCTGTGAGTCTGTTTCTGTTTTGTAGATAAGTTCATTTGTGTCATATTTTAGTTTCCACATATAAGTGATATCATATGGTATTTGTCGTTCTCTGTCTGACTTCACTTAGAATGATAATCTCTAGGTCCACCCGTGTTGCTACAAATGACATTATTTCATTCTTTTTTATGGCTGAGTGATATTCCACTGTATAAGTGTATCACATCTTCTTTATCCATTCATCTGTCGGTGGACACAGGTTGCTTCCATGTCTTGGCTATTGTGAATAGTGCTGCTGTGAATGTTGGGGTGCATGTATCTTTTCTTTTCTTTTCTTTTCTTTTTTTTTTTTGCAGTATGCGGGCCTCTCACTGCTGTGGCCTCTCCCGTTGGGGAGCACAGGCTCCGGACGCACAGGCTCAGCGGCCATGGCTCACAGGCTTAGCTGCTCCGCGGCATGAGGGATCTTCTCGGACCAGGGCACGAACCTGTATCCCCTGCATCGGCAGGCGGACTCTCAACAACTGCGCCACCAGGGAAGCCCCTATCTTTTTGAATTAGAGTTTTCTCTGGATATATGCCCAAGAGTGGGATTGCTGGATCGTATGATAACTCTGTTTTTAGTTTTTTAAGGAACTTCCGTACTGTTTTCCATAGTCACTGCACAATTTACAGTCCCATCAACAGTGTAGGAAGGTTCCCTATTCTCCACACCCTTTCCAGCATTTATTATTTGTAGACATTTTAATGATGGCCATTCTGACTGGTGTGAGATGATATCTCACTGTAGTTTTGATTTGCATTTCTCTAATAATTAGCAATGTTGAGCATCTTTTCCTGTGCCTACTGGCCATCTATATGTCTTTTTTTTAAGTGTTTTTTTTTTTTTTAGAACTTTATTTTTTATTTATTTATTTTTGGCTGCGTTGGGTCTTCGTTGCTGTGCGTAGGCTGTCTCTAGTTGCGGCGAGCGGGAGCTACTCTTCTCTGGGGTGTGCGGGCTTCTCACTGTGGTGGCTTTTCTTGTTGCGGAGCACGGGCTTTAGGCGCACGGGCTTCAGGCGCATGGGCTTCGGTAGTTGTGGCACGCCAGCTCAGTAGTTGTGGCTCGAGGGCTCTAGAGCACAGGCTCAGTAGTTGTGGCGCACAGGCTTAGCTGCTCCTCCGCGTGCGGGATCTTCCTGGACCAGGGCTCAAACCCGTGTCCCCTGCACTGGCAGGTGGATTCTTAATCCCTGCACCACCAGGGAAGTTCCCTATATGTCCTCTTTGGATAAATGTCTATTTAGATCTTCTGCCCATTTTTTGACTGGATTGTTTGAGTTGTATGAGCTGTTTGTATATTTTGGAAGTTAAGCCCTTGTCGGTCGCATCATTTGCAAATGTTTTCTCCCCTGCCGTAGGTTGTCTTTTTGTTTTGTTTATGGTTTCCTGTGCCGTGCAGAAGCTTATAAGTTTGACTAGGTCTCATTTGTTTATTTTTGCTTTTATTTATTTGGCCTTGGGAGACTGACCTAAGAAAACATTACTATGATTTATGTCAGAGAACGTTTTGCCTATGTTCTCTTCTAGGAGTTTTATGGCATCATGTCTTATATTTAAGTCTTTAAGCCATTTTGAGTTTATTTTTGTGTATGGTGCGAGGGACTGTTCTAACTTCATTGATTTACATACAGCTGTCCAGCTTTCACAGCACCACTTGCTGAAGAGACTGTCTTTTTCCCATTGTATATTCTTTTTTTCTTTTTTTTTTTTTTGCGGTACGCGGGCCTCTCACTGCCGTGGCCTCTCCTGCCCTGGAGCAACAGGCCCCGGACGCGCAGGCCCAGTGGCCACAGCTCACGGGCACAGCCGCTTCGCGGCATGTGGGATCTCCCCGGACCGGGGCACGAACCTGTGTCCCCTGCACCGGCAGGTGGAGTCTCAACAACTGCACTACCAGGGAAGCCCCCCCATTGTATATTCTTGCCTCCTTTCTCTAAGATTAATTGACTGTAGGTGTGTGTGTTTCTTTCTGGGCTATCTATTCTGTTCCACTGATCCATACATCTGTTTTTGTCCCAATACCACTCTGTTTTGATCACTGTTGCCTTGTAGTATGGTCTGAAGTCTGGGAGGCTTATGCCTCCTATTTTGTTCTTTTTCCTCAGGATTGCTTTGGCAATTCTGGGTCTTTTATGGTTCCATATAAATTTTAGGATTGTTTTTTTCTAGTTCTGTGAAAAACGTCATGGGTAATTTGATAGGGATCACATTAAATCTGTAGATTGCTTTGAGTAGTATGGCCATTTTAACAATATTAATTCTTCCAGTCCAAGAACATGGGATATCTTCCCATTTCTTTGACTCATCTTCAGTTTCCTTTATCAGTGATTTATAGTTCTCAGCATATAAGTCTGCTGCCTCCTTGGTCAGGTTTATTCCTAAGTTTTTGTTTTTTTTTATGGGATTTTTAAAGGGATTGCTTTTTTACTTTCTCTTTCTGATATTTCATTGTTAGTATAAGGAATACAATAGATTTCTGTATGTTAATCTTGTATCCTGCTACCTTGCTGAATTTGTTTATCAGTTCTAGTAGTTTTCGTGTGGAGTCTTTAGGGTTTTCTATATATAGTGTCATGTCATCTGTATATAATGACAATTTTTCCTCTTCCCTTCCAATTTGGATACGTTTTACTTCTTTTTCTTGTCTGATTGCTGTTGCTAGGACTTCTAATACTATGTTGAATAGAAGTGGTGAGAGTGGGCATCGTTGTCTTGTTCCAGATTTTCGCAGGAAGGCTTTCAGCTTTTCACCATTGAGTATTATGTTGGCTATGGGTTTGTCATAAATAGCTTTTATTATGTTGAGATACGTTCCCTTTACAGTAAGTCCCCTACATACAAACCTTCAAGTTGTGAACTTTCAAAGATGCGAACGTGCATTCACATGTCCAATCACGTAAGTTAGTTCACATGTTTGGCATACTTTGTCACGCGTGTGCATCCTCTACAAATGGCTGTGCTTTTGTGCACTTTACTGTACAGAGTATAGTAGTACAGTAGCTTTATTTGAAGCCCAGGCTGTCTGGAAGCAACTGTAAAAACTGTGGTGAGTAGCTGGCACTGCTAAGAAGCGCCAAGCGATAATGATGGAAACAAAAGTGAAAATAATTGAGAGGGTGGAGTGACAAGAGGAAGAAGAAGTAACTGAAGAACCGAAGAGATTCACGATGCAGGAAGTGGCAAAGGGCATTTTCTTTATTTGAGGAGGCGCTGTTAGTTTTTGAGGCACAGGACCCGAACGTAGAATAGTACACGAAGGTTGTAGCAGCCGTTCAGAATGCAATCCAGTGCTACTGTGTCATCTACGATGAGAAAAAAAGAGCTACTATCCAGAAATCACTGGGTTGTTTTTTCAAGAGGGTAGATAGAATTGAATCCAGCAAGAAACCAGAGCCTGTGCCATCAATGTCAGGTGTGAGTGAGATTGCAGCTTGCCTTCCATTTCCTATTGCTGACGATCCTTCGGCTCTACCATCTCCCACCTCCTCTCCGTCCTCCAGTCAGTAACTCTTCTTGCCTATTCACTTGATGCCAGCCCCTGTATGCCAGCTATTGTACTGTACTACTGTACCTTTCAAGGTACTGTACTGTAAGATTAAAAATGTTTTCTTTCTTTATTTTTATTTTTATTTTATTTTTGCGGTACATGGGCCTCTCACTGTTGTGGCCTCTCCCGTTGCAGAGCACAGGCTCCGGACACGCAGGCTCAGCGGCCATGGCTTATGGGCCTAGCTGCTCCGAGGCATGTGGGATCTTCCCGGACCGGAGCACGAACCCGTATCCCCTGCATCGGCAGGCCGACTCTCAACCACTGTGCCACCAGGGAAGCCCATTTTTATTTGTTTTTTAATGTATTATTTGTGTGAAAAGTATTATAAACCTATTACAGTACAGTACTATATAGCCGATTGTGTTAGTTGGGTACCTAGGCTAACTTTGTTGGACTTGCAAACAAATTGGACTTAAGAAGGCGCTCTCGGAATGGGACTCGTTTGTATGTAGGGGACTTACTGTATACCCACCTTGGTAAGGGTTTCTATCATTAATTGATGTTGAATTTTATCAGAAGCTTTTTCTGCATCTATTGAGATGATCATGTGGTTTTTGTCTTTTCTTTTGTTGATGCGGTGTATCACATTGATTGATTTGCGTATGTTGAACCGTCCTTGTGACCCTGGGATGAATCTATCTTGATCGTGGTGTATGATCCTCTTTATGTATTGCTGGATTCAGTTTGCTAATATTTTGTTGAGAATTTTTGCATCTATATTCATCGAAGATACTGGCCTATAATTTTCTCTTTTGGTAATGTCTTTGGCTTTAGTATCAGGGTGATGGTGGCTTCATAGAATGACTTTGGGAATGTTCCTTCCTTTTCAATCTTAGGGAGTTTTTTTGTTTTTTGTTTTTTTTAAATTACAGATTCTATTTCACTTTAGTGATTGATCTGTTCAAATGATCTATTTCTTCTTGATTCAGTTTTCATGGGATGTATGCTTCTAGAAACTTGTTCATTTCTTCTAGTTTGTCCAATTTGTTGGCATATAATTGTTCATAGTATTCTCTTATGTTTTTTTTGTATTTCTGCAGTACTGGTTGTTATTTCTCCTCCTTCATTTCTTATTGTGTTTGTTTGGGTCCTCTCTCTTTTCTTCTTGGTGAGCCTGGCCAGAGGTTTGTAAATTTTGTTTACCCTTTCAAAGAAGCAGTTCTTGATTTTATTGATTTTTTTCTATTGTTTCTTAAATCTCTATTTTATTTATTTCCTCTCTGATCGTTATTTCCTTCCTTCTGCTGACTTTAGGTTTTATTTGTTTTTGTTTTTCTAATTCTTTTAGGTGGTAGGTTAAGTTGTTTATTTGAGATTTTTCCTGTTTTTTGAGGAAGGCCTATATTGCAATGAGCTTCCCTCTAAGGACTGCTTTTGCTGCATCCCATAGATTTTATATGGTTGTGTTTTCATTGTCATTTGTCTCAAGGTGTTTTTAAATTTCTTCTTTGATTTCATCATTGACCCATTGGTTTTTTAGTAGCATGTTGTTTAGTCTCCATGTAATCGTTTATTTCTTGTTTCCCTTTCTATGGTTGATTTCTAGTTTCACGCTGTTGTGGTCAGAAAAGATGCTTAAAATAATTTCTATCCTCTTAAATTTGTTGAGGCTTGCTTTGTGTCCTAGTATGAGGAAGTATGACCATATCTTAATTAATTATATCTGCAATGACCTCATTTCCAAGTAAGGTCACATAATGAGGTACTGGGGATTGGGACTTCAACATTTGAATTTTGAGGGGGACACAATTCAATTCATGACAGTGGGCTCTTAAAAAAATTGGAAAATTTTAGAGGTAAGCATAACCTTCTTTTTGTGTCAGTTTTGGTAGATTGTGGGTTGATATCCTATTGTTTGGGGAAATTTTCAGGTGTTATCTCTTCAGACATTACTTCTCCATTCTTTCTCTCTTCTCCTCTGGGACTCTACATATGTGTTTTGTTTTGTGTTGTTTTGTTTGCGGTACGTGGGCCTCTCACTGTTGTGGCCTCCCGTTGCGGAGCACAGGCTCCGGACACGCAGGCTCCGCTGCCATGGCTCACGGGCCCAGCCGCTCCGTGGCATGTGGGATCCTCCTGGACTGGGGCACAATCCCATGTCCCCTGCATCAGCAGGCGGACTCTCTACCACTGTGCCACTAGGGAAGCCCCCATATGTGTATTTTTTACTTTTTCCCCACCTATTATACTATTTCCTCTATCCATTCTTTTTTTCCCTTTGTAAGTTTGGATATTTTCTATTGACCTTTCAGTTCACTAATCCTTTCTTCTGACTTGTCTAATTGGCTCTTAAACCCATCTATTGAATTTTTAGTTTCAGTTAATTGTATTTTTCCATTCAAGATGCTCAGTTTGATTCTTTTTATAGAATTCAATTCTCTGGGAAATCTCCATATTATCTTCCATGTTCCTCCATTTCCCCCTGCATTTTGCTTAACATATCAATCATATTTATTTTAAAGTCCTTTTCTGTTGGCTCCCATCTTTGAGTCACTTTTAGGTCTGTTTCTGTCATCTCATTCTTCCTCTTGGTTTTCAGTCATATAGTTCTGTCTGTTGAAATGCCTAGCAATTTCTAACTGACAGCTTGTGTATTAAAAGACCGTAGAGGTTCTGGGTGATGTTATCTTTTTACAGGAAGATAGAGTTCGCAGATAAAGTGGGGCCAATTACGTTCAACCCTTGGGGCAGAGCTGAGGCAAGTCCGGATTGTGGCTTTGGTAAGGCTCTGTTCTTAAGGCTCCCTGATGGTTGAGAGCCTGCGGTTTCTCCAAGGCTCCTTCTCCTGGTAGGTCCTAAATGCTAATTCTTGTTTCCTCAGCACAGCCTCTCTAAATCCCATAGCTGTAACTCTTCCCTCACAGCCGCAGGGTCTCCCTTCACATTTATTTTTGTTTTCCGGCTCAGTTGTTTAAAAGTTTAAAAGTATTTTATCTGGCAGTTTTATGTGTTAAGAGTAGGAGTCAGGATCTTGGGTCAGTCAGTCCGCCATCCTGATGGGAAGTCCTCTGAAGGCATTTAAGCAGGGACATGCCATCATCTCTTTGTCTGTGGTGCCGAGGATGGTTTGGGTCTGCTCAGAGGTGGTCATGGCCTTGACTCGAGAGAAGGGCATAGGTGAGAGAGGCACTTGGAAGACACCACCCAAAATGCCCCAGGGTCGTCGTAGCAGTTGCGGTGGAGAGGAGGATTCTGAACCTGGTGCTAGAGCCCTCCCACATCCGGGAAGCTGCTGGATACCAGCGAAAAGCAGACCGGAGTTGGATGAAGGAGAGGAGAGGGCACAGGTTTCAAAGGAGGAAGCTGCTGCACAAGAGCCCAAAGGTTTGCGGGGGTGGACATGTGGGTGACCTTGTGAACTGGGTCCCAGGGGATGAGGACCCACGGGGAGAAGAGGCCTTCTTTAGCAGTGAAGGTGGGAGTTGAGAAGTTGTGGGTGTGCGTGTGTGTGCGTGTGTGTGTGTGTGTTTGTGGTGGGTGGTTTGCATCTGGGGCGTTCTGAAAGGTCTCCAGTGCCTGACAAGCCTGAGACGAAGGAGACACTCAGGAACACAGAACGTTTGGCGGCAGACGGGCCAAGCCATGTTGCTGGCCAGGGTGCAGCGTCTGGGCCCCGATGGGGAAGGGCTGCCTTGGGAGCTACAGCCCCGGGACCAGGCCTGCACCCATGCCTCCCCTCCCAAGCGCCCTCTGCTCCCCAGGCCCGGCCCTCCCTCCCGCCCCGTCACTGTGGTCCTCGCCGATTTTCCTGCCTTTATTCAAACCACTTCTGGGCTCTTCCCTGGAAAACTCCAGTGGCTCGTCACTGCCTGAGAAAGAGAGTTCAGACTCGAGCTTTACATCCACAGCTGTCACACCCAACCTCGACCCCTCAACTCTCCCACACCTTCTTTCTTCCACCTGGCTCCCCCAAGTGGGCCTCCATGCATTTCCTGGGCTTTCAGTCTTGCTGCCTGCACTCCCGAAATGCCCCCTCCTGATGCCGATGCTGAGCCAGAGTCCAGAATTCTGCAGCGTTCTCTGCCCCGCTCTTGGGGCAGTTGGTGCCTGTGCGGCTCGTGCCACGTAGAGTTCGTCTGTTCATTGCATGGTCTACACCAATGGCACGCCCACTCTGGACTAGATGCTGGCCTGGGTGTTAAAAGGCACAGGTCACAGTCCCTGTCCTGAAGGCACTTCCAGCTCTGAGATGCTGACGGTAGCCCTGGTTAGCAGGGCAGGTGGCACAAGGCATCTGTGGGCCTGCTGACTGAACTGGGGTCCAGGGCTGGCCTCTCACCGTGGTTTTCAGCAGGCACCAGTGATGGTGTTGCTTTTTTTGCAGGGCAGGGAATGTGACGGAGACTTTGTGTCGTTTAATCTTTTTTTTCCTTTATAAATTTATTTATTTTAGGCTGCGTTGGGTCTTTGTTGCTGCGCACGGGCTTTCTCTAGTTGCGGGGAGTGGGGGCTACTCTTGGTTGTGGTGCGCGGGCTTCTCACTGTGGTGGCTTTCATTTTTGTGGAGCACGGGCTCTAGGCATGTGGGCTTCAGTACTTGCAGCACGTGGGCTCAGCAGTTGTGGCTCACGGGCTCCAGAGCGCAGGCTTAGAAGCTGTGGTGCATGGGCTTAGTTGCTTCACGGCATGTGGGATCTTCCCGGACCAGGGCTCGAACCCGTGTCCCCTGCATTGGCAGGCGGATTCTTAACCACTGAGCCACCAGGGAAGTCCTGTGTCGTTTAATCTTGAAAACAAGAATGGACTTAATGATTACTCATGCAAATAAACATTTTTGATTGAAGAATAAATTAGTCCTCCTCATATAGTGGCCTTAGTATAGCGAGCTGTGTCAAGGCTCCAGAGGAAGCCCACAGGACACCCTGTGGCTGAACAGGTCAGGCTTACTGCTCACTGCGGCAAGGTGGGAGGGACCACAGGAAGGGGGACTGGAAGGATTTCCTGTGGGGCTTGGCTTGTTTGGGTGAACTGGGGTGGGCTTAAAGAAGCACTGCTTTGCTTGGGATTCCACGCTGTCCGGAAGGGGAGTCATCCTGTGACTGGGTATCTCAACACCTCTTCTTTGGAAGGGGGACGGACTAGGGGTCGGCTAAAGCTGTCCATTCTGAAGAGCCAGCAGCTGCTCAGATTAGGCAGGACAGGCTGCACACAGTAGGTCTTCGTTATGGCTTGGACAATGCCTGCCTCTGGTCTGTGTTCAGACATGATTACAGAAGAGTCCTCTCCTCTTGACCCAGTCCGGCACAGAGGGGCCTTGTCTGATGCAGATCTGCACGTGAAACTGCATATTCTAAACGGGAGACCACCTGGGCCTGTATCTGAGTGTGCCAGGCTGGCCCCTACAACGCTAGGGCCTCGCTGATAGGACCAGGCCAGCTCCTGGATGTTGGGGGCTGCTGCTTTCCTCACCTGAATGATCTCCCCTGCTGCCCTCACAACTGCTGTGCCTCCTTCTACACACACATCCACCCGGTCAGATCACAAGCTGCCTCTTTTCTCCTTGCCAGGGGGACACAGCAGATAGCAGGCCAAACTCCATTGGCAGAGATGCCCTGCCCGCCTCGACCAGGCCCATCCTGAGCCCTTTGTGGCACTGCCAGCTGCCCCAGCCCCGAGCCCCACCTGATCTGCTCCTCTCTGCACATCTCTTCTGCTTCCTCCCTGCTTTCTTCACCTGTTGGCACCCACCCCTTCTCCTGGACATTCTCTTGCCGGACGCATCTTTCTGAACCCACAGCCAGCTGTGGCTCCTGCCAGAGTCCCCTTCACCGGCAGGACAGGTCCAAGCCCTCACCCATGTGCAGCCCTGGCCTTCCCTCCCGCGGTGGCCTCTGCTCTGCGTGCGTCCCCCGGCTTCCCGGCCCTGCCCTGGCCCACACCTCCAGCCCCTGGTCGTCCCCAGGGAGCCTCCCCCAAGGATTAGCTCAGCCAAGAGTTTGTCCTCCTTGAATTCCCTGAGAAAACTGTCCCTGCACATTTCGCTCGGCATTTATTCCTGAGCTGCTCCTCTTGCCTCTGCTGGTTCTCTTCAGCCACCTGGATGCTCCGTGTTTTCTCCCCTGCGTGAAATCCTCATGGGCCTGTGGGCTACCACAGAGCAGGTTCCCATGCGCTTGGAGCGCGTAAAGGCAGGGTCCCTTGGATGAGGAGCCGCACCTGCTTGAGGAGAGGTGGGGAAGGGGAGCCGCGTCGCCTGCCCGCGCTCAGCAGGCGAACAAAGCAGAGGGACCAAGGGTAGCCATGAGGCATGAGGTGGTCTCCAGGAAGGGCCCAGGTGGCTGGGACGGCGGTGTGCGTCGGGCCTGGGGAAGCGGGGCCCGCTTGTGGCTCAGGCCGAGCAAGGTCAGGCCTTGGGTTGAGGAGCTCGGGGACAGCGGAAGGCCAACTCAGGCAGCCATCGGGGAAGAGGGACTTCATCCCGCTGGCAACCATCAGGCGGGTGGTGTGATCAGTGTGTCGGAAGCACACCTGGCAGCTGGGCAGAGGCTTGGTGGAGGTGAGCTGACAGGTGAGCACGAGGAGGGTGGGCAGGGAGAGGGGGTGGGGAAGGATGGGCGAGGGCAGAGAGGACAGACCCGCTTCCGGCCTGGGGGTCGGGTGGACGCCGACGGAGCTCATGCAGGAGCAGCAGGTACGGGGCAGGCCACAGCTGAGGCGCCCGCGGGCACGGGGGTGCTGGCTCGCAGTGTGGGGGGGCCTTCAGAGATGCTGGGGTGCTGGCGCCAGTTAAAGGAGTGGGTTGATGGGCTCGCGGGGAGGAGGTGGGAGAGGCCTGGATAGCGGGCCCTGTGGGGGAAGGCCATGGTCAGGAGTGTCCACTGGGGCTAGGAGCTCAGGAGAGCACAGTGCAGGGAGGCGCTCAGAGTGACCGAGCCCCAGGCAGCGGAGGGACCCCTCTGTGGGTGGCTGAGGATAAGGACAGCTGGCTGACCTCTGAGTGCACATCCCAGTGCCAGGGGTAGGTGCGCAGAGCTCTGGAGCTGAGACAGCAAGAGCCACAGGGGAGGCCACGCAGGACCAGCTGAGGCTGAGGGCCACGGCAGGGTGGGGCCTGGAGAGCTGCGGAAGGTGGCAGAGGCAGGCCAGGGCCCCTCAGAGTCTCCGCCCAGTTCTCCCCTGGGGACTCCGGGGTGCAGGTTTCTTGGGGGGGAGGGGGAAGGGGTGCGGAGGGCCTTCGTCTGAGCCAGGCCTGGGCTGCATGTCAGGTGCCCGCTGATGGGCTCCCTGGGGGCCCTTCAGAGCCAGAGGAGCAGGACAGGCCTGCCTGGGGGCGGTCAGTGACCTATGCCGCTGCCCATCAGGCCCGAGGCGAGATGATGGGGTGTCGCAGCCCCCGCCCCTCCATCATGCCGTGCAGTTCCCAGGCACGAGTGGCAGACACCGTGTGACCCAGGCACCGCATGTAACCACCGGGAGCCTTGGGGTCCCCGTCCATCAGCTGGGAATCCCGGCATACAGCTCATGACGTGGCCAGGAAGATTGCAAAAACGGAGGTGGAAGCACCGGGAGAGAAAGATTAGCTGCTGTCGTTAACCTCCACGACCTCCACCCTGAGCCAAGCCCCGGCGTCCACACCTGTCCTGCTCGCTGCCTCACGCTGGCAGTGCCTGGACCCCTCCCCACCTCGTGGAGAAAGTGGCAGTGACGAGAGTGATGAAGGGAACACAGAGCGCGGAAGGTCCCATTTATTGTTTAAAGACAGCAGAATGAGAGGAAGGCGTCCTTCCTCCCCTGAAACATACCCGTCCTCTCTGCCCTCAGAGCTCAGCACAGGGACGAGACCCTCACACCCCACAGGTCCCCCAGAGGGCAGCACTCTAATGTGGGGCTGGGGAAGGGAAAGGGACACTTTATGGCAGGCGGGGGAGCTGGGACAGGAGGGGGGACGTGCACCCTCACCTCTTGGCTCCATCCCTCTCCCCTGGGACCTGGTGTTGCCCCCAGACCTGGGGTGGGCTGGCAGACAGAGCTCATGCAACACTGAGTGGGCAAGAGGTGGCACGGAAACCCGGCCCCACTGCCCTCTGGCAGGGCGGGAGGGCTAGAAGGGGCCATGCTGGCCACAGCGGGTCCGAACAGAAGTGTCTGCAGTGTACACACAGGAGGGCTGGGGAGGGGCTCCCTCTGTCCCAGGCTGCGCGCGGGGATGAGAGAGGGGAGGTACAGAGGAACTGCCACGCTGGGAGCAGGGTCCAGGCCAGCCATGCCACCTGAGTGGGGCCCCGCATGTGCCAGGGGCTCGGGCTACTCCTTGGCACGGCCAATGATGGTAAGGATATACAGGAAGATGTTGATGATGTCCGTGTACAGGTTCAGCGCGGCAAACACATACTCCTCAGGGCTCAGGGACAGCTGCTTGTTCCCCAGCAGCAGCTGGGTGTCCACTGCCAGGAACTGGGGGTGGCAGCACGGTCATGTTGAAAGACATCCCGCCCCGCCCAGCATCCGCCCACGCCGCCCACCCCCATCACTCACGCAGGTGAAGAGCAGAGCGCCGAGCGAGGCGTACACGATCTCCAGGATGCGGTTGCGGACAAAGATGCAGAGGATGGCGAAGACGAGGAGCACCGCCATGCTCACCAGCAGCACGCCCACGCACGACGTGAAGTCGTAGCGCGTCTGAGGGCACAGGGGCACACGGGGCCTGGGTGCCGCAGCCCTGGAAGGGCCCTGGGCCCTCAGGGCCAGCGGCCCTGCCTCGGGGGGCCCCTTACCTGCATGGAGAAGATGACCACCGTGAAGCAGACGGTCGTGGTGATGCCTACGGCCATGATGACCGCCTCAGTATCGTAGAAGCTGGCGATCATGCCCACCATGTAGGACAGGCTGACGGTCAGGACCGACTGCGGGGAGACGGAGCCTTGAGCGTGTGCGGCCGCTGCCCCACCCCCACCCCCGGCCCCCTCTGTCGCTCCAAAGCGTGAGTCACGGGGTGTGAAGGCCTCAGGGTCTGGGGGTTACCAGTGCAACGAGGTTCCAGGGGTGCTTTCGCCGGAAGTCCCCACAGCAGCTGAGGACAATGAGGGAGATGAAGAAGACGGCGTAGGAGACGTAGTAGGTCCAGACGTTCTCCCGGACAAAGCCCTTCACCTCGCCGACGAACGTGAACACGGCCACGGTGGACAGAGTCACAGACAGCTGCAGGGTCAGCACCAGAAACACCTGGAGAGGGAGGCGGCTCAGAGCTCCGGCCAGCACAGCTGCCCACGCCCTCCCCAGCCCCTGTGGCCCACCTTCCGGATGAAGGCCTGCCGGATGCTCTTGTCATCCCAGTTGGTGGCAGGGAAGTCCTGGTTGTCGTAGTAAGATGGGGGACCCTCCTCGTGATAGTTCCCATGCTGAGGTGCTGAGGAGCACGACGGGCTGGGTCAGCACCCCTCACTGGTGCCAGGAGCCCCTGCCCTCCCCTGCCCCTGCCCCACTACTCACTGCCAGAATCCTGTGCCGGGAAGGCCTGTGGTTGTCCATAGGGGTTGGGGGGAAAGGGGCTCTGTGGATATGGCCCCTGAGGGTAGCCCCCTTGGGGGTAGGGGCCCTGAGGGTAGCCTCCTGGGGGGTAGGGGCCCTGGGGGTAGCCTCCTGGGGGGTAAGGACCCTGAGGGTAGCCCCCCTGGGGGTAGGAGCTGGGGCCCTGGGGATACCCTGGCTGGCCATAGGGGGAAGGCTGGAACGGGGGCTGTGGGTAAGGGGCCCCTGGGTAGGGAGGCAAGGAGGGCTGGGGCCCCCCAGGATATCCAGGGTTGGGGGGAGGATAGCTGTCCCCGGACACCAAGAAACTCTTTTCATGGGACATGGCCTCAGGTTCTGTGGTCTCCCCCTAGAGGACAGAGAGAGAACGGTTAGCACTGAGGTGACAGGAATCAGCCAGGGGCCTCTCCACCTGCTACCGGGAAATGGGACGGAAGGAAGGGGTTTCGTGACCTTTGCCCCAGGGCTGTCCGGAGCCCGAGCTGGGGGGCCAGGAGAGGCGGGTGGGTATCGGGTGGCTGGGCGTGTGGCTTCAGGAGGGGCCGCTACAGGCCGACCCCAAAGATGGAGGGGGGGATGGACGAGGGGATGACTTTGGCAGCCTCAGGATTTTGGGCTTCTGCTGTTTCTTGCAAGCAACTGGAGGGGCCGTCTCACCGCTGCTGGCCTCTCCGGGTCAGAGCTCAGCGCGGGTCGGGGCTGGGGGCGCGGTCGGGGAGGTGCGGGGGTGTGCCCGGACCCTCCCCTTCACATCCCGCCCCGTAAGCAGCTTTAAGGGGCCAGAGCCAGCGGCTATTTCTATCCCAGGAAATCCCCACGCCATCTGTGACCAGCCAGAACCTGACCGCCCCCCACCCCACCCCCGCCTCCAAGAGCAGGGCCCTAGCGTCCCTCGCTCCCGGGGTGGGGGCAGCAGGCCTGGATCGGCTGCCGGGGTGCCTGCCAGCGGGGTACGCCAGGAACAGCGGGTTGCGGGGGGATGGGGGGTGGGGGATGGAAGCGACCAGAGGGCGTGCGGGGGAACAAAGCGGACGTGGGGGCGAGGCGGGTGGTGGCGGCGGCCACGGAACCCGCACCGAGGGCGGGCTGGGCCCTCCTGCCCGTTCGGGGAGCGCTCGGACCGCCCGTCCGGCTGTAGCCGCAGTGCGCCGCCCCCGCTCGCCCTGGGCCCTCCGGCTCCCCGGCCCCGCCGCCACCGCCCCCCGGCCACCGCTGGCCGCGCGCCCGGCGGGACCAACCGACTGACCCACCGCAACGCCTGTCTGCTGCGCAGGGCCCGCGCGGGGGCGGCAGTGGCTGGCCGGCTGAGCGAGTAGACACGCTGCTGGGCTAGGGCCGGGGACTCACCAGTCGCGCGAGTCGCCTCAGGCCTGTGCGCCCGGTGTCCGCTGCGCGGCCGCGCGGTCGACGGCCGCTGTGCCCGCGCCCGCACCCGCACCCGCTCCGCGGCCGGCTGGGCTGGGCCTGCGCCTGCGGCTCGGGAGACGCAGCGGGGCCTTGTGACGGGGCGGGGCCGGCGGCGCGGGGGCGGGGCCGTGGGCTGGGCTCCGTGGGGAACGCGGGGGCTTCTCCCGGATGGACCCTACCCGACTGGGTTTCCCTGCTGGCTTCTTTCCGAGCCCCAGGCCAGAGACCCGCGTCCTGTCCTGTCTGCCGAGGGGTGGCCGTGGGCCGTGAGGGCTGTAGACCTCTGGAGGCTGAGACCTAGCCTCTCCAATTTGGGTCAGGGAATTTTGAGAAATGTATTCCTAAATCTGGGATTTGCTAAGTCTGACAAGCACTCTCCATCCCTCCTTGGCCTTAAAACTCCGCTTCCCCTTTCATCCAAGTCTATTCCAAATCAAGAGGCCTAATTGTTTAAATGCTTTGTCCTCTCCAGGAAACTAGTCCAGGCCCCTACTGGACCAGTTATCCTTACTTGTCTTCATCACAGTACCACAAGCTGTAAGGGTGGCATTCTTAGCCCTGTTTCGCTGCTAAGGGGCTGAGGCTTAGAGATGCCCCAGGACTGGAGGCCCAGTTAAATTCCCTCGGCTTCAGCGGTCCTGAGGAAGTGCTGCCTGCCACCTCCAGGGACATCCCTGCCACGAGGTCTCCTGGAGCCCTCTGCAGGAGTGCCTGTCCACCTGGGGCCTAGGAATCTTACTGTACTTTCCGGCCTTTTGGACAGTGGCCTCTCCCAGGCCCAGCAGTGATTGGGAAGAGGCTCTGTCCTGTGCAGCTGGTGTGCTGGTTCATCGTTGAACGGCGGGCCCCAGGGAGGGGAAACCCTGATCTGTACCTTTGCACTTGTCCTTCATATAAATACCCCATCGTGGCTGACTTCAAGCGACCACCAGTTTAACAACTGATTCACAAAGACTCCTGAAAATTGAACAATGTAGTCATGATGTGAGTTGCTCCAGCACACTGCTGCCTGTGGTAGCAGGGATTGGTGTAATAAGTAAATTATCCAGTATGTTAGAAGATGATGAGTTCCATGAGAGGAGAAAATATAGAGCAGGTAGGGATGACTTCAGGTTTTGTAGAACTATAAGCTCATACAATTTGAGGGGTCTTTTTTAAGAAAAATAATTAAAAATGACAAATGTGAGGTTGAGGCCAGGGCCCTAGGAGGGGCCCATGCAAGTCACAGTTCCTTGAAGAATTTTAGGTTCAACTTGAATCTGCCACCAAGAACCTGGTAAGGTGAATCAGGGGGAGGGGTGGCCAGGTGGCTCTGTAGGAGAGGCTGGTCTGAGAAGAGGGACGGGCCAGTGCAAGGGCATCGGGGAGGGCATCCGCTGCACTGGATGACGGAGGATGGGGGATGCAGGGGGGATGCGGCAGAAGGGACTGGGGCCTGGTCAGTCCAGCCTGGCAGGTCCTCCAAAGGACTTTGGCTTTACTGTGGACCCAGCTGTAGCAGCTGTTGGTGCCACTTATAAGGCTCACCGCTGCCCTCTGTTGAGGAGGGACAGTGCGAGTGGGCAGGAGTGGCAGAGAGAGATCAGTTAAGAGGTCAGAGTAGTGATCCAGGCAAGAGATGATGGAGGCTCAGATCAGGGTGCTGGGTGTGCCGCTCGGGACACGGACTGGACAGGTCCTCAATTCCTTGGAGAAGTAGCAGGGCCGGAGGCTGGGTTTTGGGGGCTGAGGGATGAGTGGGACGTGCGAGACTGAGAGCAGCGGGGGGCACAGCTCTCGGGAGAGTGGAAGCCAATGGAGCACAGGCACGCGGGTACTCGGCGGCAGCAAGAGGGATTGTGAATTGTAAAGGTGCAGCGGAGCAGGAGGCTCCACGTCCCCTCTGTCACGGGGATGTGCTGCAGCAAGGCCCGTGAGCACAGCATCAGCCCCTTCTGGGGTCAGCCTTGGTGCCGCCGCCACCTCCGAGGACAGCGTAGGCTGGGGAGGCGGGGAGGAGGCTCTCGTAGATCAGGAGTGGGAGCTGCCGACCCACCCTCGCGGGGTGGGAGGTCGGTCCCCTGTGTGTTGTTTAAGGGTGAGTGCGGGTGCCGTCGCCCAGCTTGCTGGGGAGAGTTGAAAGCCAGCCTTAGCCAGGCCTGCCAGAGCCTCAAGGTGCTCGTGCAGTGGGGGAGGGTAACACGGAGGCTTGAGGTCTTGCGTGGAGGGCGATGATTCGAGCCCCCCGTGTGGATTTACCAGGGAGGGCGACTGGCCATACTGAGGTTCACAGGGCCGGGCCCATGGGAGTGGAGGACCGCGAGCCTACATGCCCCCCACCCTGCCAGCCACTGGGCTGAGGTCAGACAGGTGGGGCGGGGCGGGTGGGCTGGGCAGAGGGCTGAGGAGCTGGGGGCGGGGCTGGAAGGTTCTGCAGGAGGGGCCTGAGAAGGGAATCACCCGAGAGGCAGCCGCTCTCCCGGCACTGTGGGGCCCTCCCTCCCTCCGACGGTTTCACTTTTGTTTTCTTGTCCCAGCCCTTTGGCTTTAGGGCAAAGGGGAAGGAGTCGGGCTGAAAGCCTAGGCTGCGGCGGCCCAGGCAGCTGGGGGAGAGTGAGTGCGGGATGTGGGCCAGCCCCACAGTGAGGGGGGTGCCAGGGAACGCTGCTCAGGGGCCTGCGAGGGGTGAGGCGGGGCTGTGGGCTGCTCCTTCGGCCCAGGCTGTGATGGTGGGTGAGGAAGAGGCGGGGCTGGGGGCAGCCGTGGAACTCAGAGGCCTGCCCCCCGACGTCCCAGACGAGCTGCTCACACTCTATTTCGAGAACCGTCGAACCTCTGGGGGTGGACCTGTGTCGAGTTGGCAGAGACTTGGCCGCGGGGGCATCCTCACCTTCCAGGAGGCTGCAGGTGAGTGGACCCATGCAAAGGGGCAGCCTGGGCCCCCATCGGCGCTGGCCCTGACACCTCCTCCCCCTGCCTGCAGATGCAGCAAGGGTCTTGGCCCAGGAGGAGCACACTCTGCACGGCGCTCGGCTGAGCCTGCGGGCAGCCCCACCACGCGCCCCTTCGCGCCTACTACTCCAAGGACTGTCTGCTGGCACGGGACCCCAGCGCCTGGAGCAGTATGTCCAAGCCCTGCTTTGTGCCGCAGGGCAGCCAGTGCAGCCGTGCCGTGCTCTGGCCAGTCCCCGACCAGACCGGGCCCTGGTGCAGCTGCCCAGGCCCCTTTCAGAGGCAGGTGAGAGGTGGGATTGGGGCAGACGTGCCTTTCAGGGGAGATGCCCCGAGCTGACTTGCACCCTCCCCACAGAAGCCCGTGTCCTGGAGGAGCACGCCCAGGCCCTGAGCCTGGAGGGGGCTGAGGTCTCCCTGGCCTGGGTGCCTCAGGCCCGGGCGGTGCGTGTCGTGGGGGGCAACCCCCCTGCTGACCTGCTGCTGCTGGAGCTGTACCTGGAGAATGAGCGCCGCAGTGGCGGGGGGCCCCTGGAGAGTGTGCGCAGCCTGCCAGGGCACCTGGGCACCATCGCTTCCTTCCAGCAGTGGCAGGGTGAGTGGGGCTGGACAGGGTGGCCCACCCTCCCTATACCTTGGAGCCCTGACGACTTCTGTCCTTTCCCTTCCTCCAAGTGGCCGAACGGGTGCTGCAGCGGGCCCACCAGCTGCAGGGTTCAGAGCTGAGCCTTGTCCCCCATTACGATGTCCTGGAGCCCGAGGAGCTCAGCGAGCACACGAGTGGAGCGAACCGCTTGGCCGAGTTGGGGCCTGGGGCCCCCGAGCATGCTCTCCTGGAGGCTGAAGGGCCAGCAACGGCACAGAATTGTGCAGGGCATGTGACATTGGGCTCTGAGGAGGCACCGAGGCAAACAGGAGCCTCGCTGAGGAGAGGGCCTCTCTGGGACAGGTCCTCTCTGGGACAGGGCAGGCCAGTTAGCTCCGGGCCTGTGGGGCCTTCAGAACAGGAGGGGCTGGTGAGCCCGGGGCCTATGGGGTCTCCAGGCCCAGTGGAGATTGCCATGGAGTCTCTGGAGCAGGTGGTGTCAATGAGCCTGGGCCCTGTGGGGTCACCAGGGCAGGAGGGCCTGGTGGAGACAGTGCTGCCGATGGAGCTGGGAGCAATGCGCTTCATTCAACTCTATCACGAGGACCTTCTTGCTGGCCTGGGAGACGTCGCCCTCTTCCCACTCGAGGGATCAGATATGACTGGATTTCGGGTAAGCGACCCCTGAGGATTCCTCACCTCTATTACTGGGGGCTCTGGGTGCCTCTCCTGTGCCCCAAACGTGCCAACTGCTCCTCCTAACCCCGCCCCGT
Organism: Lipotes vexillifer; assembly: GCF_000442215.2. Classification (NCBI taxonomy): domain Eukaryota; kingdom Metazoa; phylum Chordata; class Mammalia; order Artiodactyla; family Lipotidae; genus Lipotes; species Lipotes vexillifer. The sequence goes on from NW_006791731.1 coordinate 769,645, forward strand.
GGTCCTGCAGCTCTGCGGAGCCCTGGCCCCATGCCAGGCAGCCGAGGAGTTTCTGCAAAGTCTGCTGGGCAGCGTTAGCTGTCATGTGCTGAGCCTGAAGCACCCAGGCAGCGCCAGGTTCCAGTATAGAATAAATTTGATGGCACAGTCAAATATGCATGAGATGCCTAATCACTAAACTTGAGATGCCAATTCACTATTATATTTTTCCAAGAGCTAAAACAGTTCTTCTTCTTCTTCTTTCTTCTTCTTCTTCCTCCCCCTCCCCTCCCCTCCCCCTCCCCTCCCTCCCCTTTTTCACTCCTCAGCACCCCCGAACCTCCTCCACCCTTGCTCAGAGGCCTGGGAGGGGTATGTGTCTGGGGGGTACTGGCATTCTTTCCCAACAGGTGGACCCCACTGAGGCCCTACAGGCGCTCCCTGGCCACTCCCACACCCTGTGGCCTCCAGACAATACAGACGGTGACCAGGAGAATGTGAACCTAGGTAGGGCTCCCTGGGGACCCTGGCACATCCTGCGGCCCTTTCTTGACCTCACCCTCTGCTGCTCTGCCCTATGACCGTATACCCTCTAACCCTGTCTCCATCTCCCACCCGGCCCCTGACTAGTCCTCTCCTTCAGCCCCATCCTGGCTGGACTTGACCCCTGACCCGGTGCCTCTCTCTGTCCCCAGAGGAGGTCCGAGAGCTGCTGGCCGCCCTGGAGGGCCTGGACGGGGAAGACTGGCTGCCACTGGAGCGGGGGGAGGAGGAGCCCGAGGGGCAGCCGGATGAAGAGAAGACTCCCAGGGCTGGGGAGGGGCCCGTGGAGCCCAGCACCAGGGCGCCTGGGCGGCTGCAGGAGGAGGCCGAGCTGCAGCTGGCTCTCTGCCGCTCACTGGAGCCACAAGGCCAGGTGGCCGAGTGGGAGGAGGCTGTGGCGCTGCAGCGGGCCCTGGCCCTCTCCCTGCTGGAGGCAGAACCGGAGCCCCGGGGTGGGGGGCCTGATGGCTGCGCCCAGCTGGAGGTGCACGCGGCCTTTGAGCAGGATATGGATGAGCTGGGCCGGGCCCTAGAGGCGGCCTTGGAGGTGCACCTCCGGGAGGAGACGGTGGGGCCCCAGGGCTGCGTGCTGCCCGTGGAGCTGTGCACCCACCTGGAGCGGCGCCACGGCGTGAGCGTTGCCCTTCGTGGTGACCGCACCGTCCTCCGTGGCTTTGGGACCCAGCCCACCCGTGCGGCCCGCCACTTAGCAGCGCTGTGGGCTGGCCCCCGGGATCAGAGCTTGGCCTTTGCCTTGGCGGCTTCGGGCCCCGCTCGTGAGTCTGCAGCCCGCACGGGGGAGGGCAGGGTGGACCGGTGCCCCAGGCATGGCCTGCACCCCCTTTCTCCCTGTGTGTCAGTGCCACAGCAGAGGCCGAGGGAGCCCTTGGGCAGGCTGGAGTGTGTGGCCAGGAGCAGCACTGAGTTCCATACGGTAGTGCAGGCCTTCTACGACACACTGGACGCTGCCCACGGCAGGATCCGTGTTGTCCAGGTGAGTCCACGCCCTGCCTTGCCAGCCTCTGGCCTCCTGGGCTCCTGGCACCATCTTTGCCTTGCAGAGCCCGTGGGCTATCACTCTTGCCTACGTCAGGATCGGCTGGCCAGAAGCTGCCCAGCAGGCTGAAAGCTGTTGGGGGCAGGGGAGCACCAGGGCTCCGCAGCCCTGTTCCCTGCCCGAAGGGTGTTCACGAATGTGCAGCCAGGGAGACAGAAGGCTGTAGAGCTTAGGGGGTCCCAAGCACTTGAAGTGGGGTCCCCACTTCGCCGGTTACAGCCCGATGCCGGCCACAGTTTCTTCCTCTAGAACACGGGGTGGTGATGCCATCTCGTGGCTACTGTGAGGATGACTCATTCCACCAGTTGTTCCGGGTGCTGTTCTGGGGCCCGTCTGCCTCCCAAGGGGTCTGCTCCAGCAGGAAGAGGGCTGGCTGCAGCGAGGCAGCCTCCTCCTACATTTTCACTTGTTGAACGTGGCAACTCTGAGCACGGTTGGGTTGCGGAAAGGGCTGGGCACCACGGGTGGGGGACCTGAATGAAGCTCTGGGAGCCCCAGTGAGCCCTGGCCACCCAGGCAGGTGGGAAGCAGAGGCTGAGAAGGAGGGGCTCGGAGGTGGGGTGCTGGAGGCAGCGAGGGCCAGAGGAAGGACTGAGGAGGGGCTGTGCGCCAGGCAGGGGTGGACAGCGGCTGGGAGGTGAGAGCTGGGCCCGGCTGCAATGAGCGGGCTGCGGAAGCGAGGGGGCAGAGAGGAGCTGGAAGAGAGTGCAGGGCTGAGTGCTTCCAGCTCAGGGGAAGGAATCCCGGGGCGGTGGAGAGCTGGGCTCACGGTGCGGGGGAAGCCAGGTGGCCCTCTTGACGCACCAACTTGTGGGTGGGTGGGCCTGGGGGCAGGGGGCGGTGAGCAGCAATGGCACCCCGGATCTGTTCAGATACGCAGACCCTCACGCCTTTCCCAGACCGGGCCTGGTCTGCCACCAGCAGCACCACCACCGCTTTCCTGGGGATGACCACTGTAACTCTGGGTGGACTTAGCAGCTGTCACTTCTGCACTTGGAGAGAGGAGGACGCCCTGCTCTCATGCCCCGTGCTCCTCCCGAGGCTCTGTTAGTCACGTGCGCTTGATTCTTCTAGCAGGACCTTTGTGACTTTACGTGGTACACTTGAGTCTTTTTTCCACTTAACGATTTTAGAGACTGTTTCTTGCCTCCCTGCACGGAAGATCAGGAGAATGGGCTTCCCTTCCCCCCTTTCACCTCCTCCTCCCTCTTCCATCTCACAGTTTGGCCAGTGACGTTATTTTTAAGTTGGCAAGGTTGACAAACGTCATCTTCTATTCTGCATGGCATGCTTCTATTCCAAGCATGAAGCTCCATACTTGGGCCATAGGTTGATCGATATATAATGACAATGAAAAAATATTTACCACTGGACCAGAGAGGAAAGGGGGAAATGAAAAACCTAGTTATTTAAACCATGTTGCATGAAAGAGAATATTCTAGGATTCAGGGACTAATGGCTCTTTTATTTTTATAATAGACTTATTTTATTTATTTATTTTATAGGCTGCGTTGGGTCTTCGTTGCTGTGCGCGTGGGCTTTCTCTAGTTGCAGCGAGCTGGGGCTACTCTTCGTTGCAGTGCATGGGCTTTTCATCACGGTGGCTTCTCTTGTTGCGGAGCACAGGCTCTAGGCCTGCAGGCTTCAGTAGTTGTGGCATGTGGGCTTCAGTAGTTGTGGCTCACAGGCTCTAGAGCGTAGGCTCAGTAGCTGTGGCGCATGGGCTTAGTTGCTCCGCGGTATGTGGGATCTTCCCGGACCAGGGCTTGAACCCGTGTCCCCTGCACTGGCAGGCAGATTCTTAACCACTGTGCCACCAGGGAAGCCCAACTAATGTCTCTTGATTTTGTTTACTTTCTTCGTTTTTCTCTGTGGTGCTTGGCTGCTGGCTTACTCTTGGTGACCCTGTCACCTTCTTGCATAGATTCCTTTTCTGTGTAGTGAAAGTATCTCCTTGAGTGAGTAGTCAACATTTTGGACTTTTAAATGTATTTTGCCTTTTGCAATTAGAAGTAATTTGCAACTATAGTTTGATATTGGTATTTTTTTCAAACAAAAGATGCTATGTGTTTATTAAGACATTTCTGTTAACTTAAGCACAGCTGGTTCTTGCATACCTTAATCTGTCCTTATTTTGTCCTCACCATTAATAGTTTGGCTGGATATAGGGTTCAAGATCAAAATATGTTTTCCTTCAGATCTTTTGAGAGACTTAACTTTTTGTTTCCTCCTTAAAATTTCTTGTTCTTGGAAAGGCAAGAAAAAAATCCTTCTATGGTCTCTTAGCATCCAGTCTTGCTGGTGAGGACCCCAATATGAAAACGTGAGGTTTTTTTCCATGTCTATATGTCGACTTTGGGGTGTGTGTGTGTGTGTGCACGCGTGCATCTGGACGCTTGTAGACTTCTTTCACTTTGAAGGTTGAAGTTTTCCCAGCAGGTAGGTGCCTTTCCACATTGTCTTTGGCATTTTATGGCAAGATCCTTTCCATCTGAAGATGCTCCCTTCAGCTCAGGCAAACTGTCTTCCGTTAAGTCCTCACTTGCTCCCATCACCTGTTGGGTGTCTTCTTATGGAGCTCCTATGACTCAGATCATAGAGCTCCTCCCCACTCCCTCATCTGTTCTCTCACAGTTCCCAACTCTTTTCTTTAGCTCTGCACTGAGTCACTTCCTGAACTCCATCTTCATCATATTATTATCCACACCCACTGGATGCAGTTCAGCGATTCCATTCTTTTTTTTTTTTTTTTTTTTTTTTTTTTGCGATACGCAGGCCTCTCACTGTTGTGGCCTCTCCCATTGCGGAGCACAGGCTCCGGACGCCATGGCTCACGGGCCAAGCCACTCCGTGGCATGTGGGATCTTCCCGGACCGGGGCACGAACCCGCGTCCCCTGCATCAGCAGGTGGACTCTCAACCAGTGCGCCACCAGGGAAGCCCAGCAATTCCATTCTTAATGTAAGAACTCTCTAATTTTCAGACTGTTTCTTTTTCACAGTAGGTCATCTTGTTTCATGGATATAATATTCATTTGCATCCCTCTGAAGTGACTAGTTAGAATTTCTTTAGAAACTTTTTGGGTCCCTGAGTTGGCTCCTCTTCGGTTGGCTACTGGGTTGGTCACCTTGGTCTCCCATCACTGAGAGGTCCGGGGCATCTCATGGCGTTGGGAGTGAAGTCCTGCGGGCAATGCAGGTGGGGGGCTCAGCTTTTCTCTGCAGAGGCCTGGCTGTGGGTGCAGGGTTCTGGTGAGTGGATGGGTTGCCTACCCGCAGACCCCCCTGGAAGCCCTCCAATGCCACCTGGGGCTCCGTGGAGGTGGCGAACGTCCGCCTAATGTCTGCTACTGGGCAGAGAGTGACAGGAGCTGTGAGGTCTCCCCAGGCCCTGAACTCCTCCAGGAGAGGGCTCGATTTCCGGGCTCAGCCCTGTGCCCTGTGGCCCAGGGGATACAATAGCCTGGTTCTGACCAAGGCCGCCCGCAGGTGGAGCGTGTGCTGCACCCGCTGCTGCAGCAGCAGTACGAACTGCACCGGGAGCGCCTGGAGCAGTGCTGTGACCGGCGGCCGGCCGAGCAGGTCCTGTACCACGGCACGTCGGTGGCCACCGTCCCGGACATCTGCGCGCACGGCTTCAACCGCAGCTTTTGCGGCCGCAACGGTGAGGCCTGGGTCCCTGAAGGGGCGCGGTCTCTGCCCACCGTAACCACCCTGACCCCCGCGCCTCCCCGCGCAGGCGCGCTCTACGGACAGGGCGTGTACTTCGCCAAGCGCGCTTCCCTGTCGGTGCTGGACCGCTACTCGCCCCCCGACTCCGAGGGTCACAAGGCGGTGTTCGTGGCGCGGGTGCTGACCGGCGACTATGGGCAGGGCCGCCGCGGGCTGCGGGCACCACCACCGCGGCCCCCCGGCCACGCGCTCCTGCGCTACGACAGCGCGGTGGACTGCCTCCCCCGGCCCAGCATCTTCGTCATCTTTCACGACACCCAGGCGCTGCCCACTCACCTCATCACTTGCAAGCACATGTCCTGGTCTCCCCCTGGAGACGCCCCTGAGCTCTTGAGCAACTCCCCAGCCACCTAACCCTAGAGGCCCCGCCCCCTCGGCCCAGCCGCTGGCCTCCTGCTCCCCAGGCTCCCCGCTCCGCACAGCCCCACCGCCCCCTCCCCCGCCCGAGCTGCCCCCGGGGGCGCCCCTGCCTCGTGCAGTGGTGCCCATAGGGGCGGCCGGACGAGGAGGGCTTGGGCAGGGTTCCCCGCCCCCCCTACCCCCGGGCCGGCCCAACCACCAGGGGTCAGCAGAGCCCAGGAGGAGGGGGGCCGGCCCTCGCCCGAGCGCGACCGTGTTGTTTGAATAAATGTGTACGTGAAACCAGGCGGGGGTACCTGCGAGCTTCGGGTCCGACCTGTTTGGGGAGGTGGCTAGGGGCGGGGGCCGGGGCGCAGAGTCGGCAGAGGCCGGACCCGGCGCGCACCCGAGCGATCCCGCGTCGCCTTAGTGTCACGCACGCTCCACTCCCCTAACGACGTCTCCTTGCCGACCGCCCCGCCCTCTGCGCGCGGGGAGGGGGCCGTGCCGGGCGGTGGGGGTGCGCGCGGGGGACGGTACCCGGGAGAAGCCGCGCTCGTGCTCAGGCCCCGCGCGCACTCGGACGCAGGGGCCGCACGGGCGGCGCTCGGTTCGCGGCCGGGGCGGGGCTCCGGACTCGCCCCGCCCGCGCAGCCTGCGCAGCTCTCCCGGCAGCAGCCGTCCGGCCGCACTGGCCGAGCCCAGCGGAGCTGAGCCACCGGGCACGTAAGACCGGGGCCGGGACAGAGAGGCGCGCGGCGGGCGGGAGCCGCGGGGTGGGGTAGGGGCTCTCGCTTCGCAGGCATCGCGGAACCAGAGGCTGCGTCGCTGCCCATCCTCCCTCGGGAGGACGCCACCTCCGCGCGCGGAGACTGCGGAACTGGACGGGCGGTGCCCGGGGTGTGGGCAGGAAAGGCGGCTGGGGTGGTGCGGCTGGCGGTGGGGTGCTGGAGCGGAGGCGCCTTGCGGACGGGCTGTAGGGGGCGGGGCAGGGTGGCCCCCAGCTCGGTGCCCGCCGTCTCCTCCCCAGCCCTTAGCCTAGGGGCGGAGGCACAGAGCCCACATTGTGCCCCCGCGCCAGCCCGGCCCCGCCGGGACAGAGCCCCATTCACCTCCTGCACGGCAGCGCTTGTGGGGCCCGGGAGCTGAGGGGCGTGCACGCGCGGGTGTGGGTGCCCTTCGGCAGCTCCGCGGTGCGGTGTGCGTGCCGCGCAGGGTGGGCCGCTGGAGGGGCAGCCCAGGCTCCCACCCAGCCTTGCCGCAGCAGAGCTCTCGCGGCCCACGCTGATGCGGCTCTGGCTATTTATAGGCCTTCACTGCGGAGACCGAGGTGGGACTGCGCTGGGGCTGGGGTGGGGTAAGGCGACGGGGAGCGCTATTGGCTCAGACAGCTTGGAGGTAGAGCCAGTGTGCGAGGTGCGGGGTCTGGGTCCTTCCCTGAAGGCCGCAGAGGGGAGGGGCAGCAGCCAGTGGTTCCTCATGGCCTGGCTTGCTTGCTGACTCGAGGAGTAGAGGAGATGGGGTCCAGGTTTGGGTTGGAGGGATCGGAGGCCAGTGTCCGAGTGACGGGGTGGAGGGGGGATCTGTCCTCTGATTGGGTAAACCCCTGGGTGACAACGTGGAGGGGTCAGTGTTTGGGTGACTAAGAGAAGGGAGTGGCAGTGAATGTTGGGGGGTGGGGGGTATCAGTGTCCCAGTGATAGACTGGAGGGAGTGAGGTCAATGTCTTGGTGAGGGGGGTGTCACCGTGTGGGTATCAGAGGAATGAGCTGGAGGGGGTGAGGCCAGCTGTGGATGGCTGCAAAGGGTTGTCCGTGTCTGGGTTGAGAGGGTCCGGGTTCAGTATGTAGATGAAGTGGGACATAGGAGCGGGGTGTGGGTGTCCGTGTCCAGATGACAGGGTGGATGGGGTGGGGTCCATGTTGAGGTTAAGAATGTGGTGGTCGGTATGCAGCATCCCCCCCATACACGGTGGTGTGACACTCCTCCCCCCC
>NW_006791731.1:777318-778996 GCF_000442215.2 Lipotes vexillifer
CTCCCTCTCCAGGAGGCCATGTCGGGCGAGGACCACGAGGTTCGGACAGTGGTTGAGGATGGCTCCAACGGAGGCAGTGGCTCGCCCAGCCCTGGGGACACACTGCCCTGGAACCTGGAGAAAACACAGCGGAGCCGGCTAAGCGGAGGTGGCCCTGGGGGGAATGGGAGTGTCTTGGACCCTGCCGAGCGGGCAGTCATCCGCATTGCAGGTAACGACGCTGAAGAGCTTCGTCTGTCCAATTCATAAACATTTGCTTGTTGACCGAGCACGTGCTGTGTGCTCTGTGCAGGTGTAGGACTGGGATGAGAGACGTGAGGGTGATCTGCGGGTCAGAGGGGGTTGCAGACAGCACAGCGCCACCTGCTGGCTCCACCCGGTCAGCTGCATGAGGCCTGAGGTTGAGCTTGCTGAGTTGGCACCATCATTGGTCTCAGGACAAGGGTCCAGTGTCCAGATGTGATGATGACACTTTCTTGGGATCCTGGGGCAAAGCCGCCTTCGAGGCCCCTGGTCTTGGCTGCCACCATGGGGGTGGGGTGGGTAGAAGCATATAGGAGCAGGACAGGAGGGGCCACCTGGTTGGCGAGAGCCCCAGCCAGTGTCCGGCCTTGCCCTCTAATAGCTGCCATTCTTGCGGAGAGGATGGGGAAGGCCCAGTGCAAGGCCCCTGACAGTGTCGGGCTGGCAGCTGGACAGTGGCTCCTCCCTTTGGGAAGTAGGTGACCTAGGGCTTGAGGCTATTGGGCAGGGCATGCTGGGAAGGGAGGAGCCAGCTGAGGGTCTCTGGATCAGTCTGTGGACTACTGACCCTGTCCCGTCGGCTAGGACAGAATGATGATGAGGGTCTGGGGGATGGGCTGACCCTGCAGGAGACCGGGAGGGTGGACCGAGGTGCGTGGGAAGAGGCCTGGAAGCCCAGTGTTGGGCGAGGATGGTGGCGGGGGCAGCAAGGACCTCTGTGGGTGGAAGCACAAGCAATAGCTTGTGGGGACGCAGGGGAGCGGGACAGCGTGAAGGGAAACCTCACCGTCTGCCCCACCCCCGGGAGCCGGTGTGGACATGGCACGGGACCGCCAGTCCTTTTCACATGTCACATCCGGATGTTAAAGGACGAGGTTCTTTTTCACTCACGTGAAAGTGAACCCTGAATGTCCCCCCGCAGCCCCGGGCCCTCTTCACTAGCAGGCCCTGCGGGCGCTCCGTGTGTATGCCTGGCGACCCTCTTAGCCCTGAGCTCTGGAAGTGGGGCTTCTGGCCACAGTGTTTGCGGCATTTCCAGTTAGAGGAACACTGCCGGGGGCATTCTGGAGAGGGCATTTCTCAACACTGGAAGATGGGGGATTGCCATTCTGACGGGTGGCAAAGAATTTGTCTTTTTTTTTTTAACCAAAATCATTTTTTCTTCTGTAAATTACCTATTTCAGTCCTTTTATTCGTAGTTAAGTTTTTGTGTGTAAGGGTTCCATATTGAAGATACCCACTCCACCTCCCAGGTTGCAATAGAAGGATCCTATGTAGCGGCGGTTGGAGCAGAAGGGCGGGGGGGCGGCCAGGTGAGGTCGCGGGGTCTGGCAGGGTGGTGGAGAGCTCGCGGCTGGGGAGGGAGGGTGCCCCTGCAGCGCCGGGTGCGGAGGACTCGGGCTGTCGGCAGGCCGGCGACTGAGGCGGGGGCGGG
>NW_006791731.1:779038-779451 GCF_000442215.2 Lipotes vexillifer
AGGGGGTGTGCGCCCGCCGGGACGGGCGCGGGACGCAGACTCGTAGCTTCCCAGCCCGCTCCGCTGCGGCTGCCGAGCCGACGCCGGGAGGCGCCCGGGCGCGCTGCCGCCTCTCCCCCGGGCCCCGCCCGCCCGCGGGGCATCCTGGGTGCGGGGCGGGGCGGGGGCGGCCCCTTTAAGCGGCGCGCGCGGCCGCAGGGAGCGAGTGGCCGCCGGGGGCAGGAGGCTCGCTCTGGGCCGCAGCGCTCCGCCGTGTCCCACGCCTGCCGCCGGCATGGCTGCCCTGCTGCCGCCTCGTCCGCCGCCCGACGAGCAGGACTTCATCCAGGCCTACGAGGAGGTGCGAGAGAAGTACAAAGGTACGGCGCCCCCGCCCCCCCTGCGGGCTGCCTGCCGTCTAGCCGGCCCTGACA
>NW_006791731.1:779720-781810 GCF_000442215.2 Lipotes vexillifer
CCTCGTCCGCGGTAGTCGTCCCGATCGGAGCCCAGCCCCGCCCCCCGCCGCCAGCCTCGCTCGACCCGCGCGGCCGCCGGCGCCCGAGGAAGAGGCAGCGCGCTCGGCGGAGCCCCATAGTCATGTCCTTAATAGGCATCGTGCGGCGTGGGTGGGTGGGCCGCCCCGGCCAATGTCCTGTGTCCGGAGTCTGTGCACAGCAGACACGTGGTTCACGGCAGAGCTGTCCTCTGCCTCTCAGCTAGGTGCTTCCCCCAGGGGTGCGGGTTGCTGCCACTGCCTGGCAGTTTGGGTCGCATAGTTGCTGCCTTTCCTCACCTCCCTCAGTGGGTGAGCACCTAGGCCACCACCCGCCTTGGCAGGGACTCCTGTTAACGCCCCTCTACTGTTCCCTGGGGAGCAGCTGTGGGCTGGGGAAGTCAGGGCGGCCCCCTCCTCCTCTTCAGAGGAGCCACTCTGTGCCTTTGGCAGAACCCCCTGGCCCTGCTCCACACCCCCTGGGGCCTCTGGACCTGCCCAGGCCTTACTGCTGTCAGCTGCCACAGCCCAGCTGCCTGGGGCGCTGGGCTCTGAGCAGGCGTGGACACAGCCCTGGCTCCTGGCCCGCAGAGGCTTAGAGAGGGTCGAGGTGGGGCCCTGGGCAGAGCTGACCCAGAGCAGGTCCCAGCTCCACATGGCTGGTTATGCTGGCTCTGCCCCCAAGGGCAGTTCAGGGAGAGAGGTCCTGCTGGGACCTTGCCTGGAGCCTGGGCAGCCGCTGTCCATCCACTGACCTCACCCAGACAAGCAGGGGAGGTTTCACGGGGCCCAGGGCTCGCCTCCGCCAGGCAGTCCTCCACTCACAGCTTTCCTGGGTCCTGGGCGGTGGATGTGCCGTGTGCTTCTCCTTGTCAGCACTGTGGTCGCCGATCCGTTGCCTCTGTGACCAGTTCGCTGGGGCCCAGTAGAGACACTCGTGACAGTGGGCTCCTGAGCCTGACCGCCGCACCTGCAGGGAGGGAGGGTATGCCTCTGGAGGGCTGGCCTGGCCTGGGAGGGTCCATCTGGACAGGTCCAGGGCAAGGAAGCAGCTGTCCACTGGGCCACAGCTCTCCTGGCAAACCCCAGGACGAAACTGTTCATGAACTTGCCACTCTAGTGAAAGTGGGGACACCTACACAGAATAACTAGTGCTTTGTTCCAGCATCTTCCTTGGTCAGATAACGTCGCAGGGCTGTGTGTGGTTCCAGAGGCTGTCAGGGCATCAAGCCGAAGCATCCCAGCCTGAGGAACTGTGTCCCTATGCTCCCGGGATGCCAGCCCATCTCTCAGGAGTGAGTCCTGACAGGACCCTGTGGGCTTCCAGGGTTGCTGTGAGGGCACACCGGGCTGCCGTGGCCCGTGCCCCCTCCCGGGCTTGCCTGGTTCCTGCCTGCGGGTGCCGGGGCACGTGCGCAAAGTGAAGCCCCCCCTAGCGTGTGGCACTGGCCCGAGGGTGGGTGAGAGTGGTGAAGTGGGAGCGTAGGTGCCGGGGACTCTGCCGAGCGGGGCCGAGGGGAGGGGAAGCTGCTGGGGCACCCCGAGTCACCTCCCCTCCTGGCTTGAGGCAAGGGAAGGGGGGGCGGGGCCACTGCCAAGGCCCAGGAGTGGCCTCGAGGAGCAGAAGCGGCCAGGCTATGGGCTGCGGCCTGATCCTGTGAGCCCCTTGGGCCTCCTGGAGGCCTGAGGCCCTGGCCCATCCTGCCCCAGAGAGGATGCCGCCCCTAGTGAGGAGCAGAGCGAAGCCCCTGATCCTGCCGCCATTGGGTGACTGCTGGGGTCTGGGGGGGCGCAGCAGGCACTAGCAGGCTCTGCCCTCGGGGACCCCTGGCTTCTGCCTCCTGGCCCCTTCCCCGCACCTGCACTCGCCCCCAGCCCCACCTCTGCCCTGCTCGCGCTCGCTCGTGAGATGCACTTGCCCATCTGCCTCCAAAACCCAGCTCGTTCACCCCTCACCTTTATGTTCCCCCACCCCACAGCAGTGGAGGTGTCACTCCCCAGCTCGTCCTCCCCACTGGGCCCTGCTCCTTCCAGAACAATCTCCACTTCCTGTCTGCCTGAACCGCCTGCCC
>NW_006791731.1:781828-782418 GCF_000442215.2 Lipotes vexillifer
CCGCTTGCCCCTCCCCATCCTCCCTGCCTTTGCTCCAGGACAAATTCCTGCGGGGCTGAGGCCGCCTGGGCCTGTGGTTGGAGAGCTCCCTGTGGGCTGGCCGGGGTCTCCAGAGCCTGGCCTGACAGTTACGGAGGCGGGGCGCCCGGGGGAGCCCAGGGTGTACGGGCAGGGCTGGGGGTAGGGGCGAGAATTCGGGTGCGGGGGAAGGGTGTGTGGGGAAGGAGCCCCCCACGCTTCCGAGGCAGCTCTTTGCACGCGGGGCCAAAGGCCTGGCCAGGCGGACAGGGCATGAAGTAGAGGGCGGGGCGTGGGGAGCGTCTGGGCAGCTTGTGTAGACTTCAAGGTTGTGTCATCAGGGCCGGGAGCAGTCAGTGTGGATGGGGGTGGGGAGGGGAGGGCTTGAGGGAGGGGCAGTGGGTGTAGAGAGGGGAGGGCAGAGGGGAGGAATGTTGGTGGGGTGGGGGTTTGGGGGGGCAGGTGCTCCAGGCAGGGCTGGGGTAGGGAGCCTGCAGGAGGCACCCACCTGGAAGGCCTGCGTTGGTCTAGAGAAGGTGGGGCTGGAGAGGCGGGGGGGGGGGGGGGGGGGG
>NW_006791731.1:782590-796430 GCF_000442215.2 Lipotes vexillifer
TGCGGAGGCGGGGCGCCCGGGGGAGCCCAGGGTGTACGGGCAGGGCTGGGGGTAGGGGCGAGAATTCGGGTGCGGGGGAAGGGTGTGTGGGGAAGGAGCCCCCCACGCTTCCGAGGCAGCTCTTTGCACGCGGGGCCAAAGGCCTGGCCAGGCGGACAGGGCATGAAGTAGAGGGCGGGGCGTGGGGAGCGTCTGGGCAGCTTGTGTAGACTTCAAGGTTGTGTCATCAGGGCCGGGAGCAGTCAGTGTGGATGGGGGTGGGGAGGGGAGGGCTTGAGGGAGGGGCAGTGGGTGTAGAGAGGGGAGGGCAGAGGGGAGGAATGTTGGTGGGGTGGGGGTTTGGGGGGGCAGGTGCTCCAGGCAGGGCTGGGGTAGGGAGCCTGCAGGAGGCACCCACCTGGAAGGCCTGCGTTGGTCTAGAGAAGGTGGGGCTGGAGAGGCGGGTGGGGGTGGGGAGTGTCAGCGCATCTGCAGGGCACGTGCTTTCTTTAAGACTCAGCTGGAAGGGTTCCCCCACCTCCCTTTCAGGCCCTGGGCCTGCCTGGTGCCATCGCGCCTGACGTCCTCCTCACGTGTCCCACCGTCTCCCGTCCTTGACTCTGAGCTTGGTTATCTGTGTCCCTGGCACCAGCCCCAGGCCCTCAGCCAGCACTTGCAGGGTGCTTGCATGGGTGAGTGGATGAGAGCATGGGGTGTCATCTTTGGTGGCTAGAGCTCAACTGGTAGGATCGGAGGCTGGCAGTTATTTGGGGCTCTTTGAAGAGGGCTTTTGGTCTGTGTTTATGGTCAAGAGCAAAATGTGCTGGGACTTCCCTGATGGTCCAGTGGCTAGGACTCTGCTCCCAGTGCGGGGGGCCCAGGTTCGATCCCTGGTCAGGGAACTAGATCCCACATGCTGCAGCTAAGAGTTCGCATGCTGCAACTGGAGACCCCGCATGCCTCAACTGAGAGCCAGTGCAGGCAAATAAATAATACTAAAAAAAAAAAAAAAAAAGCAAAATGTGCTAGAAACAAACAGACAAGCACTGTGGAAGTATATGAAGAAAAAAGGTCAAAGTCACACCTTGGGCCCCTAGTCTCACTGGCTGGGGTGACCATAGTGTGTGTGTGTGTGTGTGTGTGTGTGTGTGTGTACATTCCCCAGCCCCTGGCAAACACTGATCCACTTTAGGTCTCTATGGATTTGCCTGTATTGGATATTTCATATAAATGGGATCATACAAGTTTGTGTCTGGCTTCTTTCACGTAGCGCGTGCGGTGTTTTATCCATGTCACAGCGTGTGCTGGTTCTTCGTGGAATAACACTCCATGGTATATGGATAAACTACACTTTGTTTATCTCTGGATAGTTTGATGGCCATTTGTGTTGTTGCCACCTTTTGGCTCTTATGAATGTGCTGCTATGAACAGTGTGCCAGTTTTTGTGTGGCTGTGTGTTTTCATCTTTCTTGGATATATACCAAGGAGTGGAATTGCTGGAACATGTGATAATTCTATATTTAACCGTTTGAAGAACTGTCAGATTGCTTTCCACAGCAGCTACACCATATTCTACGATCCCATGGGCAGGGCATGAAGCTTCCAATCTCTTCACATCCTCACCAGCACTTACCATCTGCCTTTTTGATTATAGACATTTAGTCCTAATGGGTGTGCAGTGGTTTCTCTTGATTTTGATTTGCATTTCCTGATGACTGATGTTGTTGAGCACCTTTTCTTTTGCATATTGGTTATTTCTATATCTTCTTTCCAGAAATGTCTATCCAGAGGCTTTGTCCATTTTTAAATTGGGTTTTTAGCTTTTTATTTTTGAGTTGTAAGTGTTCTTCATGTATTCTAGATATAAGTCCCTTATCAGGTAGATGATTTGCAAAAATATTTTCTTGATTCTGTGGGTTGACTTTTTATTTTTTTGATGGTGTGGTGTCCTTTGGAACACAAAAGATTTTAATGGTGAGTTCAATTTACCTGTGTTTTTCTTGGTTGCTTGTGCCTTTAGTGTCATATCTAAGCACTATTGCCTATGTCAAAGTCATGAAGATTTATGGCAATATTTTCTTCCAAGAGTTTTATAGTTTTAGCTCTTACATTTAGGTCTTTGATCTATTTTGAATTAATTTTTGAGTACGGTGTGAGGTAGGGGTCCAACTTTATTCTTTTTTTTTTCTTTTTAACTGTGCCTTGAGGCTTGCTGGGTCTTAGTTCCCCAACCAGGGATCGAACCCGGGACCCCCAGCAGTGAGAGTGCTTAGTCCTAACCACTGGACCGCCACATAATTACCCCAACTTTACTCTTTTGCACGAGGATACCCAGTTGTTCCTGCACCATTTGTTGAAAAGATTATTCTTTCCCCATTGAATGGTCTTGGCGCCCTCATGCTTTTCAATGGGTACTACGTGTTCCATTGCATGGAGGTATCTCCGCTTGTTCATCTGGTCCCTTGACATGAACATGTGGGCTTATCTTTAAAAATGATTGTATTTCTAAATTGTCCTCTGGCGTAGATGAGCCAGCAGATACGACTAGTTCCAATCCTTTGCCAGTTGATGGAGGAGAAAATTCTACTTTGTTTTAATTTGCATTCTTTGACTAAGTGATCATCATTTCGTAGTTATTCACTGTTTGTATTGAAAAGCATTGTTCATTTCTCTGTAAGGTGTTTTGTTTTGAATTATAAGAGTTCTTTATTTATTATGACTTAACTTCCTTGTGTGTTATCAGTGTTTCTAATTTTTCTTTCAGTTTGTTACATTTTTTAAAATAAATTTATTTATTTATTTATAGCTGCATTGGGTCTTCATTGCTGCACGCGGGCTTTCTCTAGTTGCGGCGAACGGGGGCTACTCTTCGTTGCGGTGCGCGGGCTTCTCATTGCGGTGGCTTCTCTTGTTGCGGAGCGCAGGCTCTAGGCGTGCAGGCTTCAGTAGTTGCGGCACATGGGCTCAGTAGTTGTGGTGCGTGGGCTCTAGAGTGCAGGCTCAGTAGTTGTGGCGCACGGGCTTAGTTGCTGCGCGGCATGTGGGATCTTCCCGGACCAGGGCTCGAACCCGTGTCCCCTGCATTGGCAGGCGGATTCTTAACCACTGTGCCACCAGGGAAGCCCAACAAAGAGGATTTTAAATATCTTTTCTCCCACCTGACTCAGCTTTCCGAGGGCAGGGTCTGTGTCCTGTTGCACCTCGTTAATGTGGTTTGAAAATGAGCAGGTGAATGGGAGGGAAAGTGGACCCCGAGCTGGACCCCTGCAGAAACCCAGACCCCAGACTGGGCTGCCATAGAGTGGGAGTGGAGGTGGGGGTGGGGAGCAGCGCGGGGGGGGGGGGGGGGGGGGAGTGGTGCCTCTGCAGCAGGGGCGGTGGAAGAACAGGAGCTTAGCTTGGGGGCAAATAAACTGAGATGATGGTTGAGCTGGGCACCATGTGAAGACTCGAGTGGCTGGGAGGACCAGGCTGGGCACTGTGCTTGGGGCCCTCACGGTGGTGGGGGAAAGCCTGAGGCAGAGGGGGAGCCTTCCCCAGGGGGTGGTCCGGGCAGCCCAGTGAAAGGGAAGGAGCGATGAACCAGGAGCCGGCTGCCCTTAGAGCGCCTGGCGTGGTCATAATGGATATCGGGACCTTAGGGAGACCTGTTTGGGGGCGTGGTCAGATTGGGGGTGCCAAGGGGTGTGTAGGAAGTGAGAAGGGAGGTGGAGACGGTGAGGAGTCCAGCAGTGTGTGAGAGGGAGACCGCCATCCAGGACGGGGCAGTGACCTGGAGGCCGAGCTGTCAGCAGAATGCAGCCTGGGCAGAACACTGGCTGGCAGGGGCCTGGGTGGCCCGAGTGCTGTGTGACCCTTCTCATTTGCCCAACCACACATGCTGGGGGTGGGTGTGACAGCCCCTTGCCACCCAGGGCCCTGTGGTTCAGAAGGGGTAGAGGCTTCTACAGGTGTGGGGATGGGAAGGCGTGGGGGACGGGAAGGCGTGGGGGATGGGAGGGCATGGGGGAGGGAAGGCGTGGGGGAGGGAACGCGTGGGGGATGGGAAGGCATGGGGGATGGGAAGGTGTGGGGCTGGGAAGGTGTGGGCGATGTTGACTCCTGGCCTCCGTTTCCCCAGTGAGACCTGAGGGGAGCTGGCAGCAGGGCGGGAGTTGGCGGCAGGATCTGGGCACCTTGGGAACAGATGCAGTGAGGCTGGAGAGGGATGGTGCAGGTGGGGGGCCAGGCGCCCCCGCCCGGCGTGGGGCCAAGGGCAGTGGCCAGAAGCAGGCCCACACTGGACAGGGAGATGCGGGGCTGCGAGAGCTGGTGCTGTGGCTGCCTGCAGGGGCTGTGGGTGGTGAGGTCTGGGACCTAAGAGGGGCCATGGGCTGGGTCATCTGGTGGTGGCCCCAGGTGATGGTGGCTGGGTGGAGGGGGAGTCAGGAACCCCTTCTCAGGTGATGGGAGGCGGGTGCCCACATGAAAGACTCAGGGAACAGCCTGCAGGGCTTCCTCCCCTCTCCCTTCGTCCCGTCCTCCTCTGGGGGAGCTTGGGTCATGGTTTAGCTGCAGAAGGGTCTTCCCAGCTGGGTGGTCAGCTCTTGGCAGGGACCTTTCCTTTCCTGCTGCCCTGGGGTCAGGAGGAGGATGGGGGGCATCTGCTACCCACGCTGGTTCGTGAGGTGGGGGCAGGTCCGGGGCCAGTGCTGCAGGAAAGGAAGGCCCTAGAAGGATGTCCGGTGTGGCTGCCCTGGAGTCTGGGAGATCTCAGGCAGGCTTGTGGGTCAGGTGGCCTGGGGGCTGCACGGGTGCCCGGTACAGTGGGGTTTGGGGGGCCCTCCATGGCAGGCGTGGTTGGGGAGCTGGTGGTACAAGACTGGAGGATGCAGGCTTGAGGCCGTTGGCAGCAAGCCAGAGAGAGGTGTCTGCATCAGGTGTCTCTGGCTGGGTGGATGGTTTTTATGATCTTTATTCAGGTCTTTTTTTGTCTTTCAAGTGAGTGCGTATTTTGAACTTTTGAAACGTACCTTTCTTCTCCTTTCTTATTAAATGAATGGCTACGTGGGAAGCTTATAGAACAGGCGCAGGGTTAAGCCTCATGGGGCACGACTGAGCTTCACTGTTGTCATTACTACAGGATCTCATGGATGTTTTCAGAATACAAATAGCCCCCACTTGCCACACTCTGGGTGGCTTAAAACAGTAGAAATGTATTCTCTCACAGTTTAGGAGGCAGAAGTCTAAAATCAAGGTGTCAGCAGGGCCGAGGCTTTAGGGCAGATTCCGGCCCGCCCCTCCCGGATTCCCGTGGCTGTCAGGTTCCTTGGTTTGCGGCTGCATCACTGCAGAATAGGCCTCCATCTTCAACACGCCTCTCCCCTGCGTCTTCTCTTCTGTCTCTTGTGAGGACACTTCTGATTGCATTTTAGGGCCTTCCTTATGGTCCAGGATGATCTCATCTCAAGATTCTTCACTAAGTTATGACTACAAAGACCCTGTTTCCAAAAGAGGTAACTTTCCCGGGTTCTAGGGATTTGGAGATAGACATGTATTTTCAGAGCCACCATTCAGCCCGCTGCAGTCTGCCCTCTGGCCTCCTAAAATTCATGTCTGTCACATGCAACGTGCGTTTGCCCCAGCCCAGCATCCCCAAAAGTCTTACAGCAGCAACCCTCAGTCCAAAATCTCACCAGCTCAAAAGCCCAGTCTCATCTAAATTCTCTAAATCAGGTATAGGTAAGGTTCTGGGTATGGCCCACCCTGGGGCAAAATTGCTTTCCATTTGTGGACCTGTGAAACTGGAACGCATGTCGTATACTTCCAAGATACAATGGTGGGACAGGCATAGAGTAGACATCCCCTTTCTCAAAGGGAGAAAGAGAAAAGAATAAAGGAGTCCCAAGCCATTTTGAAATCCAGCAGGGCAAGTTCAATAGGTTTGAAGGCCTGAGAATACTCCTATGTGGCTTGATGCTTTGCTCTGTACACGTTCACCTCTGCCGGCCTCTGCCACTGTGCCCGTGGCTCCACCCTCTGGGCCCAAGGCTCTGCCCTTGAAGTCATTTTCCCTTTT
This sequence comes from Lipotes vexillifer, assembly GCF_000442215.2. Classification (NCBI taxonomy): domain Eukaryota; kingdom Metazoa; phylum Chordata; class Mammalia; order Artiodactyla; family Lipotidae; genus Lipotes; species Lipotes vexillifer. The sequence goes on from NW_006791731.1 coordinate 788,628, forward strand.
TCTTGCCAGACAGCATATGAAACTGAGTAGCTCTGTCACCCCATTTCCTGCCTGTAGTATCCCAGAATTCCAACAGCTTTCCTTCCTTTCTTCCTGTCTCTATCCTCTTGCATCCAAGCTGGCAGTGTTTCTGCTAATACAACATTCTTATACACCTTGCGGGTCTCCCATGTATGACACAGAGATCCATGCCATCAGGTTAGAGGCTTCTCCACAGAGCTTTCCTGGATGACCCTCTCTATCCCCAGCTTCTGCTGTGAGGTTTGAACGCATCTGTGAGTCAGAGATCAAATCTCTTCAGAGGACGATTGTCCAGTTGCATCCTTGTCTTTCTGTCCTAACAGTGAGTCTTCCCACATTAGCATCTTCTGCAGTCTGAACAGGCCGTGAGTTTCCCAATCACCAGTGCTGGTTCTTTTTTTGCTTAACAGTTCCTTCCACGGTTTACGTCTTTCCTCCTGCACTTTACAGTAAGGAACAGGTTAAAACCAGGTCACACCTTCTACACTTTGCTTTGAAATCTCCTCAGCTGAAGATCCAAGTTCATCACTTATAAGTTCTGCTTTCCACGCAACAGTGGAACACAGTTCAGCCACATTTTTTGCACCGTTTAATCGGGATCACCTTTCCTCCAGCTTCTGGCAATATGTGCCTCATTTCCTTCTAAGTCATCACCAGCAGCATCCTTAACATCCATATTTCTTCCAGCAGCCTGTTCAAGGCAATCTAGGCTTTTTCTATCATGCTCCTCAAAATTCTCCAGCCTTTGTCCATTACCCAATTCAAAAACCAGTGCCATGCTTTTAAATATTTGTCACTCCTGGTAAAAATGTCTTCATTAGTTTCCTGTGTCTGCTGTAACAAATGACCACACACAGGTGGTCTAAAACAACAGAAGTTTATTCTCTCATACTTCTGGAGGCCAGAAGGCCAAAATCAAGGTGTTGGCATGGCCGTAGTTTCTGTGAAGGCTCTAGAGAAGACCCTTCCTGCCCCTTCCAGCTTCTGCTGGCTCTTGGTGTTCCTCGGTTTGTGGCTGCACCATTCCAGTCTCTGCCCCATCTTCACATGGCTTCTCCTCTGTGTATCTCTCTTCTGTCTCTTATAAGGACACTTGTCATTAGATTTAGGTCCCACCCAGATAATCCAGGGTGATCTCATCGTGACATCCTTAACTTAATCACATCTGCAAAGACCCTATTTCCCAATAAGGCCACAGTCACGGGTCCCAGGGATTTAGATATGAACATATCTTCCAGGGGCCACCGGTCAGTGCTTTCCCTTCAAGGTGCCCTGCAGTGGTTGATTGGTGTTTTGTAAAACCTCCACATCTTTTTGTTTTATGCTTGTTGTTTTATTTTTTTTTAATTAAAAAAAATATTTATTTAGGTTGCGCTGGGTCTTAGTTGTGGCAGGCGGGCTCCTTAGTTGTGGCATGTGGGCTCCTTAGTTGTGGCTCACCGGCTCCTTAGTTGCAGCTTGCCACTCTTTGGTTGTAGCTCGAGGGCTCCTTATTTGCAGCAGGAGGGCTCCTTAGTTGTGGCTCACCGGCTCCATAGTTGTGGCTTGTCAGCTCCTTAGTTGTGGCACTCAGGCTCCTTAGTTGTGGCATGTGAATTCTTAGTTGCGGCATGCATGTGGGATCTAGTTCCCTGACCAGGGATTGAACCCTAGCCCCCTGCACTGGGAGCATGGAGTCTTAACCACCGCACCACCAGGGAAGTCCCTCTGCTTGTTTTAAAAAAATGTGCACAGGGCTCCCCTGGTGGTGCAGTGGTTGGGAGTCCGCCTGCCGATGCAGGGGACGCGGGTACGTGCCCCGGTCCAGGAGGATCCCGCGTGCCGCGGAGCGGCTGGGCCCGTGAGCCATGGCCGCTGGGCCTGCGCATCCGGAGCCTGTGCTCCGCAGCGGGAGAGGCCACAGCAGTGAGAGGCCCGCGTACCGCAAAAACAAAAACAAAAACAAAAACAAAAACAACAACAAAAAATGTGCACAGTATTTTATAGTATAATTTAATTTATTTATAACTTTATAATCTAATATCATGAAGTATTTTAGGCACGTGTAACTTCTTTTTACCTAATGTTACAAGTACGTCTCCCTATGACATTAGTTTATAATATAATATTCTTTTATATGGTAATCATATCCTATTTAACCTCTTCCCATGGAACATTAGGTTTAGTTTTGTTTAGTTTTGTGGGGTTTTTTTGTATTGTAAACTGCTACATAGAAGAGCTTTGTGGCTGGATCATTGTGTGTCTATGGCTATTGTTAGAAATAGAATTTCTGGGTCAAGTAGTATGCAAAATTTAAGCTCTAGCTACACCAGGGTGCCGTGTTTTCACCTATCAGATTGGTAAAAATCCAGAAACCCAGAATTTCTGGATTGCATTAGTGAACCAGTGGAAACCAGGCCAATGAAAATGTCTATCAGGCCTAAGAACGCAGTGTGTGTGTGAGAGCCAAGGATGGCAGCCAGCGTCCTGAGGGAGGGTGGAGGCAGGGGTGCAGCGGGAGACCTCCCAGGTGTGGGGTCGGATGGTGCAGGCGAGGTGTTACTTTTTTTTTTAATTAATTAATTAATTCATTCATTTATTTATTTTTGGCTGCGTTGGGTCTTTGTTGCTGTGATTGGGCTTTCTCTAGTTGGGGCTACTCTTTGTTGCTGTGCAAGAGCTTCTCATTGCAGTGGCTTCTCTTGTTGCGGAGCACGGGCTCTAGGCATGCGGGCTTCAGTAGTTCTGACACACGGGCATAGTTGCTCCTCGGCACGTGAGATCTTCCCAGATCAAGGCTCAAACCCATGTCCCCTGCATTGGCAGGCGGATTCTTAACCACTGTGCCACCAGGGAAGTCCCGAGGTGTCACTTTCTGTGTTAAAAGGGGGAAAACCAAGAATCATGTTTCTATTTATGTGACTTTCCACATAAAGAAATTTCGGAGGGATAAAGAGGAAGCCAGTCCTGATAGTGATTTCCACACTGTGTGCGGGGTGGAGAGGGGACACTCTTGGGGGGAGACTTTTCCCTGTATGGCCCATGTTTGCATCTGGGGAGTAGTTCCATTCAAACACAATATATTTTAAAAGTTCCTAAGGTGTTTGCTAGGTATTACAGCAGCGCCCAAAAGGGCTCGCTCCCTACACCTGCCCAGCACCCGGTGACAGGGTTTCAAGCAGACAACAGAACCTCGCCGATCTGATATAAAATCATGTGAGTGTCCGAAGGAGGCAATTATTAAGAGTCGGTGCGGCGGGGCTTCCCTGGTGGCGCAGTGGTTAAGAATCGGCCTGCCAACGCAGGGAACACGGGTTCAAGCGCTGGTCCGCGAAGATCCCACGTGCCACGGAGCAACTAAGCCCGTGCGCCACAACTACTGAAGCCCGCGCGCCACAACTACTGAACCCGTGCGCCTAGAGCCCGTGCTCCGCAACAAGAGAAGCCACCGCAATGAGAAGCCCGTGCACCGCAACCAGGACTAGCCCCCGCTTGCCGCAACTAGAGAAAGCCCGCGCACAGCAACGAAGACCCAACGCAGCCAAAAATTAATTAATTAAAAAAGAAAGAGTCGGCGCAGGGCTGGCAGGGCTGGCGGGGCCAGCAGTGGGGTGCAGGGGTGGGTCAGAAGCGCAGTTCCAGCTCGGGACACAGTGGTCCTGCGAGGTCGGACCTCTGCATTGGGAATGTAAGTCTCCCCATGGGTCTGGTTTTTGCTTTGTGCTTGTGGGGCTTTCTGAAGTTAAGTTCTGACTGATTTTTATTTATCTTGTTCCAGAGTAGTGTCTGTCCTGCACTGCGAATGAAGGTTTTTCCCACCCTCTTTTTCCAACTCATTACTGGCCTATAAGAAATCTCTTGGGCCTTTAGAAGGGTGCTGACAGCCGGCCACTCTAGTGAGCGCCTTTGTTGGTGCTGGTAGGTGGTCAGAGGCACTGGTTTAGGTGCCGAGGAGGTGCAGACTCTGAACGCTTGGCAGTGCTCCGCATCCGGAGCCTAGGTTCTTTCCCCTCACATGCCCTGGATCAGCCTCGCCCGCAGCTGAGCCCGGAGGCTTGCCCTGGCCGCCTGTGGGAGTGGCTTTGGGGGTGTCCCGGCCACCATGCTGAGCCTACAGCCCTTCTGCTCCTGCTTCTGGTACTTCCTATGGACGACGCCCCTGGGGCGGGGGCGGGGGCGGTGGCCGCTCAGATTTGGAGGGACGTCTGTTCTCATGTTAACGATATGCAGCCAGCCGTCCCCATCCACGGTCTGCAACTGGGGATTTAAATAATAGATCAAAAGTACTATTGGGGGGCTCCCCTGGTGGCGCAGTGGTTGAGAGTCTGCCTGCCGATGCAGGGGACACAAGCTCGTGCCCTGGTCCAGGAGGATCCCACATGCCGCGGAGCATCTGGGCCCGTGAGCCACGGCCGCTGAGCCTGCGCGTCCGGAGCCTGTGCTCCGCAACGGGAGAGGCCACAGCAGTGAGAGGCCCGCGTACCACACACACAAAAAAAGTACTATTGGGGTGGGACTTCCCTGCTGGTCCAGCGGTTAAGATTCTGTGCTCCCAATGTAGGGGGCCAGGGTTCGATCCCTGGTCAGGGAACTAGGTCCTGCGTGCTGCAACTAAGACCCGGTGCAGCCAAGTAAATAAATAAATAAATGTTTTTTAAAAAAAAAGAAGTACGGGGTGGGGGGGGATTCCAGAAAGTTCCAAAAAGCAAAACTTGAATTTGCTGTAGGTGCTCAAAGACAGCTATTTACATTTACATTGTATTTTTTTAAAAAATAAATTTATTTATTTATTTTTGGCTGCGTTGTGTCTTTGTTGCTGCGCGCGGGCTTTCTCTAGTTGCGGCGAGCGGGCGCTATTCTTCGTTGTGGTGCGCGGGCTTCTCATTACAGTGGCTCCTCGTTGCGGAGCACGGGCTCTAGGTGCGCGGGCTTCAGTAGTTGCGGCATACAGGCTCAGTAGTTGTGGCACATGGGCTTAGTTGCTCCGTGGCATGTGGGATCTCCCCGGACCAGGGCTTGAACCCATGTCCCCTGCATTGGCGGGTGGATTCACTGCACCACCAGGGAAGTCCCTGCATTGTGTTTACAACTGTTTACATAGCATTTGCACTGTATTAGGTTATACGCAAATACTACTCCAGTTTTTTTGTGTTTTGTTTTGTTTTGTTTTTTGCGGTACACGGGCCTCTCACTGTTGTGGCCTCTCCCGTTGCGGAGCACAGGCTCTGGATGTGCAGGCTCAGCGGCCATGGCTCACGGCCGCAGCTGCTCTGTGGCATGTGGGATCTTCCTGGACCGGGGCACGAACCTGGGTCCCCTGCATCGGCAGGTGGACTCTCAACCACTGCGCCACCAGGGAAGCCCTACTCCAGTTTTTATAAGGGACTTGAGCATCCAAGGCTTTTGTTGTTGGCTGGGGTCCTGGAATCAGTCCCCCTCAGATGCTGAGGGTGCCTGGACCTCCTTTCCCAGTTTACTGGGTCACTTTGTAAAAACCAGAAATATTTGTGAGTTTTTATCAAATGAGTCATCAGCAGTTTTGAGATCAATATACAGGTTTTCTCCTTCAATCTATTAACCAAGTAAACCTCTATTAATAGTGTTCCTGGGAGTACCTCATCCTTGAACTGCAAGCATCCACTGCTTGGTTTCCCTGCGTGGATGCCTCTGACCAGGCCTGGGGTGCAGGGGTGCTGAGACAGGCATCCCCGTGTGAGAGCACTGTCCCCACTGTCCCTGCTAGAGGAAACCGCAGAGGGGTCTGTGCAGCAGGACGACACAGGACAGGACAGGATCGGGAGGCTCTCTGTAGCCCTGAAATAGAGCAGGTGTGGCAGCGGGGCTGTGGCTGCTGAGTGTCTGGCGGTGGAAGGCAGCAAGGAGGCCAGGGCTGTCTCCAAGGGGAGGAGGGTGGTGGTGGAGACAGTGGGAAGAGGACAGGTTTGAGAGATATTTGGGGGGGCAGAATGATGGGACCTCCTGATGGATGGAACATGGGGGTGGGACCCAGGATCCCTGCCCGAGGTCTCTGGTGGACACCTGGTAACGGTGCAATTTTTGAACTGGGCTACAGGGAGAGAGAGCTGGATGGGGCCCAGATGGGAAGCCGCTGTGCCTCCTGGGCCATCACCAGGACCCCTGGCGCCCTGGCGGCACTCACCACAGTGCTGTGGACCTGGCCCTGTGGGCGGAGCCGCACAGGGTGGCTGGCGTAGCTGAGCTCCCGCCTTCGTCAGCCAGTGGCTGCCCACGTGCAGGAGCATTCTCCTCCTGCCCAGCCTGGCAGCTTCCCCAGATCAGGGCCAATGCCAGGTGGCGGCTGTGGGTGAGGCCTGGTGGTGCAGGTGAGATGGCCTCCTGTCCCCACTGCAGGGAACAGGCACAGTCTGTAGCGGGGTCTCACTGGGTGATTATGGGGGACCCTGCGTGGAAGGTGTCTGTCAGCAGGGCCGACAGCTGTCACTTGTCACCCCTGCACAGGATCACCTGCCCACCAGTCACTAGTGAGCCCCGGTAGGGCAGGCTGCCCAGGGCTGGGCACAAGTGTGAGGCTGGGGAGCCCTGGTGAGGAACACGGACCTGGCCTTGGGAGCAGGGGGGTGGTCTGAATGGTGGGGGCTGTGGCCTAGGCCACACCTGCCAGGGTCTCAGGAGGCTTGTGAGGAGGGGGTGCTTTGTCCCAGACAGAGGGGCTGGGAAGGAGGGGGCCTGGCTGTGGTGTAGGGGCTCAGCTTGGGTTGCAGGAACCACAGGGGTGTAAGCTGCCTCCTGGAATTTACAGTAAAGCTTCAAGAGCGTTCGGCCTTGCGCATGAGGCGAGTCCCTGGTGCAGGCGACCTGACAGGACCCCGGCTGGGCGTGGGGAAGCCGTGCCGGGTCAGACAGCCTGCTTTCTTGAGGACCCTGGGACTAGATCTCCTGGGCAGCGAGACCGTGAAAGCTGAGGACTGTCGGGAGGGCCAGGGCTGTTTCATCTCACCCACCAGAGGCACGCTGCCCCCATCTCTTGCCCCCAGGCCCTTGCCCGCTGCAGTCCAAGGGGCCTCCCTGGCCCAGGGGAACCCCGCCTACAGCTCTGTGTCCAGGCGCCCTCCACGCACATGTTCTCTGGGGTTGGCCAGACTCCTCTCCTCTTGACCTGGGGCCTTCGTATGTGCGTCCGCCTCCTTGGCTGACTAGCTGCAGCCTATCTTTCCACGGCCCCACTTTAGCTGCCCCTTCCTCTGGGAAGAAACCAAGGAATGGGCTCGGTGTGTCCCGTGGACTCTATCCAGGGGCCGTGGCCCCAGCCCACTTCCCAGGCCACACCATGTGGCTGCCATTTGGGGCAGACTGGGCAGGGGCAGGCCGAAGGCCTCTTCACTGGCCACCCCTTCTCTGCGAGCCCTTGTTTGCAAGTGGCTGCAGGTGACTGCAGTGGCCACTCTCTGGTGGGCAGCGTGACTTGAGGGAGCAGTTAAGGGCCTGGGACATTCCTTCTCTGTCCCCATGGTTCTGAAAAGTTAGGAGAAGCCACCTAATTGCGCCTGATCCTTGTGTTATCCCGTTACTTGCTTTCTGCCCTCATCTTTTCAGTAGCTTAAAATTATAATCTTATAAAATTCAATTATACACAGTTTTGTTTGCTTTTTTGGCCGTGCCGTGTGGCTTGTGGGATCTTGGTTCCCCAACCAGGGATTGAACCCTGGCCCACAGCAGTGAAAGCGCTGAGTCCTAATCACTGGACCGCCAGGGAACTCTCAAATATATGCAGTTTTAAAACTAGAACCAGCGCTAATATTGTGTGTGTGTGAGTTTCCCTAC
>NW_006791731.1:796471-808701 GCF_000442215.2 Lipotes vexillifer
TTCCCTACAGTTTTTAGTTCTGTTTCGGGATCTGTCAGTTTCATCTGAGATCTAGTTAGGAAGTACTCTTCAGTCACAGTGGATTTAGGCTCATCTGGACGTGGCTAATAAAAAAGTAAGAGGAATTTAGGTGTAAGGAATCACAAAATCCTCTATGAATTTCTCATATTCCTGTTTACCCCAGGTCTGCCGCTGTTTTCTTCCTGAGACCTGCCTGTGCCCCAGACTGGCTGAGTCTTGAGAGGGGCAGGGACGGGGCTGTGAGGGATCCTAGAACGTCAGGCCTTGAGCCAGTATAGGGCCGCACCCGCGTCTTTGCTCATCAGCCAGTACCTGCGGGCACCTCCGGCTTCGCAGCTCTGCCATCACCACGCGCTCCCCCCGGTCCTGACCCGACACACGGTGGGCCTGCCTGCAGGAAGAGTGGTCGCCTAAAGGCAGAGGCCTGGCTGGGCAAGGTGTGGGCCCCAAGGGGCCAGGAGGGGCCTTGGGGTGAGGATGGAGGAAGAATCTGGATGTGGGCCTGGCAGGAGACGGAGGCTGTGTCTGTCCCCCACAGCCCAGCACAGAGGACCAGGGTGGGACGGGAGGGCCCAATCCTGGGGCTTACGCTGAAGCCGCGCGCGCGTGCGTGCGCATGCCCGAGGTGTGGGCAAGGCTTGTGCGTTTGTTTACGGCTTCCTGTGGCACCGTGAGGGGGGCAGAGCTGACCCCACCCTGGCAGTGCCAGCACTGTCATTCTCCCCAGGGGGCAGGCAGTGACAGTCAGTGGCCAGGAGGCTGATCCTGTCAGCAATAGGGGTGGTGGTGCAAGGAGACTGCTGAGACGGACAGTTGGTGGCAGGTGGACAGACTGGAAGGTGGAGCCACCAGGACCTGTGGGGCTGACCCATGGGGGTGAGGACCCTAGGGTGTTGGCCTGAGCTGCTGGGTGGTAGATGGTGGTACATCTGCAGAGCCGGGAAGACAGGAACTTCCCAAGACAAGCTTTGTGGGTCTTGGCTGAGTTGGAGAGGCAGAGGCTGAATGTGTCACCTTGGGAGTCAGAGTGTCACAGAACCGGGTGAGGTGACCCAGAGGCGCATGTGGGTGGAGGAGGGCCCCCAGCTGAGGGGAGAAGGCAGAGGGCATGGAGGTGGGGGAGAAGTGAATGGTGGTGATGAAGGAGCCTCCAGCCTCTGCCCTGGTGGGATCTACCTTCTCTCCTCACCCAGGGTGCTGGCTGGGGAGGTCGCCAGGAGGTCCAGACCGGTGGGTGTCTCCTGCAGGGAGTGAGTGGCCATGACTTCGAGGCCAGGAAAGCCACGTGCAGGAGTGGCTAGGAGGGCACTCTGAGGGTGGCCAGCGGCGGAGGCCCGGGGAATGGGGGGTGGCGTGGGCCGTCCAAGCACGCCTGGATCCAGCCTGATGGCCTGGCAGTCCGGCTGGGGTTACCGGGGTCAGGTGACCGGGAGCAGGGGTCTGGAAGGATGGGGGCGGTTTAGATGGGAGCAAGCTCGGGGCCGGCCTTGCACTGCGCATTGATTAGTTGAGGCTCCGCCCCGGCTGGCAAGCCCCGCCCCACGCCTCCCGGCTCCTCCCCCAGGCTGCGGCTCTGGCCTGGGCAGTGCAGTGCGGGGCTGGACTCTGCGTGGCGGCCCGCGCGCCGCCCTCAGCCCCGGCGGAGACATGGACCCCTCGCGAGCCATCCAGCATGAGATCAGCTCCCTCAAAGGTGCGGGCCGGGGATGGGGACAGAGCCGGAGGGTGGGGAGTGTGGACCAGGCAGTGACCTCTGGCTGGGTGCAGCCCCCACAGGGCAGCGGTCGGGGTCTGCCGCCGTGGGGGCAGCTTTGTGGGTGGGGAGCCGGAGCCGCAGGAGACCCCATGTCCGTGTCCTGCCGGGACTCCACCTGGCGCGAGGTCCGCCTGGAGCTGGCCGGGGTGACTCCAGCCGCAGCCCCGCAGCCCTGCAGCCCTGCAACCCTGCAGCGAGTGTCGGGGGGCGGGGCGGGCTACTGCGGCGGCGGGGGCGGGGCGGAGGTGGGAGCCGGCCTCCGCCACCTCTCGGATCCGCACTTTCTCTCCTCCCGAACTCTGCCGAATCCCCGCCCCGCTTGTCGGCCTGCCCCCCAGCGTCGAAGGGGACAGGGCAGGGCCTTGGGGATCGATCACTGGCGGGGGAGGCGCCAGGCGGGCTGGCCCCGGGCAAGTCCACACTGCGGGTCTTTGTTCCGGAATTGGGGGGGGGGCGCTGGGGGCTGCCCAAGGACCCCGACTGGTTGCCCTGGAGATCCGCAGGGGCCTGCAGTGGGGTGGAGGAGGCCGCCCTGTTTGTCCGCCCCGGTCCTTCCTGTGCTGAATCAGCAACTGCGGCTGCGATTCCCGCAGGGTGGGGGCAGGGCAGAAAGGGGTGTTCTCCCAGCCCTGGGACCTGGGGGGCGCGGGGGTGGGGGGATGGGGTAGAGGGAGGCGTGCCGAGGACGGCACCGCGGGCCAGACCGGGAACGTCTAGTTCCAGGCTCCTGCCTGCTCCTCCCCTCAACCCCCGAGGGCGGGGCTGGTGGGAGGGAGGGGGATTCCCCTTCGTGCCCCGCCCCCCCCCCCTTTCTTCAGCGTCCCAAACTGCTGCCCTCTCCTGCGGGGATGGCGTGGGTTGTCACGGGGCTGAGGGGCTTGGCCAAAGACCCGTGCAAGTCTGTGCGGAAGGAGGAGAGACCTTAGGTCTGAGGGCCTTGGGTGTGGTTTGGAATCATTTTGGGAGGAGGCATGCTGTGGGGTCGGTTTGGTAGGAGGCTTGGGGGTTGAGGGGTTAGGTCGGGGAATCAAACCAGGGAAATGTGCGGTGGACGTATGGGGTGGTTAGAAGGGAGAGGAGGTCAGAGTGGGGCTGTGGGGTGGGCAGGGGAGTGCACGGGAGATAGGGGTGGGGCAGGGGGAGCGCAGGAGGTCCGGGGGAAGGCTGAGGGTCAGGCCAGGAGTGGGTCTTCCGTGGGCACAGGACCGGGCCGGGCCACTGGCCTGAAACCACAGCTGGTGTTGGTTCCCGAAGCCACAGCCGTGGTGCCCGGCAGGGTCCGCAGGCGCCGCTAGTCTGAGGGGGCGTGGCCGTTGCCCACTCCAGCGCCTGCTGGGCGTCCTCCCCGAGCCGGCGCCCCGCCCTCCCCGGCCGGTGTCCCGCGGGGATGGTCCCCTTCCCGCCGGCGGAGGGAGAGCGGCGCCGCAGAGCTGGCGGGCCGGGCTGTGGGAACAGTTGGCTGTGCCTGCAGTTTCCTCTGCCACAACTCGTGTGTGTGTGTGTGTGTGTGTGTGTGTGTGTGTGTGTGTGTGTGTGTTGGGAGCCGGCTCTGCACTGCCATGGCAACGGCCTCATAAACCCGCCCCCACGCGCAGCCTGTTGGCCGCCTGCCCGCCCGAGCCTCCCACCTCGGGATCCCCCCCCTTCCGCCCTATTTATAAACAGTTCCCGAGTTAGCAGTGCTGGGAATGGGTGTGTCCGCTTGGGGGAGGGGAGAAAGCGCGGGTGCAGGTGTGAGTGGTGCAGCACCAAGTGGGAGAGCGGGGTATTGGGTGGAATAGGGAGGCGCGGGATGTCCGTGGTTGGAGCCTCAGCTCTGAGGGCCTAGGGGTGACTGCTGGGCGTGGCCGGGCCAGGCTGCAGGGTGTTCACGTGGAGCACACAGCCCCTTCCCCCCGCCCCCGCTGCTGATCCCCATTTCACTGGGGGCCCCCGACCCTCTTCTAGCCTGGTGCTACTCTCCCCTCATCTGTCCAGCTGGCTCAAAGGAGGCAATCAGGCTGCCCAGGGTGGGGTGTCTCCTGGCGGCAGGGGCTCTGGGCCGCAGGTGGCTTTGGGTCCCTGTGGCAGCTGAGAGCTTCTGGCCTCCAACAGCTGGCCTGGGGCGGTGGTGGATGGAGGCCACTCAGAACCCCTACCCTGTGCCCTGCGCACAGTGCTTGGACTCTCAGCCGACTCCCTGTTCCTGGCCCACCCTTGATCTGGCCTGGCATGGCAAGTGTTAAAGAGGGTGGCCGCTGTCTGGGTCTGACATTTGGAGGTGGGGGCTCTGTCCCTTTGCCTGCTTGATGGACAGCAGCCAGTGGTGCCTACAGCCTGTCCATGTGCTGCAGCAGCTGCCCCTGCCATTCGCCTCAGACCTCTGCCCCCGCAAGACCGCAGCTCTTCCCTCAGCCCTTGAGCCCCCGCAAGACCGCAGCTCTTCCCTCAGCCCTTGAGCCCCGCAAGACCGCAGCTCTTCCCTCAGCCCTTGAGCCCCGCAAGACCGCAGCTCTTCCCTCAGCCCTTGAGCCCCGCAAGACCGCAGCTCTTCCCTCAGCCCTTGAGCCCCGCAAGACCGCAGCTCTTCCCTCAGCCCTTGAGCCCCGCAAGACCGCAGCTCTTCCCTCAGCCCTTGAGCCCCGCAAGACCGCAGCTCTTCCCTCAGCCCTTGAGCCCCGCAAGACCGCAGCTCTTCCCTCAGCCCTTGAGCCCCGCAAGACCGCAGCTCTTCCCTCAGCCCTTGAGCCCCGCAAGACCGCAGCTCTTCCCTCAGCCCTTGAGCCCCGCAAGACCGCAGCTCTTCCCTCAGCCCTTGAGCCCCGCAAGACCGCAGCTCTTCCCTCAGCCCTTGAGCCCCGCAAGACCGCAGCTCTTCCCTCAGCCCTTGAGCCCCGCAAGACCGCAGCTCTTCCCTCAGCCCTTGAGCCCCGCAAGACCGCAGCTCTTCCCTCAGCCCTTGAGCCCCGCAAGACCGCAGCTCTTCCCTCAGCCCTTGAGCCCCGCAAGACCGCAGCTCTTCCCTCAGCCCTTGAGCCCCGCAAGACCGCAGCTCTTCCCTCAGCCCTTGAGCCCCGCAAGACCGCAGCTCTTCCCTCAGCCCTTGAGCCCCGCAAGACCGCAGCTCTTCCCTCAGCCCTTGAGCCCCGCAAGACCGCAGCTCTTCCCTCAGCCCTTGAGCCCCGCAAGACCGCAGCTCTTCCCTCAGCCCTTGAGCCCCGCAAGACCGCAGCTCTTCCCTCAGCCCTTGAGCCCCGCAAGACCGCAGCTCTTCCCTCAGCCCTTGAGCCCCGCAAGACCGCAGCTCTTCCCTCAGCCCTTGAGCCCCGCAAGACCGCAGCTCTTCCCTCAGCCCTTGAGCCCCGCAAGACCGCAGCTCTTCCCTCAGCCCTTGAGCCCCGCAAGACCGCAGCTCTTCCCTCAGCCCTTGAGCCCCGCAAGACCGCAGCTCTTCCCTCAGCCCTTGAGCCCCGCAAGACCGCAGCTCTTCCCTCAGCCCTTGAGCCCCGCAAGACCGCAGCTCTTCCCTCAGCCCTTGAGCCCCGCAAGACCGCAGCTCTTCCCTCAGCCCTTGAGCCCCGCAAGACCGCAGCTCTTCCCTCAGCCCTTGAGCCCCGCAAGACCGCAGCTCTTCCCTCAGCCCTTGAGCCCCGCAAGACCGCAGCTCTTCCCTCAGCCCTTGAGCCCCGCAAGACCGCAGCTCTTCCCTCAGCCCTTGAGCCCCGCAAGACCGCAGCTCTTCCCTCAGCCCTTGAGCCCCGCAAGACCGCAGCTCTTCCCTCAGCCCTTGAGCCCCGCAAGACCGCAGCTCTTCCCTCAGCCCTTGAGCCCCGCAAGACCGCAGCTCTTCCCTCAGCCCTTGAGCCCCGCAAGACCGCAGCTCTTCCCTCAGCCCTTGAGCCCCCCAAGACCGCAGCTCTTCCCTCAGCCCTTGAGCCCCCCAAGACCGCAGCTCCTCTCCCTTAGACCTAGAGGAGCCCCTGCCCAGACGGCCCGGCCCTCCTCTTCAGGTCCTTGTGAATCCCTGAGGCTCTGAGACCACAACCCTGAGTTCGCTCCCGCTTCCCTTCTGCCAGCCTTTTAGATTCTGTGTCCACAGCCACTCCCGTCCACCCTCCCCCTAATCTTAGGAACCCTGAAGGAAGTGTTTAGAAACTGATGTAATTTCTGACGTGGAGCCGCGGGCCTGGGAGGGGAGGGGGCCTGCCTTGGGGATGGCCGCTGCCGCGAGGTGCCCCCCACTCTGCGAGGGGCCCTGTTAACGGAGGGTGGGAGGGGCCGCCCTTGCTGCTGAGTCAGAGGGGGCCGGCTTGGGCGTCCTGAAGGGCGGGCAGGCGGGAGGCTCGCGCAAGCGGTGGGCAGGCCGCAGTGCCGGCAGGAATCGCACGGAGCCAGAGAGCCAGGCGCCGCGAGCCACAAGCCCGGAGCCCGCGCCCTCGAGCTCAGCGCCACGGCCTGCCTACCCTTCGGCCCCGGTTGCACCTTGTGCCGAGGGCGTCTCCTGGACCTCCTCCCTGTGCCCCGCCCGCCGCCCTTGACTCGCCAGCGCCCTCGACTCAACGGCTCAGGCAGCCATGGTGGCCGGCATGCTCATGCCGCTGGACCAGCTGCGGACCATTTACGAGGTGCTCTTCCGCGAGGGTGTGATGGTGGCCAAGAAGGACCGGCGGCCCCGCAGCCTGCATCCCCACGTGCCCGGTGTCACCAACCTGCAGGTCATGCGCGCCATGGCCTCCCTGCGGGCGCGGGGCCTGGTGCGGGAGACCTTCGCCTGGCGCCACTTTTACTGGTATCTCACCAACGAGGGCATTGCCCACCTGCGCCAGTACCTGCACCTGCCGCCGGAAATCGTGCCCGCCTCTTTGCAGCGGGTGCGCCGCCCTGTCGCCATGGTGATGCCTGCCCGCCGCACCCCCCACGTGCAGGCCGTGCAGGGTCCCCTGGGCTGCCCGCCCAAGTGGGGGCCGCTGCCAGCCGAGGACCCTACCCGTGAGGAGCGGTGGGTCTACCGCCGGAAGGAGCCTGAGGAGGGGGCACCTGAGCCCCCTGTGGTGCCCGCCACCACCCCAGGGACCCTGGCGAGGCCTGGCCCGGAGCCTGCCCCAGCCGCAGGTAGCTGTGTCCTGGCCCCAGGGTGGGGGATGGGAGGGGGTGCTGGGGCCTGGGCCTGGTGGGCTGGAGTGGGCAGCCAGTGTGCAAAAGCTTTGCTCCCGCCAGCAGGGGGCACTGTTTCTGCCTGCGCGCTCTGGTCAGTGGACCCACAGGGCTCCTCCTCCTGGCTTGAGGACCTTGGGGTGGGTAGGCCAAGGAGGAGCCGGTGGGTTACTGCCAGCCCATCCCCAGGCACACCCCGGAGCTAGGGGTGGGGCTTGTGGTTCTTGGACTGGCAGGACCAGCTGTTAACACAGCCCTGGCCGGCACCCTCGGTCCTCTCCCCAGCATTGCCCTTGTACTGTGCCCTGCTCCCCCCTCGCCCCCCCACCTGGCGACTTGTCCGCCCTGAGGCCCTCTCTGCAGGAGGTGGGGGCATGCAGAGGAGGTGCTGGGATGGGACAGCGGTGTAGCTTCTCTCCAACAGTGTGGGTGACTACCTGACCTTTCTGAGCCTTGAGTTTGTCCAGTTGGGGTGACACCTGCCCCCATGGTTGTGTGGCACAGATGTGATACTGTGACTGGCTGTTTGGTCGGCTTGGGGTTGGTGATGGCCTAGCGGGCAGCCCTGGGTTGGGGCGAGGAGCAGACCTAGGTAGGAACACCTGCCGCTGGGCCTGAGGCCAAGGCACGGCGGGTGCAGGGCCCAGCCTGGGGGTTTGGGCAGATCCTTCCCAGTGGGAGCCAGGTCTCAGAGGATGGAACAGGTCCTCTTGTCCCAGAGGTGGCCAGCAAGCCCTTGCTGTGTCCCTGCTCTGTGGCAGCCCTCTGTCCCTAAGCACCTGTGCTGCAGGACCCAGATGGGCAGAGGGTCCCGTGCAGCTCGAGGCTCACACATGTGCATCTGGAGCTCATTGGCCGTGGCGTTGAGGTGGGGCAGCCCGCACCTGCTTCCAACTCTGTGTCTCACTACCTGGGGAGGAACTTGGTTTCTGAGGGGTGGGCAGGGGGCCTGGGGTGAGGCTAGCAGGGTGGGTAGGAGTTTGCCAGGTAAATGAACGTGGTCTGGGGACCCAGGCGCAGGCCCAGGTGCTGAGCGGAAGCGCCGGCCCCGGCCTGGTCTGGGTTGGACCCGCAAACTCGGGCCTAGGTGTGGGAGCCCATCTGGGAAGACCAGTGAGGCTGTGGGCAGAGGGGCAGCCTTGGGCTCACCACGCGGCCTCTCCAGCTCCTGTCAGTGGGGTGACAGTGACACCCACAAAGAGTCAGTAGTGCTTCGCTGGGCGCTTGGTCAGCTGTGACCAAGCACCCGGTGGCCGGCTCTCGGCCTGAGGCTTCTCCCCCAACCTTCGCCCCGCTGCTGCCCCTACCCTGCTCAGTGGCTGGTGGACACGCCTTCCCCCCCTTCTTGGGTCGGGGGTGTGGTGAGCGCAAGCCCCTCCCTCCCCTTCGCTCCTTCCTTCCTTGTCTGTGGCCTGGCTGGGCTGGGCAGGGTGGCTGGGCGGGCAGTTGGCCGTGGGCCAGGAGGGGGGACTGGGTGTGGCTGCAGTGGGCAGAGCGGGGGTGGGGGGTGGGACCCCGCAGCCCTGATGGAGGTGACTCAGTCTTCCCTTCCCGGCCGCAGTCGCCGGTGGCAGCTCAGAGTTTCCAACAGGAAATGAGCTCCAGTTCCAGGATGAGTCAGGGCCGGCGGGTGTGGGCTTCCCTTCCCCTTGGTCCCTCAGGCCTAGCACGGGATCTGAGTGCCACTCTGGGTACAGGAGGACGCCTAGGGCGCCTTGGATGCTGGGTGTGGCACAGGCTACATCCTGGTCTGCAGGGGTTGTGACGCTCCACACTCTGCCTAGGAAGGTTCTGATAACATTTAGAACCATCGACTTCCCAGAGTTTTAAAAATTATCAGGTGATGAGCCACACAGCCGCCTCCTTCCTTACAGCCTCGCCCCCCAGTCAGCTTGCAGAAGGACCAGGTCAACAGCCCCTGGGGCCAGCCGCCCTGCTCACCAGAGTGGCCTTGGTCAGGTGGGCTGCCTGTGCACGTCCAGCCCCGGCTGGGGAGTGACGGACACTGCAGGGCAGTCAGCTGTGCCTGCCGCGCCACGGTCCCCACCGTGAGGCCACCCGCCCACCTGTGCCCTGCTGGTCTGCTCCTCCGAGTGGGAAGGTGTCCACTCGCTTGTTCAGCCACTTATCAGCCAGACCTGGGCGGGAGCCCCCAGCGTCTGGGGATGGGCTGGATGCAGAGCTAGCAGGGGGGGCCCCTGTGTGGAGTGATGAGGACCACGCTTGTGGCCAAGAGCCGCCTGGCAGGAGGAGGGACAGAGGGAGGCCAGGTGGCGGGAGGGCGAGGTATTTGGGGTTGCTTTGTGTGATAGAAAACTCGTGGAATGGGTTTTTATATATGAATTTCATTTATGTTTCAAGTGGTAATGCTCGGCGTGGCTTAAAATTCAGAGCGAACTGAAACTTCTGTAGAGAAGAGGTACCGTCTGAACGCCCTCAGCACCTGTGCTCCGACGGCGTCTTACACGGCAGACGCAGGTGGTCTTTGGGGTCTTGCTTCTTCTGACCCCGCTGTGCACCTGGCTTTCCCACGCGGCTTGTCCCCCATGCAGGGGACACAGAGTCAGCACACAGAGCTGCCGTGCTCCTTTTCACGGCGCGTGGCGCCCCAGCCAGCCTTCCGTGAGTCTCCAGCTTAGTGTCTGGGCTGTCTTCGGAGAAATCTGCAGGTTTTCTAAGCAGGGTACGGCAGGATTAGATTTGTCTTTTACTGGGTCCTGCGGCGGCTGGGCAGGCCAGCGCCCGGGGAGGGAGGAGTGCAGAGGCTGGGACTCAGTGAAGAGATGTCACCTTTGTCAGGGCTGGAGGCTGCGGTGGCTGTGCCTGAGCTGGTCGTGGGGGATATGGCAGGGAGGGGTCCAGGAGGGGCCGGGGAGGCGCAGGCTGGTGGGGCCTGTGCAGCAAGGGGGAGGCTGCGGGGTGGGCCGGGGTGGGGACCGGTGGCCCCTCCGGCCCCGCCTGAGGGCTCAGGGGCTGCAGGCAGGCTGGTCCGACCTGTTGATCCGCTGAGCTTCGGCTCTGCTGGCCTTGCTGACTAAGGGGTGGCCGTGAGGAGGAGCCACGGCTCCCAGGGCTCCAGCGAGCCTGCCCTCCGCCTCCCATCCTTTCCCTCCTTCCTGCCTTCCCTTCCTTTCCTCTCTGCCGGCTCTTGGAGCAGCCTGGCCCGTGGTCGGCAGCCATGGACAGGTTCAGCATGGAGGAGCTGATTCAGCTGGGCCAAGGTAGGGCAGGGCTGGGTGGAGGCTGCAGGCATTTGGGAGGGAGGGATCCAGGCCTCGGCCCTCCAGCCTGTGGCCGGGGCCCTGGAGGGGCAGGACTCGGGACTCGGGGATGAGCACGGCTCCCTCTCAGAGGTGCCCGGGGGTGTGTGGTGTGGGATGCAGGCTCCGGGAGCTGCAGGCCCTGCCCCAGGTCCCTGGGGGGGCGGGGGGTGCTGCCCGCCACCCTCGAGGGAGGGACACCCTCGCCTCTGGGAGCGGTTCTCCCCCGGCTGTTGACTCCTCTGAGGAGCCCAGTCCCAGCCTCCAGAGCTGGCTGCTGCAGGCCAGTTTCCTTCAGAAGTGAGTTTCTGAAGCACGGGGTTGATGGGCAGGAGGCTTGGGTGGCCTGGCCCTCCAGCCCTTCACCCCTCCGGCCCTCTCCTTGCCCCTGGCCTCCCCATGTGGACCAGGGGGCCTCTACCCCGGCGGCCAGAGGCCAAGTGTGCTTTGCTGTGCTTTGCTACAGGCTGACCACGCACTCCAGGCAGACCGCCGGGGCTGACATCACAGCCTTGTGTGACCAAGGGTGAGCCCCTCACCCTTTCTGTGCCTCGGTTTCCTCATCTGTACGATGCAGTAATACACGGGGCTTACTCCGTAGCTTCCTCTGAGGATTGGAATAGAATGGTGCTGGACACAGGGAAAGCGCTACAAAATGGGGTACCAACCCAGTGCTCTGTCTGCTCGGGCCTGAGGGGTCCAGGCTGCTGGGAGGAGAGGGGAAGGACCGTGACCCCCACGTCCTGTTTCCTGAGCACACTGAGGCCTGGGTCAGTCCAGGATGTGATGTGGGCCGGTACCTCGGCCCCAAGCGATCTGCAGGCCCGCCGCTGCTGGGGTCTGGGTGGGGTCAGCGTAGACACTGGGACTGTCCTGGGGTGGGGAGGCGCGGCCCGAGCTGGGGTGCGGGCGCTCATGTGGCCCAGCACGATTTGACCTGAGATCAAAGGTGACAAGATGTCACCTTGGGGAGGCCGTCCCGTCCCTCTGGGCCAGGTGTTGCGTCCTGTGACTTGTGCAGGAGGGTGGGGGGAGCCCTTGCCTGTGTGGCCTTTCCGAGTGCTCCCCCACTGCTGTCCCTACCCCACGAGGCCGGCAGGGCGGGTCTGTGCCCCATTCAAGGGGGACGTGAGCCCCCGAGGCCCACATGCCGGTGGCTCGGCCTGTTCCAGGAGGCTTCTTATTATTAGAATCACCCGTGGGAGCCTGGGGGGAGCGTCGGGTGGTGGGGTGGCGCCGCCCAGTCAGCCTGGGCTCCAGCGAGGCTCTGGGCCCAGGTGCCCTCGCTCTGCACGTCATGTTCTAAGTCTGGACACATGACGGGCCTCGCTGGGCCTCCTTGGATATTTATATCCCCCAGGCCCCCTGCCCACCCCTCCCCTCCCCCACGGACACAGGCACTGCTGCTCTCAGCGGCACCACCGCCACTGCTGGGCTCACTGCTCCCTCCGAGGGGCCTGTGACCCTCCCCACACCCCGCACCCACTCCCTGTCGGACCCGTGGGCTCCCGCCACTGTCCCCAATGAAGATTGTGCCGGGTAGGTAGGGCAGCCTTCGAAAGCCCGGCTGGGGCCGCGGGTGGGAGGCTCTGTCCTTACCTCTGTGCACGGTCTGCTCTCCAGGCCGGCACCTGGGCCCCTCCCCCGCACCCTGTCTGTTGTTCTGTGGGGGGTAGGGGCGTGTGTCGGGGCTCTGGCCACTTGTCTTTGAGGGTGGTTGGGTCAGCTGCCAGCCTGGGAGGCCAGCGAGGGCTGGGGTGCTGGCAGCTGTCACCAGAGGGTACCCTTGTTGGCAGAGTGGGGTGCTCGGGCACCACGATCGCCCTCCTGGTGGGGGTGGGGGCAGGACTGTGCTGAGGCCGCCCAGGGCCCAGGCTGTGGTGGGGGCTGCCGCTCGGCCTGGCTTCCCCGTAGGCCCCTCCTCCTGGCGGGTGTGGCCGAGGGTGGACAGGGGTTAAGGCTCCCGCTAACCTTGAGCGTGACAGCGTGATAGCTGCGCTGGGACAGCTGAGCCGGCGCCGCCGTGGGAGGGTGGGGAGCGCGGAGCGGCCGGGAGGGGG
>NW_006791731.1:808759-810317 GCF_000442215.2 Lipotes vexillifer
AGTTGGGGCAGCGGCAGCGGCAGCGGCAGCGGCAGCAGCGCCAGGGCCGGTCTCTGGGCGCCTGGCGGACGGTGGTAGGGCGGTCCTGCAGGGGGCGGTCCCTGGTCCCGGGCACCCCCCGCCGTCCTCTCCGCTCGGGGAAGGGAGGGGGCTGCCCGGCCTCGAGCAGCCCTTCCGAAGGGCGATTCCGCCTGCTCTGCTCTCCAGAGCCATGGAGCCGTCGGGCAGTCTGTTCCCTTCCCTGGTGGTCGTGGGCCACGTTGTCACCCTGGCCGCTGTGTGGCACTGGCACAGGGGGCGCCGGCGGGCGCAGGATGAGCAAGGTAAGCCCGCTGGTGGCTACTGCCCGGACTGCTGTCACCAGCCGCCACCCCGTCAGGAGGCTGAGGGCGGGGCGGGCAAGGGCCGCCTCCCTCCCGCCCCTGCGTTTCCCTACGCCCTCCCCTTCCGTTCCAGCAGGAGCAGCTCTGGCACGTGCTCAGAAGCGGAGTTGCCCCCGCCTCCTCCCCTGCTTCTCTGGGCAGGGCCGGGGCTCTGTGGCTTCATCGGCCTGGAGCCCCCTGCTGGGACGGGGGGCTCCGGACAGGTGGGGAGTGGGCGGCAGGGGCAGTGCAGGAGCGTCCAGTCCGGAAGGGAGGTCCCTTCCTAGCAGTCAGGGACAGGGTGAGCACAGGTGACTGTGCACAGAAACTGCAGCTGGCAGGTACAGGCCGGGTGTCCTGGGGCAGGTCTTGGGAGAGCTCCCGCCCAGGACTGAGGTGGGGATGGGCCTGGGCGGAGCCTCCCCGCCCCTGCGCAGAGGTGAGGCAGGTGCCTGAGCGCCCGTGGCCAGGGCCTAGGAACGCCTGGGACCGGCAGCCTGGCTGTGCTCGGCCCTCCCCCTGCTCCAGGTCACCAGCAGCTGCGTGCAGCCCAGGAGGGTGGGGCCTCCACTCAAGTGAATGAGCTGGGGGGCGGGGGCATGGGGACTGGGGTTCTGGCCCGAGGGACTGCCCCACTGGGGACCTGCCGGTCCGCACTGGGCATAGCCTGGGAGTGTGGAGGCTTACCCTCAGTGGGGGTGGCCAGGGCTGGCCCCTGGCAGGGATGCTGGGCCCGCTGGGCCCTAGGTCTGAGTCCGGATGGGCCTTCTAGGCGTGGCTTTGGGGGCTGGGGAGCAGCTGGTGACTCAGCTGCAGGGACGGTCAATAAAACGCTCGGGCCAGGACTTCTTTGCTGTGGGTTGGCCCTCCCTCCCTCAGCCTGCTGCTGTGCCCTGTCCCCACGTGGGGACGGGGCTCCCCTTCGGCCGCTGTCCTAGCCTGCTCCCCGCCCCTGCTGCCCTTGGTGCCCCTCCTGCTCTGTTCCCGGCTGTCTCAGCCCCCTGCTCCCCGCACCGCCCCCAGCCTCTCCCTCGAATCCTGCAGGGAGCGTCGTCCCCGGGAACGGTTATCTTAGGGAGTTCCCAGGCCTCTTTGTCTTCGAGGGCAGCCTCCCCCTGCCCCCAGTCCCCCAGGCCTAGCCGGGTCCTCTCCCTCCACGTAGGGGCGCGGCTTCCAGGCTCACATTGAGATCGGAC
>NW_006791731.1:810489-821222 GCF_000442215.2 Lipotes vexillifer
AGGCTCACATTGGGCGGGGCGCCCGCCGCGGGGCGGGGGGTGGGTGGGGTGGGGGCAGGTTCTCGGCGTCTGGCCCGCCGCCGCGGCTGGGGAGGGTGTGGAGAGAAGAGCTGGCCCGGCCTCACGGGTGGGCTGGGAAGCAGACGCTGCACTGTCCTGTTTGCTGTCCCCAGGGCGCCCCAGCTCATGGCTGCGCCCGGCACACGGGGGGCGGGAGTCGCTCTTGCCACGCAGAAGGAGGTTGTGCTGGAACGGCCATGCTGGCTGGATGGGGGCTGCGAGCAGGCGCGCAGGGGTTACCTCTACGGGCAGCTGTGCTGCGTAGGTGGGTGCGTGCGGCTGGAGGGAGGGTGGTGGTGCAGGGGGGGCACCTGCCTCTGTCTCCTTGTCATCTCCGCCGCCGGGTGCTGCCCAGCCTAAGTGCAGCCCCACCAGCATGCTCAGTTCCGGAAACACCTGGGGAGGAAGGCGGAGTGAGGTCCCCTCTGCCCCTTTGTTCCCTCTGGAGAAGGGGGAGGGGGAGGTGGGCGGGGCGGCTTGGGCCTGGGCCTCGGCTTCTGGGCACCAGGCAGTTGGCAGTCGGCCGCGTGAGGGGAAAGGGCGGAGCTGGGGGCGGGGCTGCAGGCCCTCGGCCTCCCGCCTCTCCTCGGCCGAGGTACCCTTCATCGTCTGCAAGCTTCCTGTTCCAGGAGCGGCTCCATTAATCGTGGGGGCTTCCAGCCCTAGTTTCCATATCTGTAGAAGGGGGCATCGATACTCTTCAGAGGGCATGGGCAGCTCTAGGGGACGCTGGGCTAGTGGACAGGACAGGGGTCAGGCAGATGTGCAGGCGCACCAGCGCTGGGAAATGTACTGGGGAGGGCCGGCTAAGATGTGCTGCAGCCTGGCCTGTGGGGAGTCAGGCGGGGCAGGGCCGGCCTGGGAGGGGTTGTCTCTGGGTTTGAGGGC
Source organism: Lipotes vexillifer (assembly GCF_000442215.2). Lineage (NCBI taxonomy): Eukaryota > Metazoa > Chordata > Mammalia > Artiodactyla > Lipotidae > Lipotes > Lipotes vexillifer. The sequence goes on from NW_006791731.1 coordinate 811,438, forward strand.
CCGAATGGGATGGACAGGGGAGGGAGCACCTACAGCTAGGGGCGAGGGGCTAGTAGGCAGGGCTGGAGGGAGGGGCTGTGGAGGGGGGAGAGGACGAGCTCTGAGACCCTGGGGGGAGCTCAGAGGCAAGAGGGCGTCCAGGGGGGGCCAGGCGCTGGAGCCAGGCTTGGGAGGAGGAGGTGGAACCCCATCCCAGACGGTGAGACAGCATCCTTGGAGGCCCCTCGGTGGCAGAGAGAAATCTGGAGAAGGAGCTGGGGCTGGGGCCTGGGCTGGGGGCTCACCAAGTCCTGCGGGCCCTGCTTGTCCTGGATTCCCTACTCCAGCTCCTGGCTCATCCCCAGGGGCCTCGTGTGTGTGCCCCTCCCCAGAATGACACCCCTACCCCTGCAGGCAGAGACCTCACCTCCCTGTTCCAGCTGGACTAGCCCCGAGCCTGCATACAGCAGGCGCTCAGTACAGGCTCTTTGAACTTCCGCTAGGATGAGCTGCGTTTCTGCGGGATCCAAACCCGGGGGAGGGGCAGTGGGTGTGAGACGTTCTCGGTGACCCTGTCCTGGGAGTGTTGGCCAGCGTGGGGTCAGATTTGGGATTCTGGAGCGCCTCGCCTCTGAAGGGTGAAGGGCTGATGTCCGTGGGGCCTCTCCAGGCCCTGCACGGAGGCTGCGGGGTGTGTAGAGCAGATGCAGAGTCTGGGCTTGGGGCCTGAGGGGCCTCTCCGAGGTCTGGAGGGATGTGACATGGGCAGAGCCCCGGAAGTTTGGCTGTGCCCCTAGGGCCGGGGGTGGGGTGTAAGCAGCTCCACCTGGCTTGGGCACCCCCTACCCCATGGGGTTTGGGCGCCCTCCTGTGGCTACAGAAGGGCAAGCGGGGATGGGGTGGGGTGAGCTTTCCCTGGAGCAGAGGCCGGAGGTGCTGTGGGCATGGGGGGGCAGCGCTGACAGCTGGATCACATCTGACTGGAAAATTCTGTGGTTGGGGCGGTGCATTCTTTCCTGTGGTGGTCGGGCAGCCTGGGTAGTCCCTACGCTTCCAGGGGCAGCTGTGTGCGAGACCAGAGGGAGCAGGCCAGGCGGCACCCCGGTGCCCTTTGTCCTCCCACCTTCACAGCCCAAATAGCTGCTATCTGTGCGCCCCACCCGTCCTGCCCCCACTGCCCCCAGGTGCGGCTTCCTTTCCTGTGAGTCACCGTGGGGGGGGGCGGGGGCCCTCCCCATCCCTGACTCACTGGCTGCAGCCCCCCCGCCCACGGCCCCGTGCTCCCCTCTGGCCCCAGGCCCCCCCTCTGGACCGTGGGGCAGAGTTCCTGCGGCTCAGGGCTGGGCAGTCCTGCTGGGTGAGTCAGCGCTCGGCTATGTGCCCCCTCCCGCCTTGCTGTGTGCTCTGCCTTCAGATGGGGCACGGCTCCAGGACGTGCCTGGTGGGCAGCTCGGGAAGGGCCCGCCTGGCACTGGACCAGTAGTGACCCTGGAGCCAGGGGCACAGTGGAGCCTGGCTCCCACCCCACAGAGGGCACGTAGGTCTATGAGAAGGGATGATGTAGGGGGGCTGCAAGGAAAGGACAGGCACTTGCCCCCCCCCAAGCCAGGTGTCACTCAGCTTGGGGGTCCCTCCTTAGAGCCCCTCCAGCAGGTAGTGTGGGCAGGCACGGGGGTAGCCCTGGGCTCGGCAGCCCTGAGCCGGTGCTTGCCCAAGAGGTGTGACCCATGGGCTCCCTGGGCCCAGCCGCATTCAGGTACCCTCCCTGTGGGGGGAGCCCTCCTTCGGAGTGGCCATGAGGAAGGCGTGTGGTTCCCTGTGATTCCAGCGAGGTGCCAGGTCCCCTTGTACCCCCGGGTCCCGCCAGTGGCTCCAGCGGGCTGGGTGGGTGAGGAAACCCCTGGGTTTCCTGTTTCTGTCGGGCTGTGGGTGTGGCCGTGGGGGAGGGGTCACCTTCCTCCTTCCCGCAGGGACACTCCCTCTCTGGGGGTTGTGCAGGGTCGGGTGGGGCTCCAGGGGCGGGGACAGCAGCTGGGGAGTACTGCGGGGCCGGGCGTGGCCCCACCGACTGGGCTCTGAGCTGAGCTGAGCTGAGCTGAGCCACTGAGCGAGCACCTTCGCCGCTGTGTGCTGCACGGGCCTGAAGGACAGAGCACCGAAAGGGTGGGCGCGGCATCATGTCTCAGAACCGGCTCCGAGTGCCCGAGCCCAAGGGCCTGGGTCACAAGAGAACCAGCTCGGAGGACAACCTCTACCTGGCTGTGCTCAGGGCTTCAGAGGGCAAGAAAGGTAGCAGGCACTCCTTGCTCAGCAGGGCAGGCGTGGGGCAGGAAGGGCCCAGTTCCTGCCGTGGGAAACGTGGCACTGGGTGGGGTGGGGCCCAGACCCTGAGGGTCTGAATTTTGGGGACAGATTCTGAGACAGGTGGCTGGCGCCGCGGGGAGTGTGCTGTGTTCTGGCCCAGGTGCAGAGCTGCTGGGGTCGGGCGCGGGGGGGTCCAGCCACCCGTGCCCAGCACAGAGAGGCTGGCAGTGGCCTGTGGGCCTCGGGTGTCGGGCAGTGTGTGGGGGGACAGCTCTCTGTGTGCCGGGAAAGGCCCACTGCCCCGTGGGGAGGACAGAGCTTCACCCTCACTGCATCCCTGCCCAGCCCAGGGCCCTGGGAGGCAGCCTGTGGCGGGGGGAGGGGCAGGCCGGGACCTGTGTGCTGTGGCTCCAGGTGCGGCTGCCAGCTCCAGGCCCTCCCAGCTTCAGGGGGAGACAGTAAGGAGACTCAGTGGGCACCGTGTGCCTGGCCCCTCCTCACCTGTCCAGGGCTGAGGAGGACGTCGTTGGGCAGGGGCAGGGAGGCTGGGTTGCCTTGTGAGGCTGAGGCCCTCTTCAGGCGCCAGCCACTGTTATCTGCATGGTGGTCACCTGCTGGGGGCTCGCAGGGCTCCTCCCAGGCCCCAGGTAACCTGGCCTTATCTCTCCCAGATGAGCGGGATCGTGTGCAGAAGAAAACCTTCACCAAGTGGGTCAACAAGCACCTCATCAAGGTTGGTGGCACGTGCACACGTGGGTGTGTGCAGGAGTGCCTGCGTTTGCGTGCGCGTGTCGCAGGGGCTGAGGAGACTGCGGGTGGCGGTGAAGGAGCGTGCCCCTGGCCCTCCAGCCCGAGCAAGGGCCCGCACCCCTGCTGCCACCCATCCGCTCGGGGCCATCCCTCTCTGCCCTGGGAACTCACCTCCCACCTCTGAAACCTGTCCTTTTCTGTGTGCTTCCTCCCCTCGCTCGCTCCTGCCTCCTGTCTCTGTCCCCCTCCTCCTCCTCTCCGTCTCTCCTGGTCTCTCTGTGTAGCACTGGAGGGCAGAGGTAGGTGCCTCCTCGGGGGCGGGTGTCTTCTGTGGGCCCCTGCCTCATGCCCTCTGGGCCTGTTGGTGGTTCTGGGGACCTGCGGCCAGCCCAGTTCTTTGTCCCTGCAGGCACAGAGGCACATCAGTGACCTGTATGAAGACCTCCGTGATGGCCACAACCTCATCTCCCTCCTGGAGGTGCTCTCAGGGGACAGCCTGGTACGTGCGCCCAACCGCCCACCCCCTCCGAGGCCCCTCCTGCGTTCCCTCCTGGGGTCTTTCCCCGTGCTCTCTCTGTCAGGGCCCTGGGAGGCAGCCTGTGGCGGGGGGAGGGGCAGGCCGGGACCTGTGTGCTGTGGCTCCAGGTGCGGCTGCCAGCTCCAGGCCCTCCCAGCTTCAGGGGGAGACAGTAAGGAGACTCAGTGGGCACCGTGTGCCTGGCCCCTCCTCACCTGTCCAGGGCTGAGGAGGACGTCGTTGGGCAGGGGCAGGGAGGCTGGGTTGCCTTGTGAGGCTGAGGCCCTCTTCAGGCGCCAGCCACTGTTATCTGCATGGTGGTCACCTGCTGGGGGCTCGCAGGGCTCCTCCCAGGCCCCAGGTAACCTGGCCTTATCTCTCCCAGATGAGCGGGATCGTGTGCAGAAGAAAACCTTCACCAAGTGGGTCAACAAGCACCTCATCAAGGTTGGTGGCACGTGCACACGTGGGTGTGTGCAGGAGTGCCTGCGTTTGCGTGCGCGTGTCGCAGGGGCTGAGGAGACTGCGGGTGGCGGTGAAGGAGCGTGCCCCTGGCCCTCCAGCCCGAGCAAGGGCCCGCACCCCTGCTGCCACCCATCCGCTCGGGGCCATCCCTCTCTGCCCTGGGAACTCACCTCCCACCTCTGAAACCTGTCCTTTTCTGTGTGCTTCCTCCCCTCGCTCGCTCCTGCCTCCTGTCTCTGTCCCCCTCCTCCTCCTCTCCGTCTCTCCTGGTCTCTCTGTGTAGCACTGGAGGGCAGAGGTAGGTGCCTCCTCGGGGGCGGGTGTCTTCTGTGGGCCCCTGCCTCATGCCCTCTGGGCCTGTTGGTGGTTCTGGGGACCTGCGGCCAGCCCAGTTCTTTGTCCCTGCAGGCACAGAGGCACATCAGTGACCTGTATGAAGACCTCCGTGATGGCCACAACCTCATCTCCCTCCTGGAGGTGCTCTCAGGGGACAGCCTGGTACGTGCGCCCAACCGCCCACCCCCTCCGAGGCCCCTCCTGCGTTCCCTCCTGGGGTCTTTCCCCGTGCTCTCTCTGTGTCCAGCCTGGCCTCGCCCCCCACTGCGCCTCCTGGTCCGGAGTGTCGGGCCTGGCCTGGGTGCGGCCCGCGGCGCACAGCCCTGCTGCCCTCCGTGCTGGAGCCTTGACACCGTAACCTCACGCTCTGCTCTGCTTTGGTTTCTCTGCTGCTTGGATTGTGAACTTTGATCTCTGCCCTTTACCCTTTGCCCTGCTCTGGCCGGGCAGCCAAGAGAGCGGGACGTAATCAGGAGCTCGCGCCTGGTGAGTGGTTGTGCCCGCTGGCCACGGCGGCACGTGGGCTCCCTGAGACCAGGAGCCCAGCTCACCCAGGGCCGATGGCACTTGGGCTGGCAAACGGCCCTGCATCCAGCTGCCTGCCATCGTGCCTGCCGCAATGCCTGGGGCCGGGCCTGAGACCCGGGGCTGCCACCACCCGGCAGGAGGACCCCTCCCCCAAAGCCACCGCCCTCCACCCGTGGCTTCCTGGCTATTGTCTCCTCCCCTCCCCCTCCTTCCTTCCCACAGCCTGGTCCCTGCTGGGCCTGACCTCTGGGCCAGCAGCCCCCCCTTCCCAGCTGGGGCGGGTGGACCCGGGTCAGGGAAGGGCTGCTGCCCTGCTGGGCAAGACCCTCACTATAGATGCCTTGGGGGTTCTGAGGGCGGGCAGACGCCACAACCATAGGACGGGCTGTGACCGGGCTCTGGGGCCGCTGACCGGCCCTGCTTCCCCTCCCAGCCGCGGGAGAAGGGCAGGATGCGCTTCCACAAGCTGCAGAACGTCCAGATCGCCCTGGACTATCTCCGGCACCGCCAGGTAATGCTGCCCACCTGGCCGCAGGCCCCAGCCCCCTTCTCCGGCCGGCTCGGGGGCACGACTGAGGGCAGCTTGCTCGCAGGTGAAGCTGGTGAACATCAGGAACGACGATATTGCCGACGGCAACCCCAAGCTGACCCTCGGCCTGATCTGGACCATCATCCTGCACTTCCAGGTAGCATGGCCTCCAGCTGACCCTCTGCCGCCCCCGGAGTCTCCGGCGGGGCTGGCCTGGCACCCGGCTAGGCGTGCGGCCTGGGAGCTGGGGCCCTCAGCATCCTGGCACTTGGAGCCTTCCCGCCAGCCCGTGCCGCTGCCCTGTGCTAGCTCCGTGGCCTGAAGGCCCAGGCCTCTCTCCAAGGCCTGCCTATCCCGTGCCCTCTGGCCCTGACTGGGCAGGGCCCGCAGAGCCTCCCTGCAGAGGAATGCATTCTCTACTCTTGGTGTGGCCTTCTGCCCCAGGGAAGGTTCTAGAGAAGCACCCCGCTGCACGGGCTGACTCACCCACTGCCTGCCCGGCTGCACAGGAAGCCACAAATCTGAGAGCTGGGCAGGCAGAGCCTGGCTGGCACAGCACAGCAGCTGAGTCACACAGGCGGGCAGGCCGACAGACAGACAGATAACTAGGGCCAGGCAGGCGAGGGAGCAGACAGGCTGGCAGACCCAGGCCTGAAGGATTGGACCGAGTGCAGGGCCCGGCCGTTGCTGTGGCCGCGCATGCTCAGTCCCCAGGACATAACCCTGGCCTGCAGCCAGGGAGGCCCTGCCCCGCCCCCTGCCCCTCGTGACAGCCTTTTCTAGGCCCGGGACTTCTGGGTGAGCTCCATGTGCCCCCCATCCACCAACTCTGATCCATGCCTGCCTTGTGGGGTGCGGGGTGTGCCCCAGGAGGAGGGAGCCCAGGGCACCCACCATGTGGCAACGGCAGGGGCTGGGGGCCTGACATTCTGTGGCAGCTGCTGCCTACAGTGGCCTCGGCTTGTGACACTGAGGTGTGGCGGGTCCCTGCGGCCCCAGCCTGCCTCAGCTGGCCTGGCAGCTCCCGTGCACCCTGACGGGGCGCCGGGCAGGTCGGTGGCCGTGGCTGAGCTCCCGTCTCCTGCCCGCTGTGTGGGGCAGATCTCGGACATCCAGGTGAGCGGGCAGTCGGAGGACATGACAGCCAAGGAGAAGCTGCTGCTGTGGTCCCAGCGCATGGTAGAGGGCTTCCAGGGCCTGCGCTGTGAAAACTTCACCTCCAGCTGGCGGGATGGCCGTCTCTTCAACGCCATCATCCACCGGCACAAGTACGCGGCCTGGGGCAGGGAGGGCACTGTGGGGCGGGGGCATCCCTGCAGCCCCTCAGCTGGGCAACTTCAAACGAGTGGGGGCTAAGAGGCGTCTGCCACCCACGGGCACCTGCCGCCCACGGGGACGGGCACCAGCGCCAGCCCGCCTCCCTGGGAGGGTGCAGGCGAGTAGGCCCAGCCCTACGCGTGCCCTTCCCACCTCCTCCTGGGACCGTCTTCCTGAGGCCGTGCCGGCTTCCTCGAGGCCAGAGGACAGCAGGCTGCTTGTTTTCACAGCCATGAGCGCTGGCCCCACGTGGACACCCCAGAAGGGGCCTGTGTGGGGTCGGCCCTGCGGGGGGCCCAGGCTGACCGGCACCCCACCCTGTGCCTGTGCCCACTGTAGGCCTGGGGGCAGGGCCCAATGTGTGCAGCACCTGCAGGTGGGCTGCCTGGGTGGGTGGGACTGGACGCTAGTGGGGTGGGGGTGTTTTTCAGGATGAGCGTGTGCTGGGGCTTCTGTGTCTCTGGGGGCCTGTGGAGGGCCTGTCAGTGCGCTGACCTGCCCGGGGGGCCTCGCTGCCCCTGTGCTCCCGCCCGCCTGCCCCACCCGCCCCTTTGCTCACAGGCCTGCGCTCATCGACATGAACAAGGTGTATCGTCAGACCAACCTGGAGAACCTGGACCAGGCCTTCTCCGTGGCAGAGCGGGACCTGGGGGTGACAAGGCTCCTGGACCCTGAGGGTACGTGCCGCGGCCCCCGCCTCACTCTCTCCTCCCCTGCCGCTCGCTGAGGCCCCTCTGACCCTCCTCCCCCGCAGATGTGGACGTCCCTCAGCCCGACGAGAAGTCCATCATCACCTACGTCTCATCCTTGTACGACGCCATGCCCCGGGTGCCCGATGTGCAGGACGGGGTGAAGGTTAATGTGAGTGCCGGCCGGCAGGCCCGGGGCGGGCGGGGGATAGGCGGGCCCCTGACGGCCCGTCGCCCCCCTCCCCAGGAGCTGCAGCTGCGCTGGCAGGAGTACCGCGAGCTGGTGCTTCTGTTGCTGCAGTGGATCCGGGCACACACGGCCGGCTTCGAGGAGCGCCGTTTCCCCTCCAGCTTTGAAGAGATCGAGGTGGGTTTCTCTGCTTAGCCAGGGTCCTGTGCCCACCGTGGGGCCCCAGGTTTGGCTGCTGACACCTCTCGTCCCCAGATCCTGTGGTGCCAGTTTTTGAAGTTTAAGGAGACGGAGCTTCCAGCCAAGGAAGCGGACAAGAGCCGGTCCAAGGGCATCTACCAGTCCTTGGAGGTGAGGGGGGTCCTGGAGGGAGGGGAGCGGGGGCATTCCGGAGGTGAGTGAAGCTGCCCGGGAGCCCGGGGCCTGTGAGGTCCCCTCGAGCAGGCTTGGCCCGGCCTTACCACGGAGCTGGGACCAGGGCTGTTTCAGGTCGGGTGGGCCGGGGGCCCAGGTGACCCCCCCCAGCCTCTGCTGGCCCAGGCCTGAGCTAGGCCCCTGCCCACAGGGGGCGGTGCAAGCAGGCCAGCTCAAGATGCCCCCCGGCTGCCACCCGCTGGACGTGGAGAAGGAGTGGGGCAAGCTGCACGTGGCCGTCCTGGAGCGCGAGAAGCAACTCCGCAGCGAGTTTGAGAGGTGGGCGGGTGCTGGGGTGGACGAGGCAGCCGGGCGGCGGGTGGGGCCCTGCGGTGGCAGGGAAGCCACCCCGAGGGTGAGTCGCTGCCTGGGGAGGAAATCCCCCCTCCCCGAGGCTGGGAAACCCACACTCAGCTGTGGGTCGCGGGCAGGCCGGGAGCAGGAGGGGAGCTGCGCTCTGCGGTGGGGAGCCTGGTGGCCGACGCCACTCACTGGGGGTCCCGTGGCTGCTCTGGGCCGCAGACTAGAGCGTCTTCAGCGTGTCGTGAGCAAACTGCAGATGGAGGCCGGGTTGTGTGAGGAGCAGCTGAACCAGGCCGACGCCCTGCTGCAGTCGGTGAGGGGCGGACACGAGGGTGGGCCTGGGCAGGGAGGCTTGGGGGAGGGAGGCGGGCCCTGAGCGCTTCTCCCTCTGGGTGTGGAGCCGGCTGACTGCTAGCTTCGGGCACCAGGCCAGCCCTGAGCTGCTGCTGTCTGGAGGGACCCAGACCCGTGGGGCCCAGAGGGGCAGGACTGTGTGGGCCTGGACAGGGGCTCTCCTGGGGAGAACTTTGCAGGGGTGGGAGCTGGAGAACAAGACCACGAACCGTCTGGCTCCTGGGCCCTAGTGGAGGCCTTTGGACCCGGTCCTGGGTCCCCCAGAGAGGTGGGGGCTGGGGGTTTCGCCAGAAACATCAGAAGGACGTGCCGTGGTGGACGGGGAGGAAAGGGAAAGGATGGCGGTGGGCCTGGAGGCAGCGGGGGAGCCCCATGCAGGCAGGCGGGCGGCGGGGTGGCCAGGCTCTGAGTCAGGGCGACCACCTTGCAGGATGTCCGGCTGCTGGCCTCAGGCAAGGCCCCGCAGCGGGCGGGTGAGCTGGAGCGGGACCTGGACAAGGCGGACAGCATGATCCGGACGCTGTTCAACGACGTGCAGACTCTCAAGGATGGGCGGCACCCGCAGGGCGAGCAGATGTACCGCAGGTGGGCCAGGCCCCACCCACCCCCAGGGCCTGGGGAGGGCACCGCGCTTCCGCTGACCCCTCCCGACCCCTGCCCCGCCCACAGGGTATACCGCCTGCACGAGCGTCTGGTGGCCATCCGCACCGAGTACAACCTGCGTCTGCGGAGCACGCCGAGGCACCCCGAGCTCGAGGACTCCGCCCTGCGCTACCTGCAGGGCCTGCTGGCCTGGGTGGAAGAGAACCAGCGCCGGCTGGACAGCGCTGAGTGGGGCGTGGACCTGCCCAGCGTGGAGGCGCAGCTGGGCAGCCACCGAGGCCTGCACCCGGCGGTCGAGGAGTTCCGGACCAAGATCGAGCGGGCACGCACTGACGAGGTGAGAGGGGGCCGGGCGGCGGGCACGGGCCAGGTCCTGGCTGCCGCGGGCCTCACCCCTCCTCACCTCCCACAGGGCCAGCTCTCCCCGGCCACCCGGGCCGCCTACCGAGACTGCCTGGGTCGGCTGGACCTGCAGTACGCCAGGCTGCTCGTGAGTGGCGGCCGGCT
>NW_006791731.1:821232-824208 GCF_000442215.2 Lipotes vexillifer
GGGGCCCGGGGCTGACACACTCCCCGCCTGCCTGCTCACAGAGCTCCTCCAAGGCCCGCCTCCGGTCCCTGGAGAGCCTGCATGGCTTTGTGGCCTCCGCCACCAAGGAGCTGATGTGGCTGAGTGACAGGGAGGAGGAGGAGGTGGGCTTCGACTGGAGCGACCGCAATACCAACATGGCCGCCAAGAAGGAGGGCTACTCGGTGAGGCAGGTGGCCAGCCTCCGGGCCCTCCCCTCCCACGACTGCCCTCCCCAGTGTGGGTCCGGCTCCAGGCCCCGGGTGGTGCTTGGCGGGAGACGGGTGGACCCCGACGCGGCCCTGCACCGCCCCTGAGAGCCCTTGCCTCCGTGTCAGGCCCTGATGCACGAGCTAGAGCTGAAGGAAAAGAAAATCAAAGAGATCCAGAGCACCGGCGACCGCCTGCTTCGGGAAGACCACCCTGCCCGGCCCACGGCGGAGGTGGGGTGGGGATGCGGGGACCCCCCCCGGGCCCCCCTGGTGTGGTGGGGCAGGGCTGGGGGGATCCCCCCGGGCCCCTGTGGGGGGCAGGGCCCGACGGGGCCACGTGCTGTGCTGCAGTCCTTCCAGGCGGCCCTGCAGACCCAGTGGAGCTGGATGCTGCAGCTGTGCTGTTGTATCGAGGCACACCTAAAGGACAACACTGCCTACTTCCAGGTGAGAACTGGGCTCCCCAACCCCCGGCTCTGCTGCAGTGACCTCGAGGAGCCCCTCGGCCACCGCTGCAGATCTGGGGCCCCTCCCCGTGTCCGTGCGGACGTGGATAATCGACCCCACGCGCTGTCCCACGGACCTCGCGTCAGAATCCTGCCCGGCTGTTGGGCCCCGCCCTTCCGGCCCGTGCTGGGGCAGCTCTGGCCGGGGGCTCTGGGCTGTTGGCCTAGCATGACCCATTTCTGCTGCCGCAGTTCTTCTCGGACGTGCGGGAGGCTGAGGAGCAGCTGCGGAAGCTGCAGGAGACGCTGCGCAGGAAGTACGCCTGTGACCGTTCCACCACCGTCACTCGGCTCGAGGACCTGCTGCAGGACGCCCAGGTGAGCCGACCACCCGGGCCCAGGGCCGTGCAGCCCGGCGAGAGACGCTGAGGCCCGGCCTCTTGGCCTGTGGGGCTGGAGGGGCACCGGCAGCGGCAGGCATCGAGGTGGCAGGGTCCAGGGCCAGGGGAGCACAGGGACAGGCTGGCCCGGTGTCTGGGCTACATCGATGCTCTGGAAAGGTCCCTCTTGAGGCGGAGAGTGGTGACTAGAGGTGCCAGCAGTGGTCAGGAGGCATGATAGGGGCTGGAGGTCAGCACAGTGGGGTGGGGGTATGGGTGAACCGAGAGCTTAGTGGCAGGGTCCTGGCCTGGGGGCAGGTGGCTGGCCAGAGCTGGTACGAGCCCCCCACCCCCGACCCACACAGGCCCTGGAGGGTGTAGAGGCCTGAGTCAGCTGCTCTGTTGCCAGCTACGTCACCACGGGCAGGTCCATCAGCATCTCGGGCCTGACAGTCCGGGGCAGGCGCAGTCGGAAGGGCTGAGGAGGACACAGAGGCAGCTGAGTGTGCTGCTCAGGTGCCCTGGGGCAGGGAGTGATGGAGGAGAGAGGAGGCTGGCAGGCCCTGCCGACTGGAGCTCCTGCGGTCAGGAGTGGGGGTCAGCGAAGCCTGGGGTCCAGGAGGCCCCCTCAGCAGCAGCATCGGCCCGGGAGGGGGCGGGAGAGGTGCAGGCAGCTTCCGCGTGGACCCTGACCTGCAGCCTTGGACGGTCCTCCGTCCCTCGGAGTGGCTGGATGGAGGAGGTGGGCGACCTTCCACAGCAGGACAGGGGAGGGCAGAGGGGAGAGGACGCTCTGGGGCCCTCCCCTGAAGGACGCCACACGTGATGGGGGCCGGGGAAGGCCCTTCGGTCCTGACTGGGAAGGAAGGAGTGTCGGTGGGACCGGGCACCTGTCCTGGCTGAGTGCTGAGCCCCACAGCATTCTGGGGGCAATTGGAAGGACGCGGGATCTCAGGGCGTTGTGGGGGTGCAGGGGTGCTCCTACATTTCCCGGGGTGGGCACGTGGGTTCTCACAGACCCCCGTCCGGGCGCTCGGTGTCCGACGCCGGGTGATGGTCTCTGAGCTGCTTCTCCTCTGCAGGACGAGAAGGAACAGCTAAACGAGTACAGGGGGCACCTCTCGGGCCTGGCCAAGCGGGCCAAGGCCATCGTGCAGCTGAAGCCCCGCAACCCAGCGCACCCCGTGCGGGGCCGCGTGCCGCTGCTGGCCGTGTGCGATTACAAGCAGGTGGAGGTGAGGGCTTGGCCAGGCAGGGTGGGCCGGGCAGGGTGGGCATGGGTGTGGGTGGGGCCACACTGCAATGCTCTGACTGCTTCAGGTGACCGTGCACAAGGGTGATGAGTGCCAGATGGTAGGCCCTGCGCAGCCGTTCTACTGGAAGGTACTCAGCAGCTCCTGCAGCGAGGCCACTGTGCCCTCCGTGTGCTTTCTTGTGCCCCCGCCCAACCAGGAGGCCCAGGAGGCCATCGCCAGGTGCGTGGTCCTGGGTATGCAGCTGGAGAGGGTGGTGTCGGGCAGGTCCCCGGACACCTCTGACTGTGCCCCTGACCTGGCAGGCTGGAGGCCCAGCACCAGTCCTTGGTTGCATTGTGGCACCAGCTGCACACGGAAATGAAGAGCCTTCTGGCGTGGCAGAGCCTCAGCCGCGACATGCAGCTCATCCGCTCCTGGTCCCTGGTCACGGTACGACCGCCCCGCTGGGTACTCTGGGTGGTGCCGGGCGGCAGGGGTCTTCATGCAGCCGTACTCAGCCCTCGTGCCGTCTGCAGTTCCGCACGCTGAAACCAGAGGAGCAGCGCCAAGCCCTGCGAAGCCTGGAGCTGCACTACCAGGCCTTCCTGCGGGACAGCCAGGACGCTGGTGGCTTCGGGCCTGAGGACCGGCTGCAGGCTGAGCGCGAGTACGGCTCCTGCAGCCG
>NW_006791731.1:824314-838199 GCF_000442215.2 Lipotes vexillifer
GGGCAGGGGGGGGGCGCGCCTGCCCCGCCCGCGACTACCAGCAGCTGCTGCAGAGCCTGGAGCAGGGTAGGCGGGTGCCGCCGGGGCAGGGGTGGGGGGCGGCGGAGGGCGTGGCCGGGGCAGCCTGTGAGCTGGATGTGTCCGCAGGTGAGCAAGAGTCGTCCCGCTGTCAGCGCTGCATCTCAGAGCTCAAGGACATCCGGCTGCAGCTGGAGGCCTGCGAGACGCGCACTGTGCACCGCCTACGGCTGCCGCTGGACAAAGAGCCTGCGCGAGAGTGCGCCCAGCGCATCACCGAGCAGCAGGCAGGCCCCGTCCACCCCCCCACACCCCCTGCTGCACCCCACCCCGGCCTTGCACGCGTGCCATGTGTGGGGCGTGCGGGCTCAGCTCGCCTCCTGCTCTGTCTCTCGTAGAAAGCACAGGCTGAGGTGGAGGGGCTGGGCAAGGGAGTTGCCCGGCTCTCTGCCGAGGCCGAGAAGGTCCTGGCCCTGCCCGAGCCGTCACCTGCTGCCCCCACTCTACGTTCAGAGCTGGAGCTGACTCTGGGCAAGTTGGAGCAGGTCCGCAGCCTGTCCGCCATTTACCTGGAGAAGTGAGTGCACCTGACGGCGGCGGGGGGGCTGTGACCGAAGGGGTGTCTTGGGGAGTGTGTGGACTGGCAGGGCAACGGTGCCAACGAGGTGGGGTCCGCTGCGGGGTCTGGCCAAGGGATGGCCGGTGTGGACCAGGGTGGGGGTCGCAGAGGTGGCCGGAGGGGCTCAGTCCTGGTGTGCCTTGGAGGTAGGGCTTCCTGATGACTGGATGTGGGGTGAGAGGGGTTATGGGGCTGTTGGAGGAGGACTTAGAGCCACCCCCACCCGCCGGAGGGTGGTAGGGGAGGGTCACTGATGTGGAAGGTGTGTGGGCAGAGGTGAGGGGCCGGGGCGCATCGCGGGGTAGGTCAGGACCGGGCATCCGGGGGCACTGGCAACCTTGGGGGAGGGGCTTCTTGGCGGAAGGTGGGGATGAGGCCCTGCGGAGAGTAGGCAGGGTGGGCAGTGGATGAGACAGCAGAGGGCCACGGTGCTGAGAGGGTCCCGATCCCCTCTCCCACAGGCCTTTCCGCCCCAGTGCCTCCCGGGGAACGCGGAGTCTTCACCAGGGCCCCTGCCTCCTCCTTGCCCCCCCGCCCCCAGACGGGTACCTCGTTTTCCCTCACAGCTCATTTCAGGGTGCACACTCACACGGCTCAAAGATCGCTTGCGGAAGCTCAGTGATAAACTCTCCACTGCTCCACTCAGTCCCGACGTGATCTGTCCTCCAAGGCCCTGGTCTTCGTTTCTGTCTCTTACCCAGCCTTCCTGCATGCACCCCACGTGCTGTCTGTGAGGGGCGTCCCCGTCAGGCACATGGTGTCCCCCTCACCCAGTCTGGGGGCTGGAAGGCTGACGGGGGCTCCCTTGGCCAGCACAACCTTCCTCCAGGACTCAGGCTAGAGCTAGAGTATCCCCGTGTCCGAGGTCCCCGACCACCTTCTGCCTACACCTCTCTTCTCCCTGGAGCCCATGACCACAGGGGTCAGTAGGCCACCGGGTCTGGGCTTCCACCAGGTCTGGGCTTCCACCGTGGTGGCCTGGCTGCTTCCTCCAGCCCACCCCAGCCCCGCTCTGAGCCCTGCTCTCCCGCAGGCTCAAGACCATCAGCCTGGTGATCCGCAGCACGCAGGGGGCCGAGGAGGTGCTCAGGGCCCACGAGGAGCAGCTCAAGGAGGCCCACGCCGTGCCCGCCACCCTCCCAGAGCTCGAGGCCACCAAGGCTGCGCTGAAGGTACCGCCACAGGCCCGCGCCCTGCCGTGAGGGCCCAGAGACGCCGGGGCCAGTGGCGGGGGCCTCGGGCTGAAACGGCACCCTCTTCTCTGACCCAACAGAAGCTTCGGGCCCAGGCGGAGGCGCAGCAGCCTGTGTTCGATGCCCTGCGGGATGAGCTGCGGGGGGCGCAGGAGGTGGGCGAGCGGCTGCAACAGCGACACGGCGAGCGGGACGTGGAGGTGGAGCGCTGGCGTGAGCGGGTCACCCTGCTGCTGGAGCGCTGGCAGGCCGTGCTGGCCCAGACCGACATGCGGCAGCGCGAGCTCGAGCAGCTGGGCCGCCAGCTGCGTTACTACCGCGAGAGCGCGGACCCGCTGGGCGCCTGGCTGCAGGACGCCAAGCAGAGGCAGGAGCAGATCCAGGCCGTGCCACTGGCCAACAGCCAGGCCGTGCGAGAGCAGCTGCGGCAGGAGAAGGTAGGTGGGCCCCGGCCAGGCGGGTGGGAGCGGGGCGGGGGCGTGGTGCGCCCTCTGGCTGCTGACCGCCCTGCTCCCCCAGGCGCTGCTAGAAGACATCGAGCGCCACGGGGAGAAGGTGGAGGAGTGCCAGAGGTTCGCAAAGCAGTACATCAACGCCATCAAGGTGAGGCCTTTGCAGCCTCGTGTCCCAGGGGAGACGTGCAGGTGGTGGGCCTGGGACCTCAGGGGGACCCCCCAGGCCAGGCCGTGCTGGGCAAAGCCTGTGGGCAGGTTCAGGGGCAGGGTGGGGAGGACAGAGCTGGTGGCCAACCAGCGTGTCCCCACAGGACTATGAGCTTCAGCTGGTCACGTACAAGGCACAGCTGGAGCCGGTGGCCTCACCAGCCAAGAAGCCCAAGGTCCAGTCGGGGTCCGAGAGCGTCATCCAGGAGGTGAGGCCGAGGGACAGGGCTGGTGGGTGGGCTGAGCCTGAGTCAGCAGGGGCGGGGCTGACTCTGGGTGCCTCCTCCCTCCCGCCCCCCCAGTACGTGGATCTGCGTACCCGCTACAGTGAGCTGAGCACGCTCACAAGCCAGTACATCAAGTTCATCGGTGAGACTCTGCGGCGTATGGAGGAGGAGGAGGTATGACCCGCTGGGGTGGGGAGGCCATCCTGCTGCCCACCTTGCCCCAGATGTGACCCCTAGGAGCCTGCCTGAGCTCTCCCCACTCCCTCCTGCCTGGTGCTGCCAGCGCCCCCTCCCCGCCAGCTCCCCGCAGCACGGCCTGTCCCCAGGCTCGCCTCACCTGCGGCCCAGCCCACCTTGGCCCGATGCTGCACTGCGCTCCCTGTGGTGGCTGGCACCTTCTCTTTCTCTTCTGTGTTGGCGCTTGCCGCCACCAGGCGTCCCACCAGCCCTCGTGTGTGTGCCTCCTCGGGACTCTGCGTCAGCCTCTTTGCTTGGCCACTTGCGCTGCGAGAACTTTGGGCTGTTGGGCCATGGGGGCGGGGCAGGGGTGGCCCGAGGTGCTTGGGTGAGGAAGGTTACCTGCCCCGCCTTGTTGCTCCTGCCTCCTGGGTGGCGCCCCCTCGTCTGGCCTACCTGCAGCTTCTTTGCTTAGAACCGCAGGCTATCGGGTCCCCCTTCCGAACCGGCTCAGATATGCGCTGATGTCCCATGCTGGCCACGCTGGCCACCGGGTCAGGGAGAGGGGCCCCGTGGCCAGAGCCAGGCCGCCGGGCATTCAGCGGTGCTCAGGCAGGACTGTGTGGCGGGCGCGGCTCCCAGGCCCTGTGAGCCCCCTGCTTTGCTCGCTCTCTTGCTCTCGCTCTCTCTCTCTCTCTCTCTCTCTCTCTCTCTCTCTCTCTCTCTCTTCTCTCTCTCCCCCTCTCCCCCCGTCTGTGTGTCTTCATCACCTGTCTGCGGGAAGAGGGAAGAACACCTGGGTCTCCTTCCCTGGGCTGGTGAGCACTGTGGGGCCAGGCTGCGCTCGCTGCCCCAAGTGCCCTGGGTGGGTGCACGCAGCCTCCCTCGGCTGGGTCGGGACCTCTGTCCCCTCCCAACCCCTGCACCGCGCTGTCAGGGTGAGCTGTGGTGGCACCGTGTCGCGTGCTGGGAGCACCTGCTCCGTGCTCAATCCTCTCTCTGGTTTTCTCTCTCTGCTGCGGCCGCAGAGGCTGGCTGAGCAGCAGCGGGCAGAGGAGCGGGAGCGACTGGCCGAGGTGGAGGCCGCGCTGGAGAAGCAACGGCAGCTGGCCGAGGCGCACGCGCAGGCGAAGGCGCAGGCAGAGCGTGAGGCCCGGGAGCTCCAGCGGCGCATGCAGGAGGAGGTGGCGCGCCGGGAGGAGGTGGCGGTGGATGCGCAGCAGCAGAAGCGCAGCATCCAGGAGGAGCTGCAGCACCTGCGGCAGAGCTCCGAGGCGGAGATCCAGGCCAAGGCCCGGCAGGTGGAGGCGGCCGAGCGCAGCCGGCTATGGATCGAGGAGGAAATCCGCGTGGTGCGCCTCCAGCTGGAGGCCACCGAGCGCCAGCGCGGCGGGGCGGAGGGCGAGCTGCAGGCCCTGCGTGCGCGGGCGGAAGAGGCCGAGGCGCAGAAGCGGCAGGCCCAGGAGGAGGCGGAGCGCCTGCGGCGGCAGGTACAAGACGAGACCCAGCGCAAGCGGCAGGCGGAGGCCGAGCTGGCCCTGCGCGTGCAGGCGGAGGCTGAGGCGGCTCGCGAGAAGCAGCGGGCCCTGCAGGCGCTGGAGGAGCTGCGGCTGCAGGCAGAGGAGGCGGAGCGGCGCCTGCGGCAGGCAGAGGCAGAGCGGGCACGCCAAGTGCAGGTGGCCCTGGAGACGGCGCAGCGCAGCGCCGAGGCAGAGCTGCAGAGCGAGCACGCCTCCTTCGCCGAGAAGACGGCGCGGCTGGAGCGCACCCTCAAGGAAGAGCACGTGGCCGTGGTGCAGCTGCGGGAGGAGGCCACGCGGCGGGCACAGCAGCAGGCCGAGGCTGAGCGCGCCCGCGCGGAGGCTGAGCGGGAGCTGGAGCGCTGGCAGCTGAAGGCCAACGAGGCGCTGCGGCTGCGGCTGCAGGCGGAGGAGGTGGCGCAGCAGAAGAGCCTGGCACAGGCCGAGGCGGAGAAGCAGAAGGAGGACGCGGAGCGGGAGGCGCGGCGGCGCGGCAAGGCGGAGGAGCAGGCCGTGCAGCAGCGCGAGCTGGCCGAGCGGGAGCTGGAGAAGCAGCGGCAGCTGGCGGAGGGCACCGCGCAGCAGCGCCTGGCGGCGGAGCAGGAGCTGATCCGGCTGCGGGCCGAGACGGAGCAGGGGGAGCAGCAGCGGCAGCTGCTGGAGGAGGAGCTGGCGCGGCTGCAGCAGGAGGCGGCCGCGGCCACGCAGAAGCGCCAGGAGCTGGAGGCCGAGCTGGCCAAAGTGCGGGCTGAGATGGAGGTGCTGCTGGCCAGCAAGGCGCGGGCCGAGGAGGAGTCACGCTCCACCAGCGAGAAGTCCAAGCAGAGGCTGGAAGCCGAGGCCGGCCGGTTCCGCGAGCTGGCAGAGGAGGCCGCCCGTCTGCGCGCCCTGGCGGAGGAGGCCAAGCGGCAGCGGCAGCTGGCGGAGGAGGATGCGGTGCGGCAGCGGGCGGAGGCAGAGCGGGTGCTGGCCGAGAAGCTGGCCGCCATCAGCGAGGCCACGCGGCTCAAGACGGAGGCGGAGATCGCGCTCAAGGAGAAGGAGGCGGAGAACGAGCGCCTGCGGCGGCTGGCAGAAGACGAGGCCTTCCAGCGGCGGCTTCTGGAGGAGCAGGCGGCCCAGCACAAGGCCGACATCGAGGAGCGGCTGGCGCAGCTGCGCAAGGCGTCGGAGAGGGAGCTGGAGCGGCAGAAGGGGCTGGTGGAGGACACGCTGAGGCAGCGGCGGCAGGTGGAGGAGGAGATCCTGGCGCTCAAGGGGAGCTTTGAGAAGGCGGCCGCCGGCAAGGCGGAGCTGGAGCTGGAGCTGGGGCGGATCCGTGGCAACGCCGAGGACACGCTGCGCAGCAAGGAGCAGGCGGAGCAGGAGGCCGCCCGGCAGCGGCAGCTGGCGGCAGAGGAGGAGCGGCGGCGCCGCGAGGCCGAGGAGCGTGTGCAGAAGAGCCTGGCGGCCGAGGAGGAGGCCGCGCGGCAACGGAAGGCCGCGCTGGAGGAGGTGGAGCGGCTCAAGGCCAAGGTGGAGGAGGCGCAGCGCCTGCACGAGCGAGCAGAGCAGGAGTCGGCTCGGCAGCTGCAGCTGGCCCAGGAGGCCGCCCAGAAGCGGCTGCAGGCGGAGGAAAAGGCACACGCGTTCGCGGTGCGGCAGAAGGAGCAGGAGCTGCAGCAGACGCTCCAGCAGGAGCAGAGCGTGCTGGAGCGTCTGCGCAGCGAGGCCGAGGTGGCCCGGCGGGCGGCCGAGGAGGCGGAGGCGGCGCGGGAGCGGGCCGAGCACGAGGCGGCGCAGTCCCGGCGGCAGGTGGAGGAGGCGGAGCGGCTGAAGCACGAGGCGGAGGCGCAGGCGCAGGCGCAGGCGCAGGCGCAGGCTGCCGCGGAAAAGCTGCGCAAGGACGCCGAGCAGGAGGCGGCGCGGCGGGCGCAGGCGGAGCAGGCGGCCCTGCGGCAGAAGCAGGCGGCCGACGCCGAGATGGAGAAGCACAAGCAGTTCGCTGAGCAGGCGCTGCGGCAGAAGGCGCAGGTCGAGCAGGAGCTGACGGCTCTGCGGCTGCAGCTGGAGGAGACCGACCACCAGAAGAGCATCCTGGACGAGGAGCTGCAGCGACTGAAGGCGGAGGTGACGGAGGCGGCCCGCCAGCGCGGCCAGGTGGAGGAAGAGCTGTTCTCGCTGCGCGTGCAGATGGAGGAGCTGGGCAAGCTCAAGGCCCGCATCGAGGCGGAGAACCGCGCGCTCGTTCTGCGCGACAAGGACAACACGCAGCGCCTCCTGCGGGAGGAGGCGGAGAAGATGAAGCAGGTGGCGGAGGAGGCCGCGCGGCTGAGCGTGGCGGCCCAGGAGGCGGCGCGGCTGCGGCAGCTGGCGGAGGAAGACCTGGTTCAGCAACGGGCGCTGGCGGAGAAGATGCTCAAGGAGAAGATGCAGGCGGTGCAGGAGGCCACGCGGCTCAAGGCGGAGGCAGAGCTGCTGCAGCAGCAGAAGGAGCTCGCCCAGGAGCAGGCCCGGCGGCTGCAGGAGGACAAGGAGCAGATGGCGCAGCAGCTGGCACAGGAGACGCAGGGCTTCCAGAAGACTCTGGAGACGGAGCGGCAGCGGCAGCTGGAGATGAGTGCCGAGGCGGAGCGGCTCAGGCTGCGCGTGGCCGAGATGAGCCGGGCTCAGGCCCGTGCGGAGGAGGACGCCCAGCGCTTCCGGAAGCAGGCGGAGGAGATAGGCGACAGGCTGTACCGCACGGAGCTCGCCACGCAGGAGAAGGTGACCCTGGTGCAGACGCTCGAGACCCAGCGGCAGCAAAGTGACCAGGATGCCGAGCGCCTGCGCGAGGCCATCGCGGAGCTGGAGCGCGAGAAGGACAAGCTCAAGCGGGAGGCGCAGCTGCTGCAGCTCAAGTCTGAGGAGGTACCTCCCCGCGCGTGGGCAGGGATCTGGGGCGGGGTCTGCTCCCAGGCAGGTGCCCCCGGGGGCCCGCCTGTCCCTGACCGCCCCCTTCCCCCTCCGCAGATGCAGGTGGTGCAGCAGGAGCAGCTGCTGCAGGAGACCCAGGCCCTGCAGCAGAGCTTCCTCTCTGAGAAGGACAGTCTGCTGCAGCGGGAGCAGCTCATCGAGCAGGAGAAGGCCAAGCTGGAGCAGCTCTTCCAGGACGAGGTGGCCAAGGCGCAGCAGCTGCGTGAGGAGCAGCAGAGGCGGCAGCAGCAGCTGCAGCAGGAGAAGGAGCAGCTGGCGGCCAGCATGGAGGAGGCCCGGCGGCGGCAGCGCGAGGCCGAGGAGGGGGTGCGGCGCAAGCAAGAGGAGCTGCGGCGCCTGGAGCTGCAGCGGCAGCAGCAGGAGAAGCTGCTGGCGGAGGAGAACCAGAGGCTGCGTGAGCGGCTGCAGCACCTGGAGGAGGCGCGCCGGGCTGCACTGGCCCACTCGGACGAGGTCGCCCCCTCTCAGGCCGCGGCCGCCAGAGCCCTGCCCAACGGCCGGGACGCGGCCGATGGCCCGGCCGCCGTGGCAGAGCCCGAGCATGCCTTCGACGGCCTGCGGCGGAAGGTGCCGGCCCAGCGGCTGCAGGAGGCGGGCATCCTGAGCGCAGAGGAGCTCCAGCGGCTGGCGCAGGGCCGCGCCACGGTGGCCGAGCTCGCTCAGCGGGAGGACGTGCGCCACTACCTGCAAGGCCGCAGCGGCATCGCCGGGTTGCTGCTGAAGCCTGGCGACGAGAAGCTGACCGTCTACGCGGCCCTGAGGAAACAACTGCTGAGCCCGGGCACAGCCCTCATCCTGCTTGAGGCCCAGGCGGCCTCAGGCTTCCTACTGGACCCCGTGCGGAACAGGCGGCTGGCCGTCAACGAGGCCGTGAAGGAGGGCGTCGTGGGCCCTGAGCTGCATCACAAGCTGCTGTCGGCCGAGCGCGCCGTCACCGGCTACAAGGACCCCTACACCGGGGAGCAGATCTCTCTCTTCCAGGCCATGAAGAAGGGCCTGGTCCTCAGGGAGCACGGCATCCGCCTGCTGGAGGCCCAGATCGCCACGGGCGGCGTCATCGACCCCGTGCACAGCCACCGCCTGCCCGTGGACGTGGCCTACCGGCGCGGCTACCTCGACGAGGAGATGAACCGCGTCCTGCAGGACCCCAGCGACGACACCAAGGGCTTCCTCGACCCCAACACGCACGAGAACCTCACCTACGTGCAGCTGCTGGAGCGCTGCGTGGAGGACCCCGAGACGGGCCTGCGGCTCCTGCCGCTCACAGACCAGGCTGCCAAGGGTGGTGAGCTGGTCTACACCGACTCGGAGGCCCGGGACGTGTTTGAGAAGGCCACCGTGTCCGCGCCGTTCGGCAAGTTCCAGGGCAGGACGGTGACCGTCTGGGAGCTCATCAACTCCGAGTGCTTCACGGCCGAGCAGCGACGGGAGCTGCTGCGGCAGTTCCGCACGGGCACGGTCACCGTGGAGAAGGTCATCAGGATCGTCGTCACCGTGGTCCAGGAGCACGAACAGAAGGGCCAGCTGTGCTTCGAGGGCCTGCGCGCCCTGGTCCCTGCTGCGGAGCTGCTCGAGAGCAGGGTCATTGACCGTGAGCTCTTCCGCCAGTTGCAGCGGGGCGAGCGCTCCGTGCAGGAGGTAGCCGAGGTGGAGGCCGTGCGGCGGGCCCTGCGGGGCTCCGGCGTCATCGCGGGTGTGTGGCTAGAGGAGGCAGGGCAGAAGCTGAGCATCTACGAGGCCCTGAGGAAAGACTTGCTGCAGCCAGAGGCGGCCGTGGCCCTGCTGGAGGCCCAGGCCGGCACCGGGCACATCATCGACCCCACCACCAGCGCACGGCTGACCGTGGACGAGGCGGTGCGTGCCGGCCTCGTGGGGCCCGAGCTGCACGAGAAGCTGCTGTCGGCCGAGAAGGCCGTGACGGGCTACAAGGACCCGTACTCGGGGCAGAGCGTGTCCCTGTTTCAGGCCCTGAAGAAGGGTCTCATCCCCAGGGAGCAGGGCCTGCGTCTGCTGGACGCCCAGCTGTCCACAGGTGGCATCGTGGACCCCAGCAAGAGCCACCGTGTGCCCCTGGACGTCGCCTGTGCCCGGGGCTACCTGGATGAGGAGACCAGCACCGCCCTTTCAGCACCCGAGGACAACGCCAGGACCTACTACGAACCCCGTACGTGGCAGCCAGTCACCTACAGCCACCTCCAGCAGCAGTGCCGCCCCGACCAGCTGACGGGGCTGAGCCTGCTGCCGCTCTCGGAGGAGGCTGCCCGGGCCCGGCAGCAGGAGCTCTACTCCGAGCTCCAGGCCCGTGAGGCCTTCCAGAAGGCCACCGTCGAGGTCCCCGTGGGCAGCTTCCAGGGCAGGACGGTGACCGTCTGGGAGCTCATCAGCTCCGAATACTTCACGGCCGAGCAGCGACGGGAGCTGCTGCGGCAGTTCCGCACGGGCACGGTCACCGTGGAGAAGGTCATCAGGATCCTCGTCACCATCGTGGAGGAGGTGGAGACCGTGCGGCGGGAGAGGCTCTCTTTCAGTGGCCTCCGAGCCCCTGTGCCGGCCAGCGAGCTCCTGGCCGCCGGGGTCCTCGACAGCACCCAGTACGAGCAGCTCAAGGACGGCAAGACGTCGGTCAAGGACCTCTCGGAGCTGGACTCGGTGCGGACACTCCTCCAGGGAAGCGGCTGCCTTGCTGGCGTCTACCTGGAGGACTCCAAGGAGAAGGTGACCATCTACGAGGCCATGCGGCGCGGCCTGCTCAGGCCCAGCACCGCCACTCTCCTGCTTGAGGCCCAGGCAGCCACTGGCTTTCTGGTGGACCCTGTGCGGAACCAGCGTCTGTATGTGCACGAGGCCGTGAAGGCCGGTGTCGTGGGCCCTGAGCTGCACGAGAAGCTGCTGTCGGCTGAGAAGGCCGTGACGGGCTACAAGGATCCCTACTCAGGCAGCACCATCTCCCTCTTCCAGGCCATGAAGAAGGGCCTGGTCCTCGGGGAGCACGGCGTCCGCCTGCTGGAGGCCCAGATCGCCACGGGCGGCGTCATCGACCCCGTGCACAGCCACCGCCTGCCCGTGGACGTGGCCTACCGGCGCGGCTACCTCGACGAGGAGATGAACCGCGTCCTGCAGGACCCCAGCGACGACACCAAGGGCTTCTTCGACCCCAACACGCACGAGAACCTCACCTACGTGCAGCTGCTGGAGCGCTGCGTGGAGGACCCCGAGACGGGCCTGCGGCTCCTGCCGCTGAGAGGGGCGGAGAAGGCCGAGGTGGTGGAGACCACGCGGGTGTACACCGAGGAGGAGACCCGCAGGGCCTTTGAGGAGACGCAGATCAACATCCCTGGGAGCGGTAGCCACAGTGGCTCCACCATGTCCCTGTGGGAGGTGATGCAGTCGGACCTGATCCCCCAGGAGCAGCGGGCCCAGCTGATGGCCGACTTCCAGGCCGGCCGCGTGACCAAGGAGCGTATGATCATCATCATCATCGAGATCATCGAGAAGACCGAGATAGTCCGCTCACAGAACCTGGCTCCCTACGACCACATAGGCCGCCGCGTCACCGCCGAGAGCCTGTACGAGGCCCGGGTCATCTCCCGCGAGTCCTACGGCCTGCTCCGGGAGGGCGCCAGGAGCCTCCACGAGGTGCTGGAGGCCGAGTCCGCCTGGCACTACCTCTATGGCACGGGCTGTGTGGCCGGCATCTACCGGCCCAGCTCCAGGCAGACGCTGACCATCTACCAGGCCCTCAAGAAGGGGCAGCTGAGTGCTGAGGTGGCCCGCCAGCTGCTAGAGGCACAGGCGGCCACGGGCTTCCTGCTGGACCCGGTGAAGGGCGAGCGGCTGGCCGTGGATGAGGCCGTGCGGAAGGGCCTGGTGGGCCCCGAGCTGCACGACCGGCTGCTGTCGGCTGAGCGGGCCGTGACCGGCTACCGTGACCCCTACACGGAGCAGACCACCTCGCTCTTCCAGGCCATGAAGAAGGGTCTGATCCCCACCGAGGAGGCCCTGCGGCTGCTGGACGCTCAGCTGGCCACGGGCGGCATCATCGACCCGCGCCTAGGCTTCCGCCTCCCGCTGGAGGTGGCCTACCAGCGCGGCTACCTCGACAAGGACACGCACGACCGGCTGTCAGCGCCCAGCGAGGTGCGCAGCTACGTGGACCCCTCCGCGGACGAGCGTCTCAGCTACACGCAGCTGCTCCGGCGGTGCCGCCGCGACGAGGCCAGCGGCCAGCTCCTCCTGCCGCTCGCGGACGCCCGCAAGCTGACCTTCCGCGGCCTGCGCAAGCAGGTCACGGTG
Organism: Lipotes vexillifer; assembly: GCF_000442215.2. Taxonomy (NCBI): domain Eukaryota; kingdom Metazoa; phylum Chordata; class Mammalia; order Artiodactyla; family Lipotidae; genus Lipotes; species Lipotes vexillifer. The sequence continues at coordinate 835,979 of NW_006791731.1, forward strand.
GAGGAGCTGGTGCGCTCGCAGGTCATGGACGAGGCCACGGCGCTGCGGCTGCAGGAGGGCCTGACCTCCGTCGAGGAGGTCTCCGAGAGCCTGCAGAAATTCCTCGAGGGCACCAGCAGCATCGCCGGCGTCCTCGTCGACGCCACCAAGGAGCGGCTGTCGGTGTACCAGGCCATGAAGAAGGGCATCATCCGCCCCGGCACGGCCTTCGAGCTCCTGGAGGCGCAGGCGGCCACCGGCTACATCGTCGACCCCATCAAGGGGCTCAAGCTAACCGTGGAGGAGGCCGTGCGCATGGGCATCGTGGGTCCCGAGTTTAAGGACAAGCTGCTGTCGGCCGAGCGCGCCGTCACCGGCTACAGGGACCCCTCCTCCGGGGAGCTCATCTCCCTCTTCCAGGCCATGAAGAAGGGCCTGATCCTCAGGGACCACGGCGTCCGCCTGCTGGAGGCGCAGATCGCCACGGGCGGCATCATCGACCCCGAGGAGAGCCACCGCCTGCCCGTGGACGTGGCCTACCGGCGCGGCCTCTTTGACGAGGAGATGAATGAGATCCTGACCGACCCCTCGGACGACACCAAAGGCTTCTTCGACCCCAACACTGAGGAGAACCTCACCTACCTGCAGCTGCTGGAGCGCTGCGTCACCGACCCCCGGACGCGGCTGCGGCTCCTGCCGCTGAAGGAGAGGAGGAGGGAGCGGAAGACGTCCTCCAAGTCCTCGGTGCGCAAGCGGCGCGTGGTCATCGTGGACCCGGAGACGGGCAAGGAGATGTCGGTGTACGAGGCCTACCGCAAGGGCCTTATCGACCACCAGACCTACCTGGAGCTGTCCGAGCAGGAGTGCGAGTGGGAGGAGATCACCATCTCCTCGTCGGACGGCGTGGTCAAGTCCATGATCATCGACCGCCGCTCGGGCCGCCAGTACGACATCGACGAGGCCATCGCCAAGAGCCTCATCGACCGCTCGGCGCTGGACCAGTACCGCGCCGGCACGCTCTCCATCGCCGAGTTCGCCGACATGCTGTCAGGCAACGCCGGCGGCTTCCGCTCACGCTCGTCCTCCGTGGGGTCCTCCTCTTCCTACCCTATCAGCCCCGCTGTCTCCAGGACCCAGCTGGCCTCCTGGTCCGACCCCACCGAGGAGACGGGCCCCGTGGCTGGCATCCTGGACACGGAGACGCTGGAGAAGGTGTCTATCACGGAGGCCATGCACCGCAACCTGGTGGACAACATCACCGGGCAGCGTCTGCTGGAGGCGCAGGCCTGCACCGGGGGCATCATCGACCCCAGCACCGGCGAGCGCTTCCCCGTCACCGACGCCGTCAACAAGGGCCTGGTGGACAAGATCATGGTGGACCGCATCAACCTGGCCCAGAAGGCCTTCTGCGGCTTCGAGGACCCGCGCACCAAGACCAAGATGTCGGCCGCCCAGGCCCTGAAGAAGGGCTGGCTCTACTACGAGGCGGGGCAGCGCTTCCTGGAGGTGCAGTACCTGACGGGCGGCCTGATCGAGCCCGACGCGCCGGGCCGCGTGGCCCTGGACGAGGCCCTGCAGCGCGGCACCGTGGATGCCCGCACCGCCCAGAAGCTGCGCGACGTTAGCGCCTACTCCAAGTACCTCACCTGCCCCAAGACCAAGCTCAAGATCTCCTACAAGGACGCGCTGGACCGCAGCATGGTGGAGGAGGGCACGGGCCTGCGGCTGCTGGAGGCCGCCGCCCAGTCCAGCAAGGGCTACTACAGCCCCTACAGCGTCAGCGGCTCTGGCTCCGCGGCCGGCTCGCGCTCCAGCTCACGCACCGGCTCCCGGGCTGGGTCCCGTCGCGGCAGCTTCGACGCCACCGGCTCGGGCTTCTCCATGACCTTCTCTTCCTCGTCCTACTCGTCCTCGGGCTACGGCCGCCGCTACGCCTCGGGGCCCGCGCCCTCCGCGGGGGGCCCCGAGTCAGCGGCAGCCTGAGCCCTTCCTGCACCCCGCCTCCCGCTCTGCATGTGGCCAGACTCCCCGCCCAGGCGCTGGGGCCTTTAATGTTTCAAGGTGTCTTCCTCCCAAGCGGTGCCTAAAGTTTAACCAAAAAGTACAGACTAACACGTTAACATGTATCTGTTGTCCAGACAGCCTGTCTCTCGGGGGCCGGGGCCAGTCCAGCCCCACTGACCACCTCGCGCCCCCCACCCCCCCACCCCCACCCCAGGTCTCCCTGCTCCTCTTTACCTGC
>NW_006791731.1:838235-850554 GCF_000442215.2 Lipotes vexillifer
CTGCTCCTCTTTACCTGCCACTCACCACAGCCAGGTGCCTTGGAGGGTCCAGAGCTGGGCCCCCAACTCAGCCCTCTCATCTCCCCAGGGGGGCTTCCATCTGGGCGAGGTTCCCCCAGCCCTGTAGGCCGGCCCCACCCAACCCCCAGCCACCTGCTCGGGCAGCAGGCGTCGGCCCCGCCAGTAGCAGGGCCCCCTCAGCGCCAGCGTTTTCTCCTGTTTCCGGGACTGACCTGCTTGCTCGGTGGGCCTTGCTGGGGAGAGAGGGAGGGAGTCCTGGGTCAGCCATCTCTTCTAGGCTGCCCAGGGAAGCCCCTTCCCCATGGGAAGATGAGGGTCCAGTCTGCAGACCCAGCTGGCCCGGGCCAGGCCCCAGCCTGTTCCCGGCTCCATTCCCAGCCCCCAACCTGCGCCCGAGACCCCACGCCTCTGGCTTCAGCCTTCCAGCCTCAGCTCCCTAGTAAGTGCCTTCTGTGTCCCCCTTCGCACCCCAGGCCCCGAGGACCCAGACCTGGGGTGGGAGACAGACCATCCTGGTGAAAGGCTCACCACTGCCCAGCTCTTGGCCGTGCCGGCCGGGCGTGACTGGGCTTCTGCAGGCCTCTTCCCCTCCGTGGGCCCAGTGTCCCCTGGAACCTGTGGAACCCCACCCTGGGTGCTGCCTGCCTGCCTCTCCCGGGGCGCCTCAACCCCCGTGCTGGGCCTGGGGACAGGGCAGCCCAGCCTGGTGCCACCAGTCCTGTCCCAGCCAGCCCCGGGCCCTGGTGGCTTCCGCCCCCGCCTCTGCTCTCCGACTGAGCTTTGCATGTCCCACTAACCCAGGTAGGTGGCGGGTGGAGGCCCAGGCTTCGGCTGCCTCTGAGGACAGAACACTAACCCGACCACGGCGGGCCTGCGGCGCTCGCCCAAATAAAAGCAATTCCAACTTTCCCGCGGGTCCTGTCTCACTTTTTGTCCTGAGGTCAGCTTGTGTGTTGGGCTAAGGGGGTACTGCAGCCCCAGGCTCTGAGCTTGGCCACTGTGTCCTGGCCTAGGGCAAAAGAGCGGGGTCTCGTGAAGACGCTGGCCGGGGGCTGCACCCCTCAGAGAAACCCAGGCTGAGTGGTCCAGAGCATAGGGCGAGGTGGAGGCCGGGCCCGCTGGGGCCTGCCCAGCCCAGGTGGCGACCTGTCCCTCGGCCCGGCCCCCAACCCTCAGGCTGGGTTTGTGATTGGCGCTTAACGTCTTGAGACGGGGGTCTCACGTGCCCTTCGGTCGGTCATTGACTGTGTGGAAGAGGCAGCGTGACCCCTGGGTAAGTTGGTCCGTGTCGGCCAAGGGTGACCCTCCAGAGAAGGATGCGGTCACGAGCCTGAGCGGCGGCCGGTGGAGGAAGGTGAGTGGGGCAAGCCACAGCCCCGGTGAGCCACTGGCTCTGAGGCCGTGAGGCCCTGACCGATGCCATCTCCCTGCTTTGCCCCAGGGGGTGGCCCCTCATCCTTGGGGGTCTAAAGTCCTGGTTACCCAGCCCTTGTCGGGCTCTGCTCTCTTGCCCACTTGCCGTTAAACCTGGGCGTGGAAATACCGAGATGCCCGGGGCAGCAGGCCTGCCTCCATGGGTGGTCAGGGTCCTCCCGGCCAGGATGGTGCCCGCCTGGCCTGCTGGTCTACTGCAACGAGCAGCCGCCTGGCCAGGCGGGAGCCGTGGCCGTGAGTTGGGTGGGACGCTCCCGCCACGCCCCGGGTGGCCGTGTTTTCCTTCGCCGACGGGGACCGCGAGGGTCTCACAGCCTGAAGTTGCAGGGACGAGAAACACCTGCACCCCGGCGGGTCCCGGAGCCTGTTGGGGCTGGGCCGCTTCTGTTTCCGCTCCTGGGTTCCCAGGGCCGGCGGGCCGCCTTCTGGGGTCATTGACTCAAGGTCACGCCCACATCCGGAAGGACGGTGCTGCAAGCGCCTCAGGGTGTCAGCTACTTTCTTATGAGGCCGTCCAACATCCTGCCAGGCCAGCGGCTTCCTGTAGGCCTGGGCCCCTGCGGTACCCCCTTGCCGGAGGAGGGGTCTGAGGTCCAAGGTGATGTTTCGCAGGAACCCGCAGGTAGGCTGAGAGGCAAAGCAGCCGAGCTGAAGTGGGGTCCGTGTCCCTCTTGCCGGGTGGCTTCGGGCCAGGCTGGGAGGGCGTGTGTCGCCAGCCTGTGCTTGCGGGGCCAGCGCGGTTGTGAGCCCGGCACCCGCTGGGCAAGTCCTGCGGTCCGCGGGCGGCTCAGTGGCTCCTCACGCTGCTCCCAGCAGACATCAGCACGTGACGCAAGACCTCTCACTCCCGTGGCCGCCAGCACCTCTTTCCCGTCCTCCACCCCTGCTGCTCTCAGGCCCTGACCAGCCGGCCCGGCCGTTCCTCCTGGCCGCCCGGGAGCCGCTGTCCTCTCCGCTCCGGGGGTCACCCAGCGCACGGCAGAAGCTCCAGCCCGGGTTTCCCCGGCCACTGTCGGCAGCCCCGAGTGGGGCTGTGCCTGCGTGCGGCCCGACACACCACACGTGCCACGGTGCACCCGGCCAGGCCTCCTCGTCCGTGCCCTCGTGGTGACCCTCTGCAAGGCTGTGGTCTGGCAGTAGTGGGGGACGTGGCGGTGCGGGCCACCTGCTCGTGTAGCCCTCTGGCTCTGCGTGAGCCAGGGCCTGGCGTCCACTCCCCCTTACCCTAAGCCCTCGCCCAGCCCGCCAACTGTGTGTCGGTGGGTCTCAGGGCACCAGCTCCAGACGGGAGCTGTGGTCGCACGGTCACCCACGTCCTGTGGTCAGATGTGCAGCGCCCCCAGCCCCAGGAGCACTCTAGGAACAGCTCTGTGGGGTCCGCACGTGCTCTGTCCTCACTTCAGAGCTGGGGCTCTCCTTTGGGACCTCGCCGGAGACGCCACATCACGTTCTTGCTTCCAGGGCTGCCGCAACAAATACCACAGGACAGGGGCTCTTAAATGACAGACTTCTTCTCGGTTCTGGAAGCCTAAGTCTGCGACCAACTTGTCAGTAGGGAGGGATGGGAATTCCCTGGCGGTCCAGTGGTTAGGACTCCACTCTCTCGCTGCTGAGGGCCCGGGTTCGATCCCTGGTCGGGGAACTAAGATCCCACAAGCAGCGCAGCGCAACCAAAAAAAAAAAAAACAACAGGCAGCAGGGCTGGTTCCTCCTGAGGCCTCTCTCCTTGGCACGTGGATGGCCGACTTCTCTCAGTCCTCATGGGGCCGTCCTCTGTGCGTGTCTATGTCCCGACCACCTCTTCTTGTGAGGACACCTGTCGGATTGGGTTGGGGCCACCCTCATGACCTCATGTACCTTGATCACCTCTTTAAAGATGCCATCTCCAGACACAGTCCCATCCTGAGGTCCAGGAGTCAGCCCTGCAGCACGTGGATTCGGGGCACACGGTTTGGGCCACGCCCCCGCCATGGTACCTGTGCCCTCCCCCTGCCCATACGTGGCACGTTTCACCGCATACGCTCTGAGCACCGGTCCTGCTCTAGGTGCTGGGACTAACAACGTCCACCGCCGCCGGAGGTGAGCCGTGGGCGTCCAACCGCAAACCCTGCTGTGGACGATGCTTCCGGGACCACGCCCGGCACCACCTGTCTCAGATCAGTTCCCCAGAAGCAGAGCCCACGACGGCGGTCCAGGTGCACCTGGTTTACGGAAGAGTGAACGTAGCAGCCATAGAGACACTGCCAGGAGACAGGCTGGGGGGGGGGGGGGGGGGGTGCTCTCGGGAGAGGGTGTGAGAAAAGCACTGGGCGAAGGTGTGGCTTCGGCGAACCCCCACCACGCGTGGCCTGATCCGCGGCTGTCGCGTGACTGTGAGTTTCACCTCAGAGGGCTGTTTCTCCAGCAACAAGGGGTCTAGGCTGATATCCCCCCTCCAGCCGTGGACTACGGGCTGCCCTGGGTGGGGGCAGGCGGCTCCCAGGCACCTGTTAGCCAGGCGGCTCTGTCATCCAAGGGCACCTCTCGCTAAGGGTGCTGGTGTGAGTCCACAGCAGCTGGGGGATGGGCACACCCACCCCCCAAGATGGGCTCTGAGTGGATCACCAACTGCACCTGCTTAGACAACGACACCTTCGCAGCGGCAGCAGCATGACAGACCCAGACACCCCGGAAAACCCTCCCACTGTAAATCTCCTAGGTGAAAACTAACAAACACCTTCTCAGGTACCCGAGGTCCCAAGAAAGAAAAGGAAATCCTCAGGGGTGAGAAATGAAGCAGAACTTCAGCGCGGGGGCTGACGCTTCCCTGAGGAGTCTGCTGACCCTAGAAACCCAAAACCTCGGGCTGCGGCAGATCCTCAGGGGCAAGAACGAGGGCCTGGGCTGCACAGGCAGGTACTACACGACACCTGTGTCCCCAGTGGGCTCTGCTTAGTGAGCACGTGCGCTAGCGACACCCCAGCACGGGCAGATGCTGACAGAAGGAACCTCCCTGGATGCAAAAAAAAGTTTCCACTGGACATCTGTCACCTGGGGTCTTCTGCCTGTACGTTCTGGGGAAGCCCACGTGGAGAAACTAAGCCCGGGTGGCCCCAGGTGGGCTGTGGCTGTGCCTGACCTAAGCGAACACAACCTTCTCTGGGGATCTTGCCCGCAAGCCCTCTCAGGATTCCCAGAGATAAAACCCAGTCTTTCAAACACGGTCTCGCAATTCAAAATTACAAGGCAAATGAAAACAAACCATTATGAATAAGTCAGCACAAACAAAAGCAGAATTAGAACCCAAGGGAATTAGGACATTGGATTATTCAATAAAGAATATATAGTAAGTTTGCTGAAAATGATCATGAAGTGAGAGAATTTACAGTGTGAGAAATGAGGCTCCATCTAAAAAACTCAAGAAGATTGTAAAGGAATTTAGTTGAACTTCTAGGAATAAACCACATAATAATGTTTAAAACTCAGTGGATTGATTGAGCGTGTGGATTAGACACAGATGAAGAGGGTAAGTTGGAAGACGGATCTGAAAAAGTTACTCAGAATTCATTCCAGAGACACAGGGAAACGTGAAAGAGGTTAACAGACAGCATATAACACGATACTCTAACATCGGTCTAACTGCGGTTCTAGAAGAGGATCCTGAAGGAAATAGGGAGACAATTTTTGAAGAAATTATAGCTGATGATTATTTTCCAAAATGATGAAAAACATGAGGCATTATATCCAAGAAGCACAATAAAATCCAATCGTGGCAAATGAAGCATCCGTATCAAAACACACTGTAGCAAAATCATAGAAAACCAAAGACAAAGAGAAAAAATTTTATTTTATTATTATATTTTTTTTGGCTGCACTGCTTGGCTTTCGGGACCCTTAGTTCCTCGACCAGCGACTGAACTCGGGCCACAGCAGCGAAAGCACAGAGTCCTAACCACTGGACCGCCAAGGAAGTCCCTGAGAAAAAATTTTAAAGCCATCAGAGAGAAAAAACAGATTACCTACAAGAGGATGACATTTAAACTCATTAGCAAAAGTGAAATCTTCTTAAAGCGTGGGCCATGCATCCTGGATCTTTTGGAAATGCAGGATCCTGGGGCCTGCCACAGGTCCACCGAATCACAATCTGCATTATAACAAGTAAGCACATTAATGCCATTTAAAAATAAACTTTAAATTTTAGAATAGTTCAAGAGTTACAGAAAAATAGTGAAGATAATACAGAACGTTCCCATATACGCCATACTCAGTTTCTCCTGTTAACATCTTATAGTAATATGGTACATATGTCACAGTTAGTGAACCAATATCTTACTGTCAATTAAAATCTGTATTTTATTCATATGTTCTTCTTATTTTTTACCTAATGTTCTTTTCACGTTACAGGATCTCATCCTGGACACCGTATTACATTTCGTCATCATATTACCTACCTTAGGCTCCTCTTGGCTATGATGGTTTCTCAGAACTTTGCTTTTGATGACCTTGACAGTTTTGAGGAGGACAGGTGAGGTATTTTCCCACATGAATGCCTGAGAAGCACTAAGCTAAATTTGTGTCAAGCTTTACCACTTAAGAAATAAGGTGAATAAGGATGTCCACTTTTCCCACGTCTATTGAGCATTGTATTTGAGATTCTAGCCAGGGCAATAAAGCAAGAAAACGAAATAAAAGTCAGTAAGATTGGAAGAGAAGAAGTAAAAGTCTCTTTATTTGCAGATGACGTGATTTTCTATATAGAAAATCTTAAGGATCTACTAAAAAACTATGAAAGCCAATAAATAAGTTCAGCAAGTTTGTGGGATACAAGATCAGTATACAAAAACCAATTATATTTCTATACATTTGTAATGAGCAATTTGAAAATTAAAAAAAGAATTCCATTTAAATAGTATCAGAAAGAATGAACTTGGGAATAAAGTTAGCTAAAGATATGCAAAACGTATATTCTGAAAATTACAAAGCATTGTTAAAAAAAAAATTAAAGAACTAAATAAATGGAAAGACATCTCATGTTCATGGATTGGAAGACTTAATATTTTTCAGATAGCAGTACTCCTCAAACTGATCTACAAAATAAATTCCTATAAAAATTCCAGCTACGTTCTTTGCAGAAGTTGACAAGTCAATCCTAAAATTCACATGGATATTAAGGAATTCAGAATAGTCGAAACAGTCTCGAAAAAAAAAAAAAAAAAGAACAACATCGGATGAATCACACTTCCCAATTTCAAAATTTACCTCAAAGCTACAATCATCAAAACAATGTGATGTTGGTATGAGGATAGACATATAAGTGGATGAAATAGAACTGAGAGTCCAAAACTAAGCCAATATATCTATGGTCAATTGATTTTTGACAAGGATACCAAGACCACTCAACAGGGGAAAGACTAGTTTTCTCAGTAAATGGTGCTGGGAAAACTGGATGCCCATAAGCCAAAGAATGAAATTAGACCCCTACCTCACACTGTACACATAAATTAACTCAAAACGGATCAAACGCCTAAATGCAAGAGTTTTAGAAGAAAACATAGACGTAAATGTTCATGACCTTGGATTAGGCAATAACTTTTGTTTGTTTGGTTTGGTTTTCTTTTGTTTTTGGCCACGCTGCACGGCATGCAGGATCTTAGTTCCCCAACCAGGGATCAAACCTGTGCCCCCTGCAGTGGAAACATGGAGTCTTAACCACTGGACCACCAGGGAAGTCCCCTAGGCAATAATTTTTTGACATGACACCAAAAGCACAAATGATCAATGGAAACAATAAATACATTTGACTCTATCAAAATTTAAAACTTTTACGCATCAAAGGACACCACCAAGAAACTGAAAAAAAACCTCATAGTGTGGGAGAAAATATTTAGATATCTCATATAATCTGAGAAGGGCCTTGTATCCAGAATACATAAAGAACACCGACAACTCAATAATAAAAAGACAAAAACCCAATTTTAAAATGGGCAAAGGAGCTCAACAGATATTTCTCCAAAGAGGTTTACACATGGCCAAAAAGCATATGAAGGGATGCTTAATGTCATGAGCCATCAGGGAAATGTAAATCAAAACTACAATGAGGCACCACTTCCCAGCCAGTAGGATGGCTATGATTAAAAAAAAAAAAAAAAAAAAAAAAAAAAAAAAAAAAAAAAAAAGACAGATAACAACAGGAGAGGATGTGGGGAAATTGGAACCCTTATACCTTGTGAAAATGTAAAATGCTGCAACAGCTTTGAAAATCACCAGTTTCTGTCAGTTTCTCAAGAGTTAAACATAAGTTACCATATGGCTGGGCAGTACCACTCCTAGATATCTACCCAAGATAAGAGAAACCTATGTCCACACAAAAACTTGTACACAAATGTTCACGGCAGCATTACTCATAATAGCCAAAAAGTAGAAATATGTCAAATGTCCATCAACTGATGATGGGTAAATAAAATATATCCATACAATGGAATATTATTTAGCTAAAATAATAGGAATGGATACTAATACATGCTACAACAATGCTACATCAATAGATGAACCTTGAAAATGTTATGCCAAGTGAAAGAAGCCAATTATAAAAGACCATCTATTGTACGAATCCATTTATGAGAAATGTCCAGAATAGGTACATCTATAAGGACAGAAACTAGAGTAGTGGCTATATCTAGGGCTGGGGAGAGGGATTGGTAGGAAGTAGGGAGTGACTGTCAATGGGTACAGGATTCCTTTGGGGGGTGATGAAAAGGTTCTAAAACTGACGGTGGTTTCACAAGTCTGTGAATGTGCTAAAAACCATTGAATCGTACACTGTCAAGGGGCGAGTTCTATAGTATGTGAATTGCATCTCAACAAAGCTGTCCTTTTAAAAAAGAAATCGTTTCCAGTGGCTGGGGGGGAGGAAGAATAGTGTTTATGGGTGTGGGGTTTCCGCTTGGAGGAATGAAAAAGTTCTGCAAGTAGATGGTGGGGATGGTTGCACCACGTTGTGAATGTACTTAATGCCACTGATTGTACACTTACAATAGTTAAAATGAGAAATTTTATGTTAGGTGTATTTTACCACAAGTTTTTTAAAGATTTAAAAACTAATAGGTGAAATAACATCCTTTTAAAGACAAAATCTATGATGATATGAAACCAAGAGACTCTCACCAAAGAAACTCCTAGAAGTGACATCAGGAAAAAAGAAAATTACCTTAGAAAGATCGTCTGACGTGGAAGAGGGTGAGCAAATAAAATGGCAAATATGCGACTTTGTCTAAACCAGTTGTTTTCAAGTCTTTGGTCTCAGGACGACTTTACAGTCTTAAAAATTACTGAGAACCACAAGAGTTTTGATGATGTGGGTCCTATCTATCAATACTCACCATATTAGAGATAAAAACTGAGAAAAAGCTAGAAACAATAAGCCTGTCACCTGTGAACATAAACAACATTTTAAATAAAATATACCAGTATTTTCTATGTGAGCTCCTGGGACTGTTCTAATTCTTCTGAGTGTTCTCTCCCCACAGCCGTTTCTCACACAAGTGCACTGATCAGGACTCGGCTGAGTACTCGAGGCTGACTTGAATCATAAGGAAAGCCGGGGAGGCTCTGTTACCATTGGGCAAAGTAGATTTTAGAGGAAAGGATATTGCCAGGGGTAAAGAGGCTTAAGCAGTCAATTCATCAGGTGGACATAACAATCCAATCCTTATGCACCTAATAACAGTGCTTCGAAATACACAACGCCAAAAGTAACAGAAATGCAACGGGAAATTGACAAATCCACTCCCTCAATAACTGATAGGACAAACAGACATAAAGTCAGTAAGATTATAGAAATCTTGAATAGCACTACAACCAACCCGACCCAATTAACATTTAGAACACTCCACCCAACAATAGCAGAATACATTCTTTTAAGTGCACACATAACATTTACTAATATAGACCATATACTGGGCCATAAAATAAATCTTAACAACTTTAAAATGATTCAGGCATTAAAAAGTGTGCTGTCTGACACAGTGGAATTAGATCAATGGCAAAAAAGTATCTGGAAAATCCCCAAATGTTTGGAAACTAGATAATAAGCTTCTAGGCAGTTCATGGGTCAAAGAAGTCAAAAGGGAAATTAGAGAGTATTTCAAACTGAATGAAAATTAGAATACAGCGTGTCAAAAGTTGAGAGATACAGCTAAAACAGTACTTAGAAATTTATAGCATTAAACTACAAAGCTACAGTAATTAAAACAGTATGGTACTGGCACAAAAACAGAAGTATAGACCAGTGGAACAGGATAGAAAGCCCAGAAATAAACCCATGCACCTGTGGTCAATTAATATATGACAAAGGAGGCGAGAGTATACAATGAATATACAATGGAGAAAAGACAAAGTCTCTTCAATAAGCAGTGCTGGGAAAACTGGACAACTAATGAAACTAGAACCTCCCTAGGGACTTCCCTGGCAGTCCAGTGGTTAAGACTTTGTGCTCCCAGTGCAGGGAGCATGAGTTCAATCCCTGGTCAGGGACCTAAGATCCTGCATGCTGCATGGCCAAAAAGCAAACAAACAAAAACCCCGAAAACAACAACAACAACAACAACAAAACTCCCTGACACCATACACAAAAATAAACTCAAAATGGATCAAAGACCTAAATGTAAGGCCAACACTACAAAACTCTTAGGGGAAAACATAGGCAGAACGCTCTTTGACATAAATCGCGGCAAGATCTTTTTTGATCCATCTCCTAGAGTAATGAAAAATTTTTAAAAAACAAAAACAAAAGCAAATGGGACCTAATCAAACTTAAAAGCTTCTGCACAAAAGAGGAAACCAGAAACAAAACAAAAAACCCACAGAATGGGAGAAAATATTTACAAACAAAGCAACCGACAAGGCATTAATCTCCAAAACACCTCATGCAGCTCCATGTGAAAAAAATGAACTCAATCAAAAAAACCGACGTTTCTCCAAATAAGACATACATTTGGCCAACAAACACATGAAAAGATGCTCCACATCACTAATTATCAGACAAATGCAAATCAAAACTACAATGAGGGGGCTTCCCTGGTGGCACAGTGGTTGAGAGTCCACCTGCCGATGCACGGAACACGCGTTCGTGCCCCGGTCCGGGAAGATCCCACGTGCCGTGGAGCAGCTAGGCCCGTGAGCCATGGCCGCTGAGCCTGCGTGTCCGGAGCCTGTGCTCCGCAACGGGAGAGGCCACAACAGTGAGAGGCCCGCGTACCGGCAAAAAAAAAAAAAAAAAGCCTTCTTACAAATAATAAATGCTGGAGGGGGTGTGGAGAAAAGCGAACCCTCCTACACTATGGAGAACAGTATGGAGATTCTGTATCTCCATATATCCAGAGAAAACTCTAATCCGAAAGGATACATGCACCTCAATGTTCATAGCAGCACTATTTACAATAGCCAGGACATGGAAGCAACCTAAATGTCCATCCACAGGTGAATGGATAAAGAAGATGTGGTACATATATACAATGCAATATTACTCAGCCATAAAAAAGGATGAAATAATGCCATTTGCAGCAACATGGATGGACCTAGAGATTATCATACTAAGTGAAGTAAGTCAGACAGAGAAAGACAAATATCATATATCGCTCATACGTGGAATCTAATTTTTAAAAATGAAACCAATGAACTTATTTACAGAACAAAAACAAACTTACAGATATTGAAAACAAACTTATGGTTACCAAAGGGGAAACATGGCATGGGGGGAGAGATAAATCAGGAGCTTGGGATGAACATACACACACTACTATATATGACAGATAATCAACAAGGACCTACTGTATAGCACAGGGAACTGTACTCAATATTCTAGGCTAACCTATATGAGAAAAGAATCTAAAAAAGAATGAATAGGGACTTCCTTATGGTCCAGTGGTTAGGACTCTGCACTCTCACTGCCAATGGCCCGGGTTCAATCCCTGGTCAGGGAACTAAGATCCCACAAGCTGTGCAGTGCTCCCCCCACCAAAAAAAATGAATGAATGTATGATTTCTTAGACGTAACACTAAAAGCATGATCAACAGAAGAAAAAATTGATAGTTTAGATTTCATCAAAATTAAGAATTTATGGGAATTCCCTGGCAGTCCAGTGGTTAGGAGTCTCTGCTTTCACTGTTGAGGGCCTGGGTTCGATTCCTGATCAGGGAAGTAAGATCCCACAAGCCAAGAACTCTCAATACTCAGTAAAAGAAAACAGACCAGTTTGAAAATGGGCAAAAGTTTTGAACAGACACTTCACCGATGAAGATATAGGGATGGTGAACGGCACATGGAAAGATGCTCAACTTCACTAGTCATCAGGGAATAAAAATTAAAACTATGATGAGAGAACATTACACACCCACTAGAAAACCTAAAATAAAAACACTGACCACATCAAGTGTTGGTGAAGATGTGGGACCACGGGAGCTCTTAGATGAAGCTGTTGGGAAGGTAAAATGGTTCAGCCACAGTCCTAGGTATTTACCCAGCAGAGAGCAATGTGTCCATGCAGAGGCTTGGCTAGTCATAGCAGCTTTATTTGTAATAGCCCCAAACTGGAGGGTAACCAGATGTTTATCAACTAGTTGTAGGATGAACCAATTGTGGTCTAACCACACCATGTAAAACAGCTCAGCGATAAAAAGAAGTGAGCTACTGATACCTGCAACGCCATGGATGAATCTCAAAATAATTATGCTGAATGAAAGAACCCAGACAACAGGGCCTCCCTGGTGGCGCAGTGGTTGAGAGTCCGCCTGCCGATGCACGGGACACAGGTTCGTGCCCCGGTCCGGGAGGATCCCACATGTCGCGGGGCGGCTGGGCCCGTGAGCCATGGCCGCTGAGCCTGCG
>NW_006791731.1:850637-852388 GCF_000442215.2 Lipotes vexillifer
GTCCGGAGCCTGTGCTCCGCAACGGGAGAGGCCACAACAGTGAGAGGCCCGCGTACTGCAGAAAAAAAAAAAAAAGAAAGAAAGAACCCAGCCAACAAAAGAGCACACATTGTTTGATCCCATTTATATAAAGTTCTGGGCAACGCACACTAACCTAGAGTGATGGAAAGCAGCTCATTGGATGCCTGGGGCTGAGGGGTTGGAGGGGGTTGAGGAGACTCAGGAGGGCCTGGGGAACCCATCAGCCAAAACCTATTTAAAATCAACCCCTGTGATCTGGCTTTTTCACAAATAGGTCTCTACAATGAGAAATCTCACACGTGCCCAAGGAGACGTGGCCAATTTGCGGCATTCTTGGACAGAAGGTAACGTTGGAAGTAAACCACTATCGATGAAAAATTAATCAGTTGATCTGAGAAATGGAAAATTTTATTTGAGCCAAGTTTGAGGATTATAACCCAGAAAGAACATCTCAGAAAACTCTGAGAGACTGTTCCCTGGTTAGAAGTCAAGACCCAGTTTATATACGTTTTTTGAGACCGAAGGCTGCACATCAAATGATGTATCATTGACAGTTTACACAATCCAGGTCTAAGCGTCATGCTGGTGGGTCACGTGCCCCCTACAAGTTGGAGGAGGAATGTTATCTTTTAGGGAGCTGTCTTGTTGATGCTGGGAGAATGTTGCTTTTTACAGTTGAGCAGGTATTTCTGCCTCTGGGGAGTTCTGGTCGGTGCGTAACGCAGGTACATGATTCATGGTTGGGGGAGAGGGGGCCAAAGGGCAGAGACTTTTCGTTTAAAATTTTCTTGTCTTGTCATAAAATATGAGTTTTATTTCACATCACGTAACCCAAGTTACTTCCAACGGGTGAGATATTCATGTACTGTGATAAGTAGAGGTTAAAATGAGAAAGAAAAGGTGGATTTAAAATATCAGACATTAAAAAATATATATCAGACATCAGTAACATGTAAAGTAAAAGCACACCTGGTCTAAAACATTTTAATGCCTTTTAGTATTTTTCAGGACGAGGATGTGGATCTCGATTGATTCTGCGCTTTAACAAAGTGCATTGACCCTTACAGGAGTGGAAATACTGTGTGTCTGTGGTCGGGAGTCCTGACATGAAGCAGGGGAGGTGAGGCGCGTGTAACAAAGGGATCATTTACAAAGATGTGGGCGGGAAGGCCACCGGCTGGGGCCTGTGTGGCCTCAGGCCGATCTGGGCCGGGAACTGCTGAGCCTGCTGTTGACTGAAAAGAGCACACAATGGAAAAGCTGAGAAGCATGTTTTCTCTGGCAGACAACACCGACGACTTGCGCCCGGAGGACAGCCTCTCAGATGGCTCTGAGGTTCTGCTCCAAAGAGGTCAGGGAGGGGCCGAGATACACAGCAGTTTCAGCAACAAAGATCAGGTAGTCGGAACATCAAAAGATTACTGTTCATTAAAGAAAACCAGACATCTCAAGTTAAGGAATTTAGCGCTCTTCTATGTATGGGAAGATGCAAGAGTCCGGCTCACTGAAACTCCTTTGACGTGCACCTCGGCTACCTGGGGACCTGCACCTCGGCTACCTGGGGCTGTATCCTGTGCTTTCTTATCCTGAGTCTCCTCAGGACGCACCGTGGCAGGGTGTGGGTCGCCGCAACATCCTTTGTTTACTGATATGTCAGGGGATATTCTTCACCCACACTGTTACTGCAGGACGGGCTTCTCTTTTCCTGTTTCTAAGGGGGCTGTCTGCTG
>NW_006791731.1:852398-855332 GCF_000442215.2 Lipotes vexillifer
TTATTAGCCTGGCTCCGCAAGGTGCCTGGGTGACCACGTAATATTACAGATTTTATTGTCCGAACAGCCAACCCCAGTCAGGGAGCACAGGGGTGCCCAGAAGCTCTGGAAACCCAGTGATTGTCACACTCGTGCTGCCAGCAGGCACCTCCTGGTCAGGCTGCTGGGCCCTCTCCAGTCTAGGAATGGACTGAGATGCAGCCAGACGGGGCCACAGCCCCTGGCACATATGGGGTGGGGGGGATCCATCCTTCAGGGACTGAGGCAGTGCTGCCCCCTGGCATGAAGCTGAGTCTGTGGGTCCAGGCTGAGCCCTTTGGGGACCACGCATGCTGCTGGCAGAGGGCCTGGCATGAGGCAGGGGAGGCAAAAATTAACTCAAAGTGGTTCAAAGATTTAATTTTAAGACCTAAAACTATAAAACACTTAGAATAAATCATCGAATGAAAGAATGCATGACTCAGCGGCCATGGCTCACGGGCCCAGCCGCTCCGCGGCATGATGGGATCCTCCCGGACCGGGCCACGAACCCGTGTCCCCTGCATCGGCAGGCGGACTCTCAACCACTGCGCCACCAGGGAAGCCCAAGAATGCATGACTTCTGATTTGGCAGTGACTTCTTAGGTATGACACCAAAGGCACAGGCAACAAAAGAAGAAAAAAGACAAATAAGACGTTATGAAAATTTGAAAATTTTGTTTATCCAAAGACACTGTCCTCAGAGTAAAAAGGCAACCCGCAGAATGGGAGAAAACATTTGCAAATCATATACCTGATTATTATTCAGAATTTACAGAGAATTCCTAAAACTCAACAACTACAAAACAAACAACCCAATTCAATAATGGGCAAAGGACTTGAATAGACATTTCTCCAAAGAAGATATTCAAATGGCCAATGAGTACACAAAAATATGCTCAACACCACTAATCATTAGGGAAATGCAAATCAAAACTACAACGAGATACCTCCTCACATCCGTCTGGACGGCTACTATGAGAAAAACAGAAAACAACAAGTGCCGGTGAGGATGTGGAGTAATGGAACCCTTGTGCCCTGTTGGTGGGAATGTAAAATGGTACAACTGCTGCGGAAAACAGTATGGAGGGTCCTCAAAAAGTTAAAAATATAATCACCACATGATCCAGCAATTCCACTTCCGGGTGTATACACAAAACAATTGAAAGCAAGGACTCAAATAGATATTTGTACACCCATGTTCAATGCAGCATTATTCAGAATAGCTAAAACATGGGAGCACCCCAAGTGTCCACGGATGGATGTGTGAATAAGCAAACTGTGGTCTGTCCATACGATGGGACATTATTCAGCCTTAAAAAGGAAGGCAGTTATGACATGTGCTACCACCATGGATGAAACTGGACGACATTATGCTCTGTGAGGTCAGCCAGTCACAGAAAGACAAGACTGCAGGATTCCACTCATATGAGGCACCTGGAGTCGTCAAAATTATAGAGACAGAAAGTAGAAGGGTGGTGCCAGGGCTGGGGGCAGGGGGAGAGTTATGGTTCCGTGGATACTGTTTCTGTTTACAAGATGAAGGGTTATGGTCATGAATGCACCTAATGCCACTTAACTGTACTCTTCCATTTCTTTAAGAAATGGCTCAGGTGATAACTTTTATGGCGTGTGTATTTTACCTCAATAGCAAAAAAAGGAAAGAAGGGAATAATTGTGAAAAATTGGAAGCGACTTAAGTATCCAAGATTTGGAGAATTATTAAATTAAAAAAAAAAAAAGAATCAAGCATTTATCCTGCTTTTGCTACACAAACAGGGACACTGGGTAACCAGACAGTAGGAGACAGGAGTTTCTTTCTGCAGAGACGCTCCAGCCAGTGAGCACGGACGGGTAGCAGGTGGGAACGTCTGCATGGGACACAGTTGCCACCCTGAGACTCCTGACGGAAGGGCAGACCACGAGCAGACCTGCCAGAATCCCAGCTGATTTCACCCGTGTCCCACCCTGATACATTTCAGAGCCGGGGGGTTCCCAGGGGGCACCAAGGGGGGCCGTGAGTGCTGGACAAGGGCCCTGCAAAGAGGGGAGTGGGCTGATGGGTTAGGGTCTTGAGCGCCCGCTCCCGCCCCAGGGGCAGCCACACCCTGAGGGACCACAGCCAAGGGGAAAAGGAGGGCAGAGGCTGGGAAGTGCGCCCCCCCCACCGTCCTGGAGAGGACAGGGTCTTCTCCGATGGCCTGACCTGAGGCCACTGGACAGAGACGGTGCAAACACGGGTTTGCCCTGACCCTCTCTGGGCCGGCGGCGCTTCCCACCCTCGGACAGCCTTCGCGGCCCGCCAGGGAACCAGGGCGTGGCGGGGTCTACATCTGGGTGCTCGTTTCACGCCCGCCGTCTGGTCCTCCTCGGTCCGACTCTTTTCTTTCTTCACGATTGGTCCAGGCCAGGCAGCAGGAGCGGGGAGACTTACAGGCTCCCTGACCAAGAGAACACCCGCTCTAAGGAGGCACCGGCACCTTCCTGATTCAGAGGAGTGCTTCTCATTTCCATTGTAACGCATCTCAGTTACGGCTTCACGACCTCCAATTGGTGGCAAAAGTGGATATTTATTATTAGAGTTTTCCAGCAGATGGCAGCAAAGTGTCTTGTTCTAACAAAAAGTTGTATTTTACTCCAGCTTTCTGTTTTTTAATCTTTCTCTTTCAGTTACCATCCTACACCACTTAAAATATATATATATTGGGGCTTCCCTGGTGGCGCAGTGGTTGAGAGTCCACCTGCCGATGCAGGGGACACGGGTTCGTGCCCCGGTCCGGGAGGATCCCACATGTCGCGCAGCGGCTGGGCCCGTGAGCCACAACTACTGAGACTGCGCGTCCGGAGCCTGCGCTCCGCAACAAGAGAGGCCGCGACAGTGAGATGCACCACCACCGCCCAGCAGAGTGGGCCCCC
>NW_006791731.1:855369-862067 GCF_000442215.2 Lipotes vexillifer
ATATATATATAGTTTAAAGTATACAGCAAAGTGTTTCAGTTATACAAATATACACAATTTACCCCAGCTTTCTGACAGGGAAATTGAGTGTGGTGTTTGGTCTGGGAGGCTCCACACCAACTCCTGAGGAAGAAACAGTCCAGTCGCTGAAGGGGCTGATGCTCTGATGTCGTCCAGAACAACGCGTGGTTCTCAACACGCAGGGGCTCCTCAGCTAGAGAACTGACCAGCAAGCGTCTTCAAGGAAATCCCCCACTGGGAATATCAAACACGGGACACTGGTCTTGAAACCTGTCCTCCGCAAATACAGATTTCTAATCTCCAAAACAGCCGCCACAGGTAGGACGTTTTTGGAAACTTATTAAACATGTATTCTTCCAAAAGGTGACATTTAAAAAAATGTAGAGCCTGGTTTCTTTTCTTTTCTTTTTTTTTTGGCGGTACGCGGGCCTCTCACTGTTGTGGCCTCTCCCGTTGCGGAGCATGGGCTCCGGACGCGCAGGCTCAGCGGCCATGGCTCACGCGTCCAGCCGCCCCGTGGCATGTGGGATCCTCCCGGACCGGGGCACGAACCCGTGTCCCCTGCATCGGCAGGCAGACTCTCAACCACTGCGCCACCAGGGAAGCCCCAGAGCCTGGTTTCTTTATAATATATGACACTCAAAAGATTATGTATTTTGCTTTGATTTCAACCTCTTTTGGCATGAAAAAAATGAACTGATGAGTGAGGATGGGGACAAAGCATTTATCCACAATCTTAGTAAACGTGAAAATGTGATTTGCACATCAGTAATAATAGCGAGTGTGCAAAGTTTTTTTAGAGTTTGAAAAAGATAACCTATGCTATGGAATAGACATTATATGAAAAAATATTTAGGCCGTGTACTGTGATTGACTGATCACACACAGGCCTCTTCCCTTTAATGGCAAGAGAATATTCCCAAGAATTAGACATTCTCCACAAAAGTATCAGTTGGACATCTACGTGGGAAAAATTATAACGTAACTAAAAGCCAGTCAGTTCACATACAGATAAGTGAGTGCAAAGTGCTAAACACACTGCTTTCCAAACACGGCGATGAACACGGATGCTAACAAGTCCATCTGCAGGGACGTGGCTTCTTTTAGCCCCACCCCATCCCCCCACCCACACAGACATTTGTTGACCGCGAGCTTTGCACAACACCCTCAGGTGGTCATGGCCATCTAGCCATCCTATCTGAGGTTTCATTCAAGATTTCCCCTGCACACTGTTCGATTAAAGCTCGTTTATTGATTTGGGGTGATGTGAAGATAAAATGTTCCTGTGTAAATATCGCTAGAAAGAGAACTGAGTGGTACACATGTTCTATGAAGTTCAGGTATTAAACCCCAAGTTGTTCAATGGCAGAAATGTTACCTTGTTGGTGATCTCTGGGCTGTGCCTGTAGTAGGTTCAGCTTTGGGCGAGGCACTGTCTAGGGGTCAGAAGAGCGTCCAAACAACTGCACACGTGAGATAAAGTCAATAGTTTTCACTTGGCAGAAGTCATAGGAAATTGTCGTAGCACGATGCCAGATCACTTATGAGGAAAGCAATCATCAGTGTCAAATTGTGCTACTCGTTATTTAGAGTAGGGGTCCCCAAGTCCCAGGCCGCCGACTGGCAGCGGGCAAGCAAATGATGCGTCATCTGTCGCTCCCCACCGCTCGCATTACCTCCTGAGCCATCCTTCCCCCTCCATCCCCGCATCATGGAAAAACTGTCTTCCACAAATCTGGTCCCTGGTGCCAAAAAGTTGGGGACCGCTGATTTAGAGGATGAACTACAAAACTGAATGACTAAAATCATGACAGGTGGGATAAGTGTGATGGTCTTGAATGAGGGGCTGTACCGTTCACCGGTGCTACTCCATCCAGTGCACAGGAGGACTGCATTGCCACCCCTTGTGGTCAGGGGGACCATGTGACCAATGCTGGCCAGCGGGGAGGGAGTGGCACGTGGCCCCCTCACACCAGAGCATTTAGCTGTCTTATACTGACCAGTATAAGACCTTCCCAAGTTCTCACTCCTTAAGCCAGGAGGACCAGCGATATTCCAGATAATGGTAATTTCATCAGCCTGGATCCTGAAGCGAAGGTGGCAGAGCGGAGCCTCAGCCAGCCCCTGACATGCAACATGAGTGAGGGTAAGCTTTCAGAAAGGAAAGACGAGGGGCTTCCATGGTGGCGCAGTGGATGAGAGTCCGCCTGCCGATGCAGGGGACACGGGTTCGTGCCCCGGTCCGGGAGGATCCCACATGCCGCGGGGCGGCTGGGCCCGTGAGCCATGGCCGCTGAGCCTGCGCGTCCGGAGCCTGTGCTCCGCAACAGGAGAGGCCACAACAGTGAGAGGCCCGCGTAACGCTAAAAAAGTAAAAAATAAAATAGAAAGACGAAGCAACCCAAGTACCCACCAGCAGATGAAAGCATAAACAACATTGGGTATATACATACAATGGAATACGGGGCAGCCTTTAAAAAGAATGAAATCCTGATGTATGATACAGCCCGGATGAAGTATAAAGTTACTACGCTATGTGAAGTAAGCTGGACACAAGAGGACGAACATGGCATGATTCCACTTATATGCGGTCCCCAGAGTGGTTATTCATAGAACAGTGGTAACCAGAGCTCCAAGGAAGGCAGCAGCTCTGGCTGACCAGGGACAGCCCAAAGGCCTCGGGAGCAGGACAGTCACCGAGGCTTGCCCCCGGGGAGGGTTCCTGGAAGATCTGAGCTGGAGGCCACCACAGGGGGCTAGAGCCCCAGCGAGAGGAGCCGGAGGGATGAGGCCCAGTGGGCACGGCTGGGGCAGGGGCGGCACAGGCAGGCGTGCTACCCACCCCTGGGCACAGAGAGACCCAGGCCTGGGCAGCCTCACACCTCCTTCCCACGGCGAGGAGCTGGCCCACACCTGGGTTTCGTGGCCTGGCAGCAGTGCTGCCTGCATTGACTGGACCCCACAGAGAAGAGGCTCCGGGCTGCACTCCCGGCCACGAGCCACAGCCAGCTCGGCACGTTTCCCAGTGGGACCTCATGGACGGCGTCCTGGCGTTTGGTGAGCAGGGACGGGGCGAAGGCAGCTGGCCTGACATGCCTTGGGGGGGGCGGGGTAGTGGCCCAGGCCGGAGCTCATTACTCTATCAGGTCAGGCCTCTCCAGCGGCCAGCAGCAGCCACATAGCATAGCCAGGGTGGGGTACGCAGACAGGGACAAGGACAGAGGCGGCCAAAGGTCGGCCCAGGGTCCAGGAAGCCTTGGTGAGCAGGTGTGAGCGTGGGCCTGGGTGGGGGGGGAGTGAGGACAGAGCCACGGGAGCCAACGCTGGCACCCTCTACCCTGGAAGCCCGGCCCCTGTGCCTGCGCAGGTGTCTCGAGGTGCCCTCATGGTACGTGAGGTGGCTGGGTGGCCCCGGATGAGTATCTGGTCGAGAACGACCCGGAAAGAGGTGAGGCCTGTGGAAGGGGAAAGACTGAGTCCTCAGGGCCGAAACTGGGGACAGAGGACAGGCCTTGGGTCCTGACCCTGGGGGGCAAGGGGCACCTGCTCCAGCCTGTCCATCTGGGATCTCTGGGCAGCAAAGGGGAGGACCAGCCAGAAGATCCACGTGTGGCTCCTGTCCTGGGCTCTGGCCCTTCTTCCTCAGCTCCTCCAGGAGTCCCCGGCCCCGGAAGGTGGGTGCTGGGACTGGCGTCTGAGAAGGGGCCCAGGTCCTCCTGGTGGACAGAACACCTGCTCCGATCCCAGGTGGAGGTGCTGAACCCATGGGGCAAGGCCTGGTCATCCCTTCCAGACAGACTGGAAGCCTGCTGGGGACAGAGACCCCACCTCTTCCACGGCCAAGGCAGGGAAGCCACTCGGTCGTGGAGGCAGCCTCTGAGCACAGCCTGGCCCGGCAGCCCCAGGACGAGGCAGCAGCGCAAGCCGCCGGCCCCGAGGCGGGGGCGGGGCCTGGACGACGAAGGGCACTGGACAGGAGGGGCACCTGGGTCGAGTTCAACGCCTGCACCAGCGGCCCCATGGGCACCCTCGGGCGATAAAGCCACGTTTGTAAAGCGAAACTCCTCGCGCGGCTGGCGGGGGCGCATTTACCTTGCAAACTCCATTCAGAGGCCGTCAGGGCGGCGCGGGACGCACCCTGCTCCCCGCGGCCGCCCGCGTTCCTTCGTGGTGACTCTGAGGGAGCTGACGAAAGGGGCTGGGTAGGAGCGAGAGGACCCTGCTCCTCGGCAGCCGCCCTCCTCCCCGCCTAGGGGTGTTCACAGACCGTGGCGGCCGAGGGGCGCGCGCGGGGGCGTCGACCCAGCCCCGCGTGGGCTTCCCGGTCCCGCGCCCCTCCCGGCTTCAGGGCGCCCGCACCCGTCGGAAGCACCATGTGCCGCCCCGGGGAGGGGCCTGAGCGGGTTTAAACCGGGAGGCGTCGGTCGCAGGCACGGCAGCGAACGGAGGGACTGCGTACGGAGTGCTGCGGGAACCGTCCGGGCAGGTGGGAGAGCCAGGCCGGCCCGGGTGGGGCGGCCGCCGAGCGAAGCCCAGACACCTACGGGGGCTCTCGGCCCGGGGCCTGCAGAGGCTGGGGCGGGGGCGCGACGCGCCCAGAGGTGCCCCGGGGTTCTGGGCTCCGCTCCGGGCAAGCGGGGCACTGAGGCCCGGTTCCCTCCCAATTAGCCCTGGTGCGCGGGTGTCCTGGCAGTCGCCCCCGAGCCTGCTTCCCCGCACTGGCGTGGGAGACGTAGCAGGGGTCTCGCCTGCCCAGCGGTTTCCGGGCAGGACTGGTGCGCGCCTGGGTGGGGCCGTGCAGGTCCGATTCCTTCCTGCCCCGCCCTCTGCCTTTCAGCTGGAGCCGGTCCGAGCACCCAGGGCGCGAGGCAATTAGGCTGACAAATTGAGAGGGTGGGACGGCTCCTGGCCCGTTGCTGGGGTGAGGGAGGCCAGTGCTCACCGATGGAGGGAGCTACCTGCCGTCGGGGGTGGATGGGCACCAGGGACCCCTGCGCGGGGCCATCTCGAGACCCTTGGGAGGTAGAGGCGGGAGGGGCTCTGCCATGGGTTCCAGCCTCCGTGACTGCGCTCTCCCTTACCCACCCATCATGCCGAGCTCCTGTAGGGCCCCTGATCTCTGCAGTCTGCACCCAGTGCAGGTGGGTGGGATCTTTCTGACGCTGCTCAAAGTGGGCCAGAGGCCAACCAAGGTCACTGCCTCCGTGTGTGAGCCTGAGGCAGCCTGGCCATCCGGTTCTCTTCTGATTTGGCTTAGATGGACAGCCAGAGAGGCCCCTCCGCAGCCCCCAGCCCAGCCTGGCGTGTGCAGGCTGCCCTTCAGGATACTGGTAGGTGACGCCCCCTCCCAGGGATGTGGACCCGCCCTCCTCAGGAATTGCCCTCCCACCTCTTGTCCCCTCGGGCCACCTGAAGTGGTGCTGCTCCCAGGAAACCACAGGAGGGGCCTCCTCTCAGAGTCCCTTTCCAGTCCTGGGAAATCCGTTCGGCCCCTCCCCCCAGCCACGAGGCCACCCTCCCCTCTGGCCACTTCTGCTGGTAGCCGCCTCTCTGGGACACCTGTCTTTTGGCTTCTGTGCGCTTGGGCTCTTCTGTGTCTCCCACCCTTGAAACTGCTTTGTCTCCCACTCCCCAGGCCCTGGACACCCCTCACGTGCCCTGGTCTGTCTCTCCCGAGCTCCAGACCCCTGTGTCCAGCTGATTCCCCAAGGTCCCCACTTCAGACTCGAGGCACCCACTCCCAGGCCTCTCTTCATGGCCTGCCTGGTCAGGGACCAGGGAGGCTCGTACCAGGCCCAAGATCGCTGCTGACCAAACGGGCCATGGCCCAGCCACGGTTACCCAGCTGCGTAGGGCAGAGCCGCAGGCACAGGGCCTCTCCCAGCACCTCAGGCCCTCCCCCCACAATGGCCCTCAGGGCCCCAGCACCCTCCCTCCCACGAATCCCTGCTGTGCAGGAAACTTGAGCTTCCCGCTCAGGAGTCTGTCCTGCTCCTCTGGTTTTCC
The DNA here is from genome assembly GCF_000442215.2 of Lipotes vexillifer. Lineage (NCBI taxonomy): Eukaryota > Metazoa > Chordata > Mammalia > Artiodactyla > Lipotidae > Lipotes > Lipotes vexillifer. The sequence continues at coordinate 861,397 of NW_006791731.1, forward strand.
TTTTGCTGGGCACCCCGGCGGCGGCACAGCACAGCCTGCAGGGCCCCCCCCCACCCCCCACACATACCGGCTGCTCCTGACCCCGTGGCCCAGAAAGCCCTCCCGCCTTTGCTGGGTCAGCGAAGTGCCTTTTTTCTTTCCCACCCTGGTCCCCTGCCAGACTTCAGGTGATCAGCTCACTGCTCCAGCCACCCCGGTGGCCCTGTTACCTGAGGCTTCCTCTGGCTCACAAACCCTCTGAAGGCTGTCCTGGAACGAGGCACACCATACAAAGGAAGCAGGCTGGTCACTGGGCAGGTGGGCAGCACAGCACGCGTCCAGGTCAGCTCGCAGAAGCAGAGTCTGACACGGTTTCAGGGAGTGGCCTCGGGAAAGCTCCTGGGGAAGGAGGGGAGGAAGCAGATGGCAGGGAGACAAGCTGGCTGGTGGTGCAGCCTCAGCCACCCCTAGAAGGAGATCAGGGCAGACTTGCGTCCACCACGGTCACACCGAGCCCTGGAACCCCGCTCAGGCATCCAGCTGGTCACTCGAACAAAGCCTTTTGTGTTCTTTCCCAAGACCTGGATCTTTTTTTTTTTTTTTTTTTTTTTTGGGTCACGCGGCCCTCTCACTGTTGTGTCCTCTCCTGCTGTGGAGCACAGGCTCCGGACGCGCAGGCCCAGCGGCCACGG
>NW_006791731.1:862598-868679 GCF_000442215.2 Lipotes vexillifer
CCGCTCCGCGGCACGTGGGATCCTCCCGGACCGGGGCACGAACCCGCGTCCCCTGCGTCGGCAGGCGGACTTTCAACCACCGCGCCACCAGGGAAGCCCCAGGCCTGGATCTTAACAACGCTCCTCTCTCCCCACCCCATGTCCTCTCCCCATCTTCTCAAAGGCATGGTGATGTGCCTGCGCGCCCGCACTACGTGGCCTGCTCGCTTCAGGAAAGCTGAACAAGTGCCGTGCCTCCTGGAACCTGGCCGGGGGCGGGGCCGGGGCGGGGGCGGGTGAGCGCCAAGCCACCACCTCCACGTCTGCCCGGGCCTGGCTTGCACTCTGAGACTCAGCAGCAGACCAGCTGCAGGCGCCACCCGGGCTCTGGGCCCAGGATCTGGGCAGGGAAAGGGGGCAACAGGATTTTGCCCAGGGGTCTCAGCAGGCACAAAGGAGCACCTCTTGGGCCCAGCTATGGGGAGAGAGGGGCCGTGGGGGGATTTAGGGTTCAGGCTCTGCAGAGCGGGTGACGGAGAGCTGCTCACAGCCAGCACTTCTGGGCCACCGTGGAACTTGAGGCTCCTTGCGAGACCGCTGGGCATAGGTGTCCAGGAGGCAGCTGGACACGCGGTCCCGCGACCCCAGGAGAGGCTGGGCTCCAGCTGCGGTCAGGGGAGCTCTCGGGCTGAACGGGGAAATGTCACCAGGGAGGAGGGTGCCCCATGCCCCGTGACCCAGAGGTCGGGAGGTCAAATCGAAAACGTGTTTGTGGGGTTTGGCAGTTGGAGTCCGAGGTTACCTGAGCAAGAGCTGCGGAGCGGGGGCGAGGGTGCGTGGGGCTGAGCCTTCTCCCGAGACCCTGTGTGAGGCTTTGGGGAGCTGCGGGAGGCGAGGACAGTGTGGACCAGGACTGGGGCCTGCAGGCGTGGTTCTGTGGAAGCAGGACGTGCGCTGGCTCCTGGGGCCGGGAGGGAACAGTCACCGCAGCCGGAGGCTTCAGAGAACAGAACCTTATTCTTCCACAGCTGAGGGGCCAGGATCTGGAATCGGTGCTTCTGGCGTTTGGTGGCAATGCTGGGTTTTGGGGGCTGAAGCTGCACATGCCTCCAGTCTGCTTCTGTTGGCTAGGCATCGTCCCCCTCTCTGTCTTCCTGTGAGGACACAGTCGTGTTGGAATAAGGGCCTCTCTACACCAGTGTGACCTCACCTTAACCTTAACTTAGTTACATCTGCAAAGACCCTATTTCCAGAGGCCATGGCCCAGAGGACGCGGGGCCAGGGTGGGCAGAGGGGGACACAGCCGGGCTGAGGTGAGAGACTTGGGACGGAGGGCAGGGATCTGGCTGAAGCCCGGTGGGGAGCCAGGAGGGAGCAGAGGCCGGGGCAGCAGTGGGTTGAGGTGGGGGAGGATTCGGAGGGGTCCCTGGGAAGGGGGAGGGAGAAGCACACACATACATGGAGACCCCGCCCAAGGGCAGGGCAGGGACCGGCCATCGCTGGGTATTGAGGCCAAGGGTGGGTGGAGGCCGAGCCGCTGCACCAGGACCCTGGGGGGAGGGCGACGAGGCTGTGGGGTTGAGATGGAGGCCAGAGGATGGCCTACAGGAGAAAACAGAGCCCGCACCCCCCAAGGCTACCGTGGGGTCCCTGTGCTCACATGGTCCCCTCCTGGGAGCCGCAGGGCAAGGGGAGGGACTGAAGCTGGATGTGACACCCCTCCCTCAGGAGGGCCGGCCGCACCGGAGGTGGGTCCTGGGTGCGGGGTTGACCTCCTGACCGTGTCTGCCCTCCCACCCACCTGGGCTGTCTCGGGCCCCTCACAGAGCCTTTCCATCCCCACAGGGAGCAGACGGTGGACCCTGGCTGAGCAAGTTCTGTGCGACGGACAGCCACGTCTCTCCTCTCAACCTCCTGGTCACCAGTGGCACTGAGACGGCTGTCGTCCCTGAGACCGTGAAGGCCAGCACGGGGCACCGGCACCCCATCCGGGCCCCAGGCCAAGGCAGCCACGTCCACCCAGGCCAGGAGCATCGCCGGGGTGTACGTGGAGGCCTTGGGCCAGGCCCAGCATCTCTACGCTGTCATGAAGCAGGGTCTCCTGCCCTTTGGGCTCGGGCTGGCTCTGCTAGAGGCCCAGGTGGCCCCGGGCAGGGCCAGCTGCGCCTCGTGTCTGAGGCCCTGCAGCAGGGCCTGGTGGGCCTGGAGCGGAAGGAGAAGCCGCTGGCCGCTGAGTGCGCAGTCACTGGGTACCCTGACCCTCTGGGGGTGGGAAGCTGGCCCTCTTCCAGGCCATAGGGAAGGAGGTTGTGGACAGGGCACTGGGGTGGAGCTGGCTGGAGGCCCAGCGGGCCACGGGGAGCCTGGTGGACCCCATCCAGCGTGTGCGCGTGGCCCCTGAGCTGGCCTGCCGGCAAAGCCTCCTGGACCAGGACATGGTGTGGGCTGTTGGACCTTGGGCCTGGCTCAAGTGCCCCAGGCTTCCTGGACCCCAACACGCTGGAGCAGCTGCCATACCGGGAGCTGCTAGGCAGGTGTGTGCCCGCCCCAGCACGGGGCTGGGCCTGCTGCCCCTCAGTATCACTTTCTGTATGCTGAGTGGGGCACTGAGCTTGGCCGGGCTGCTGGAGGTGGGGGTCCTGGGCGCGGAGACGGCCCAGGCCTGCGGGAGGGCAGGCTGGCGGGGCCGGATGTGGGTGCACGCGCCAAGGTGCAGCGCCACCCTCAGGGCACCGGCGGTGTGGCAGGGGTCGTCCTGCCGCCTGCAGGGCACAGGAAGAGATTCTTCCAGGCCTCGGCCGAGCACCTGCTCCCCATGGGCGCCACGCTTCCGATCCTGGAGGCTCAGGACGCCACCTGCATGCTGGTGGACCCAGCCACCGGCCGGCAGCTGTGGGTGGATGAGGTGGTCAGGGCAGGCCTGTTTGGACCGGAGCTCCACAGGCAGCTCCTGGCAGCAGAGCAGGTGGTGACGGGGTATCATGACCCCTTCGGTGGCATCCGAATCCCCCTATCCCAGGCCATGAAGAGGGAGCTGGCGGACAGGCCTCCGGCACTGAGGTTCTTGGTTGCCCAGCTGGCCACAGGCAGGCTAGTGTGTCCTGCCCGCAGGCTCCGGCTGCCCTTGGAGGCCACCCTGCACTTCGGCTGCCTGGACAAAGAGAGTCAGCAGCATCTCTCGCAGGCGGCTGGCTTCTCGGACCCTGGCATGCAGGAGAGCCTCAGCTGTGGGAAGCTGCTGGGCCACTGTGGCACCGACCCAGAGACGGGGCTGGCCTTCCTGCCCATCTCAGTGGGGAGCCCTGGAGAGGAGCCACAGGGGCCCCCGTTCACTGAACACAGCACCTGGCAGGCCGTGAGAGCTACCGTGGCCACCGTCTCTATGGGCAAGTTCCAGTGCCGGCCCGTGTTGCTCTGGGAGCTGCTGTTCTCCGAGGCAGTCCCCGTGGAGCAGAGGGTGACGCTGACCAAGCAGCACAAGGACGGGGCCCTCTTGGTGGAGGAGCTGGCGGCTTCGCCGAGGGCCACCCACGAGCAGGCTGCAGCCACTGCCAGGACCACCTTTGCTGGGTGAGGATCCCCGTGACTCCAGGAGAGCTTCTGAGAGCAGAGATCATCAACCAGGGCGTGTACGAGCAGCTGGAACGAGGCCGGACCATGGCCCAGGACGTGGGCAGCCTGGCCTCGGTGCAGAGGTACTTGCGAGGCACTGGCTGCATCTCCGGCTTGCTGCTGCCCGGCTCCCAGGAGCCCCTCAGCATCCACGAGACTTGTAGGAAGGGGCTTCTCAGGCCCGGCACAGCCCTCACCCTCCTGGAGACGCGAGCAGCCACTGGCTTCATCATCGAAAGAAAACAAGGGGTATTCGGTGGAGGAGGCACTGAGGGCTGGCGTCATTGGGCCCGACGTGTTCGCGAGGCTGCTGTCGGCCGAGCGCGCCGTCACGGCTACACCGACCCCTACACCGGGGAGCAGATCTCTCTCTTCCAGGCCATGAAGAAGGGCCTGGTCCTCAGGGAGCACGGCATCCGCCTGCTGGAGGCCCAGATCGCCACAGGCGGCGTCATCGACCCCGTGCACAGCCACCGCCTGCCCGTGGACGTGGCCTACCGGCGCGGCTACCGCGACAAGGAGATGAACCGCGTCCTGCAGGACCCCAGCGACGACACCAAGGGCTTCCTCGACCCCAACACGCACGAGAACCTCACCTATGTGCAGCTGCTCCAGAGGGCTACTCCTGACCCAGAAACAGGCCTCTTGTTTCTTCTCTGTCTGGAAAGTGAGTGGGTATTCTTTCTAATTGGTTGTTTTTTTCAACCCTGAAAAATATGTGACAATATTTTTAAACATTTTTTAGCGTGCCGGTATCTGTGTGCAACGTGTTCCACTTACGTGTACAGCCACATTCTACTCTCTTCCATCCTTTTTTGCTTATAGTTCCTCATTGCATTAAAGGAAAGACATTGTCCTTTATGATTTTTTTCTCTTCACCCTTGGTGTTATCAGTTGTGAATTTTCAATTAAAATTTCACAAGTGGCCATTTCTGATAGACTCTGATGCATTTAGAGTGAAGGACTTTCCTGTTTCCCTGGCCTGTCACACTGAAGTGTATGCATCAATTTGTTATGTTCCCATTTTAATTAAATCCGTTCCTTTCAGTTATCGATTTTCCTCCTGTTTGTTAAGTAAACCATTTCCCATCAATTTCTCGCTGTAGTAAGTGCCTTTTGGGTCTCAATTTGGGGTCGACCTACTATTATTTTCCATCCTATGGCTGCGTTTTGAGGGGGCAGAGGCTGATTCTGTCCCCTGGTGCAGCTCTCCCAGTTGGTATGACTCCCTTGGTTTGCGTCACCAGCTCTGCTCTGGAGGTATGGCCTTTACAACGTACAGAGAATTGTTAGTATGTCAACAAAGATTTTTTTCTTTGATTTCAGATTTTTGAAGGTTCCTCCACAGAACTCTTTATCCTTATTGTAGATATGAGGTTAATCACAGGAGATAAGCATTGACAACCTAGGGTGGCATATAGTCATATCGAGAATGGTCTCTGCTTACACTGCAGTTCAGGTGTCAGACTCTTGGATGAGCCTGGAACTTCAGACACTCATTGCACAGCGTCTGGTTGGGGCAGGTGACAGAGGGCTAAGTCTTGCTGGTCCCTCCTTTGCGACACAGCGCGTTCTGAGCAGTGTGAGTGATGGTTTCACAGGATCACCTGAGGGGGGTGGAGTGGGGAGTGCGGGGGCTATGCTGGTCCACCAGGATGACGGCAATGGAGTTATGTCTATGCAGAAGGTTGGGAGGAAGAGAGGTGTGCAGGGGACTCTGAGAGACCAACAGGCTGAAGGCCTTTGAGCCCGGGGTGAGGGGGGAAGTCAGGGTTGTGGCTTATGTTTGGGAGAAGGCACACACGTGTCCACTACTTTTCTCTCCAGAAAGACATAGTGAAGGGAGGGGGAGGACTCAGCAGGTGTGAGCGGGAGACTATTGAAAGGTAGTGGGGGTTTGGGATAAAGGGGGTTTTAGACAAGAATTCTAGAGCACATCCCCTGTTGACATGGCTGGAGAGTGTGCGGGGCCTCTGGGGTCAGGGCTCCCTTCTGATGGCTCCACTGTTCCAGAAGAGCCATCAGCCGGAAGCGGAGAGAAGGCCATCCGGGAATGTGGGAAGGTGTGTGTGTGGACATGAAAGGGAAACACCGAATTGCAGGCCAGTGGGAGGTCTGTGGTCACTAATTAAAGTCCACCTGCTTGCGTATTTTTGTCTCCTTCGGGGACCGTCCCACGTGTTCCTTAGGGGATGGGGGACGTGCCGGGAGAGCTGGCCTCCCCGACGCACATTCCTGCCCTTCCCCCAGACCCTCGCGGTGATCCCCGGGCTGAGCGGGCTGCGCCCGGCCCGCTCCACACTGGGTTCACCCCAAGGCGGGCGCCGGGGGACTGGGCCGGGTTTCAGGATGTGTGTGGCAGGAGTGTGATGGGGAACCGGTGCAGTAAGTACCAGCGGCTCCCAAAGCTGGGCAGGGCCGGTCGGCGCAGGCCTCCGCGCGCCCGGGGAGGCCCCGACGGACCCGGCTCCGGGCCGCCACGGAAACCCC
>NW_006791731.1:869397-871064 GCF_000442215.2 Lipotes vexillifer
CGCCCACCTCCGGCCGAGGGGCCCTTGAGACCACGCGGGGCCGTGCGGACTCTCGGGGAGCCAGAAGGCCCGAAACCTCTCCGAAGCGTCGCGCAGGCGGCCCCCTTCTTGACGGGCCCTTGCACTCCTTTAGCCTGGCGCCCACGCCCTGGTGAGGAGCCCCCGATTCCCTGTCTCCTCCCGAGACCACCTCCTCATGCCTCTGGGACCAGCTGTTAGTCCTCTGGGGACCGGCCTCAAAAACACCCGGAACATGCCCCAGATCCTCTCAGCCCAGCCCCAGGATACCAAGCCTCTGCTCCTGGGTGCCCAGCTTGCCCCCAGAGCAGGCCAGCGCCTGCCTCACATGCTCGGGCTGCTGGAAGGGAGGTGAACGGAGACCTAGCCCGCACCCTTTTCCTCCCCCACGCACCAGCTCACTCGTGCCCCCCGCCCCCCAAACAGGTGAACCAGGGGAACATGCCCGGCGTCCAGAGCACCTTCCTGGCCATGGACACGGAGGAGGGGGTGGAGGTGGTGTGGAACGAACTGCACTTCGCTGACAGGAAGGCCTTTTCGGCCCACGAGGTAAGGCCTGCTGCCCCCCCGCCACCGCCCAGCGCCCCCCAGCCTGGTGACCGCCCCCCCTTCCCAGGAGAAGATCCAGATCATGTTTGAGCAGCTGGCGCTGGTGGACCACCCCAACATTGTCAAACTGCACAGGCACTGGCTGGATGCCTCGGAGGCCCGAGCACGGGTGAGCCCCGGGCACACCACGGGGAGGGGGCACCAGTGGGTGGGGCGGCCGTGGGCACCCACCGTTGGTGGAGCCCGTGAGCCTGCCGCCTCGCAGGTCATCTTCATCACAGAGTACGTGTCATCGGGCAGCCTCAAGCAGTTCCTCAAGAAGACCAAGAAGAACCACAAGGCCATGAACGCCAGGGTACAGGGAGTGGGCTGGGTCAGCGTCAGGGACAGGGTGGGGTCGGGGGTGCGCTGGGGACCAAGATGGTGAGGGGGCGCTGGGCGGCCCTGGGCACAGGAGCGGGGTTGGGCCGGGGAACCTCAGGCCCAGCTGCCTTTCCTGCGCTCATCCCACGGAGTCCGTCCGCCGCCAGGCCTGGAAGCGCTGGTGCACGCAGATCCTGTCCGCGCTCAGGTGAGGGCCTGGGCTTGTCCGAGCACCTGCCCTTGGCGCCCCCGCCTCCCTGGCACCCCTGACCCAGCTCCCCCTGCTCTCCCCTCCTCGCCAGCTTTCTGCACGCCTGCAGTCCCCCCATCATCCACGGGAACCTGACCAGCGACACCATCTTCATACAGCACAATGGCCTCATCAAGATCGGCTCTGGTGCTGGCCGAGTGGGGCTGGGCGGGGGCGGGGGGCGGGGCTGGGGGACCCGTCTGGGACGGGGCGGACGACGCCCAGTGCCCCAACACGTTGACGCCTGCCCTTTCTCCCCGCGGTGACCGGCGCAGTGTGGCACCGGATCTTCTCCAACGGTGCGTGGGGACCCTGGGGGACGGAGCGTGGGGGAGAGGCCCACTCTGCTCATCCGCGCCCTCCCCGCAGCGCTCCCAGACCACCTCCGAAGCCCCATCCGTGTTGCGCGCGAGGAGCCTGGGAACCTGCACTTCTTCCCGCCGGAGTACGGGGGTGAGTGGGGGCCCCCCCCGGCGTCCGCCCTCCC
>NW_006791731.1:871149-882379 GCF_000442215.2 Lipotes vexillifer
GTCCCTCCCGCCCCCGCGCCCGCCCTCCCTGTCCTGATCCGCTCTCCCCTTTCAGAAGTTGCCGATGGCACTGCGGTGGACATCTTCTCTTTTGGGATGTGTGCGCTGGAGGTACTAACCCCGTGGTCTCTGGGCCCCTCCCAGCTAACTCCCCCCGTCCCACCTGTGCCGTCCCTTCCCCATGCCTGACCTTGCCCTGCCCCCCAGATGGCTGTGCTGGAGATCCAGGCCAATGGGGACACCCGGGTCACAGAGGAGGCCATCGCTCGCGCCAGGCGTTCTCTGAGTGACCCCAACATGCGGGTAAGCAGCTGGCCCTGCCCCTACCGGCTGGCTCTCAGTGTTCCAAGGAGGGCCTTACTGGGCGTGCATGTTGAGTTGCAGACGTGAGGGCTCTGAGGGCGCGGTCTAAGCACAGAGAGACTGGAGACATACTTCCCGTGTGGGCACAATTTTTATGCCCGTTTTGTAGATAAAGGAACAGGTTCAGAGAGGCTTTAGAGCGAGCGGCGGAGCTGGTGTTTGCATCCCCGTCTGCCTGATTCCACATCCCCGCCTGTAAGCCTTCAGGAGACCAGTTAGGAAGGACATGGTCCTAGCCTGTGTTGGGGGCAAGATGGGTGGGGAGCCGGCAAAGGGCATGTGCGGACGGACAGGAGCTGCAGCCACAGCCTCTCCGGCCAGAGTCTGTCGACTGTCTGGCTTCACCACGTGACCTCTGGGGATGGGGGAGGGAAGTGACGGGGCCTGGACAGGACTGACGAGGAGGTGGAGCCAGGATGGACCCGAGAGCCAGTGGAGGGCACGGATGTGGGGCAGGGCAGGGACACTTCAAGGTCATCTCCGGAATTGGACCTGACCTGAGGCAACCGTAAGGGGGGCAGGCTGTAGGTAGGCGGGCTCAGGCTAGGCTGCACTGGCCCCGAGGGCCTGCGCTGGTCTTTCAGCACTCTGCCCAGCGCCAGGGCCGCGGGGCGGGGGCTGGGGTCCTCCCTGAGCAGCGCAGCTTTACCTGTGAACCGGGGATGACAGTGCCAACCCACCACGGTGGTTTTCGTGAGGGGTGCTGGAAGCAGAGCACGGGGGGCAGTTCTGGGCCCAGGGGCAGACTCGACTGTCCTGTTTGAAGAATCAGGTCCTGGCCTGGCTGCTAACGGGATGCCTCTACCCCGTGCACGTTGCCCCATGAAGGCTCCCACGGGGTTGGGAGCCTTCTCCTCACACGGTGGGGCCAGAGTGGAGGGGCTCCACCGACTGCAGCGCCCTCTCCACACCCCAGGAGTTCATCCTCTCCTGCCTGGCCCGGGACCCTGCCCGCCGGCCCTCCGCTCACAGCCTCCTCTTCCACCGTGTGCTGTTTGAGGTGCACTCGCTGAAGCTCCTGGCCGCTCACTGTTTCATCCAGCACCAGTGTGAGGGGCGGGCCAGCCTGGGGGCGGGCCGGGGCCTGGGGTCGGGATGCAGAAGGAGGCCCCGCAGGACCTCCTGCTTCAGGGCCCACTGCCCTGTGTGCTCCCACGGCCCGCAGACCTCATGCCTGAGAACGTGGTGGAGGAAAAGACCAAGGCGACGGACCTGCACACGGTCCTGGCAGAGATTCCCCGGCCACCCCGGCCCCCGTTGCAGTGGCGGTGAGCGGCCTGCAGCCCAGAGGCCTCCCCTCCCCTCCCAGCCACGCCCCCCCAGCCCTGCCCCCCCCCCCCCCACCCCCAGCAGGACCGCCACCCTCCCGTTCTCCTCACTCCCATACCAGGTACTCAGAGGTCTCCTGCTTGGAGCTTGACAAGTTCTTGGAGGATGTCAGGTGAGGGCTGGAGTGAGGCTGGGGAGTGGGCAACTGTCAGGCCTGAGCCCTCAGCTGCCACCACCCCGCACTGTGTCCCTAGAAATGGGATCTACCCACTGATGAACTTCGCTGCTGCTCGGCCCCTGGGGCTGCCCCGTGTGCTGGCCCCACCCCCCGAGGAAGCCCCAAAGGCCAAGACCCCGACGCCAGAACCCTTTGACTCAGAGACCAGAAAGGTAAGACTCCAGCCTCCACAGGCCTGCCCACCGCCCAGACGGGTGCCCGTATCAGGGGTTTCAAGTCCCCCAGCCCGGCTCTGCTCCAGGCTGCCAGGAGAGACCAGGTTCTGCTGACCTCTCTGTGGGGCTTGGGGGGCAGTCGTACAAGCTGGGATACCCGCTTTCCCAGAGGCTCCAGGGGAAGACCCCTGCAGGCCCCTGTCCCATACACGCTGCCTCTCGGATCCCACCTCCTTGGCTTGCTGATTCGCTGACATCTGTGACCTGGTGTTTCTGCCAAGGCCCCCAGAAGGGGCCCCCGTCCCCTTCTCCTGCTAGGCTCCCCCCTGGCCAGGGGCCACCCCGGCCACCCTCTCCCTTTCCTTGTCCACACCCACTGGGCTCCAGAGCCTCTGGCTTTGGCCTTGGGTGTGTCTCCATGGTTACCTCCCTGATCTGGGCCCCCTCTGTTCCCCACTGGGATGCTGCACCAGCCCCCAGCCTGGCCGCCTTCCCCGGCTTTCCAGCCAGAATTCATGTTCTAATAGCCACAGCTGGGGGTCCTCAGCGCACGCCCCCAACCCCCCCACCCCACCCCTGGCCCAGCACTCTGAGGCTTGGTTTTGCTGGCATCCTGTGCTTCTGCTGTCATATCCCTGCGCACCTCGCTCCTCCCCCACCCCTTCCCACAGCGCTCTCTTTGTTCAGGTGTTCTCTTCACCTGTGAAAACTCCTATTCATCCTTCGGTACCCAGCTTCAATATCTACTCTGGAAGTTTCCCTCAACTCGCCAGGCTCCTAGCAGTGAGATGCGCTTCCTAGTCTCCCCTTGGAGACCTTCCTCATTTCCGGTCTTTACGACCGACCCCTTTGTGTCTGGGCCCCTTTGACGCAGCATCCGCTCTCCCTGCCCAGTTGCTGAGTTCCAGCCTTCGTGGGTGACCTTGGCCTCCCCCTTCCCCCAGGTGATCCAGATGCAGTGTAACCTGGAGAGAGGCGAGGACCAGGCGCGCTGGCATGTGAGGGGGGGCCACCGCCCACAGAGGCGCGGGAGCGCGGGAGGGGGGCGGGGCCGACTCCCGAGCCCATCTCGCCCTCCCGCCTCCCCAGCTGACTCTGCTCCTGGTGCTGGAGGACAGGCTGCACCGGCAGCTCACCTACGACCTGCTCCCAAGTAGGCCGCCGGGCGGGACCCCGGGCGGTGGCGGTGGGGGGGGTGGGCACGGCGGGCGGCGCTGCGGCCTCACGCCCGGTCCTCACGCCCCTGCCGCAGCCGACAGTGCCCAGGACCTGGCTGCCGAGCTGGTGCACTATGGCTTCGTCCACGAGGTGAGGTGCGCAGCCTGGTACGGCCAGCCTGGGAGGGCCGCAGGGTGGGCCGCGCCCCACCATCCCCCATGCCTCCCTCCTGCAGGACGATCGGCCGAAGCTGGCCGCCTTCCTGGACAGCACCTTCCTCAAGTACCGCGGAGCTCAGCCGTGACCTTGATCCCGCCTCAGCGCTCCAGCTCCCCAGCCCCCCGGAACCAGACCTGGTGGCTCCCGTGGGGAAGCTTGGCATTGGCCCCGGCGTCTGGGTGGGGGACCAGGGGCCCCCTCTGCCTGTGTGCCTGCTAGTGAGGAACCTCCCCCTTCCACAGCTCCCAGCAACCTTGCAGTGGGGCTGAGGGTGGTGGGGTCAGGCCTGTCAGGGGTGAGGGAGCCGGGGCTGGGGCTGGGGCTGGGGCGCTGGTTAGGCCCCGCATGTCCTTAGGATCAGGATCCCCCCATCGGCCAGCTTCCACAACTCAGCATCCCTCCTGTACCCTTCATTTCCACCCCTGACGCCGTCTGGTCATGAGAGGCTGCCCTGCAGGGAAACACGGCACAGTGCTGGGGGGCTGAGGGGTGAGGGTCGGCCCTGGACAGATGTGTGCCCAGGGAAGCGCTCCATTCCAAGTTGCTACCGCAGAGCCACACGAGGAACCGGAATTGCCGCCTTAAGCCCATGGTAAATCACCCGCAGGCGTCAGGCGTGGTGCTGGGCACTGGGCGGGGCCACGGCCCTGCAGCTCCATGTGGCCCTCACACCCCGCCTCCGGCCAGTGCAGACCCTCCAAAGGGCTATTTTCTGTCCTTGTTCCCTGGCCTCGAGTGGTTGGGGTCAGGCACCCTCCCTGCTCCTCCCAAGCTCACGGCTCCTCCTGCTAGCTCTCTTACCTCCGCCTGTGGCAGGCAGCTGCCTTCCTGGGTCCTAAGGCTACCAGCCCCAGCTCCCTGTCTCCCGCACCCCTACCCCCCATAACCCTAGCCTCCATTCACATGGACCACCTCCCTTCATTTTCCAGTGTAGTTGGTCACTCTTAAAGATTTTAAACTGCATGTATAAATTGAGCACATTCAGGTTTCTAAGCATTTCAAATGTCAAACAAGAAAAGCTCACCACCGTGTTAGTTCTCTGTTGCTGCCGTCAGGGTTTACCGCAAACTCAGTGGCTTAAACCAGCACACTTAGGTGGTTCTGTAGCTCAGAAGTCTGGCACAGATCCCGCCAGACTAAAATCAAGGTGTTAAGAAGACTGTGCGTCTTTCTGGAGGTTCTAGGGCAGAACCCATTTCCTGCTCCTTGAGGTTCCTGGCCTGCAGGTGCCGGGCGCGGCGCTGGGCACAGGGCAGGGATTCATTTCCTCACAGTGATGGGGCCGAGGTCCCCACTTCCTTGCCTGCTGTAAACTGAAGGCCACTCTTAGCTTCTAGAGCCAGCCACCTGCCTTGGCTCACAGCCCCGTCCTCCGTCTTCAAAGTCGGAAACATCGGGTGGAGTCTGTCTCATGAAACTGTGTGTCTGGTTTTCTGCAGCCAGGAAAGCTTCGTGTGGCTAGGTTGGGTCCACCCGGATACTCCAGGATGATGTCCTCATCTCAAGGTCCTTAATCTTAATCACATGTGCAAAATACCTTTCACCAAGTAAAGTAATATTCACAGGTTCTGGGGGTTGGGACACGGACATCCTTGCAAGGGGCAGGGGCGGGTGTCATTATCCCAGCTACCACATCACCCTAGCCAAAACCCTAAACCAAAAACACCTTACCGAGATGTATCAAATGAAGTATATGCACCAATACGGTGAATCTCAAGTTATCTTAAACATTCCAATACTCTTTACAAAATTATTCAAGTTCTCACACCTTTCAATTTAAAATTACAATCTAAAATAACTTACACATCTAGTTGGAAACGCTGATGCTGTCTGATTCTGCGTCATCTTAAAACAGTTTGAGTGTCCAATGCATAACATTGTACCAGTGGTTAAACTGAAGTCAAAAGGGTCAATATTATCATTGCTTCGTTTAATGCCTATGTTGATGTTTTCATTTTAACTTTTATCTTTTCAAAGTTATATACACATTATTTTAAAAGTGGAATTTCCTTAGGCCAATAATAAATAAATAATAAATACTGTCTCTAACCCTGACCCTTTCCAAATTCAACTCTCTTAGCTGTTTCTTCAGGCATTTAAAATGCATGTTTCACAAAATCGCATGCGTGCTTTTTAGTTTTTTTTTAATTGGTTTTTAACATCACATGTCACCTGCTGGTGTCCTCTGGGGGGGAGGGGATCATTGGCCTCAACCCCCTGACCCAGCGTCATCCCAGTGTGATGGGTGGTATTACCGCTTCATTCCCACAGGTCTCAGCACAGAACAAGGTGCCCTAGGATTATATTTGCTTTCTTGCACAACTTTTTGTTTCCCCTGGAGTTAATCATTGCCTTTGTGGGGGCTTAGTTTTCTACACATCTCATTAATTCCCCCCTAGAGATTCCTAGATTCTCCCTAGATTCTCCCGCAGAAGTGTGAACCTACTCTCAGTCCTCAGATTTGTTGCACAGCTGGCTGCTGCGTCATCTTTTCCTGGAGCCCCCAGCCTGCTCACTCTGTGCCCCAGGCTACTCGTTCTTGGGTTTGTGACCCAGCTGTCGGCATGGGCTGCGCCTTCACCGGCACCTCCCTCCTCTTGTCTCTGGAACCCATGCTTTCTTCGTCCTTCATTCACCCTCTGAGGAGGAACGTCCTGAGCGAGGATGTGTGGAGAGTCACGGAGTCGTTCCTGTTTGCCCTCGCTACTCTCTCATCTGCTTGTTCGTGCAGCTAGGGACAGCGTTGGGCTGGTGGAAGATCACTTCTTGCCAGGACTTTGAGGGTATCCTGTCATTTTCTTCCAGCCCCAAGGACTCCCATGCCTGTCTGAGTCCTGACCCTTTGTGATTTCTTCTCTCTCTGGATCTTCTCTTTACCCAAGTGCTCTGGAGATTCTCAACGATGTGTCCTGATGTAGACCTTCTCTTTCTTTTATTTTATTATCTTTATTGAAGTATAGTTGATTTACAATGTTGTGTTAATTTCTGCTGTCCAGCAAAGTGATTCAGTTACATACACACACACACACACACACACACACACACACACACACACATACACACACACACACACACACATCCTTTTTTTAAATATTATTTTCCATTATGGTTTACCATAGGATATTGAATATAGTTCTCCATGCTATACAGTAGGACCTTGTCGTTTTGTTTTTAAAATATTTATTCATTTATTTATTTGGCTGCACCAGGTGTTAGCTGCAGCTTGAGGGCCCCTTACTTGTGGCATGCGAACTCTTAGTTGCAGCATGCATGCGGGCTCTAGCTCCCTGACCAGGGATCGAACCTGGGCCCCCTGCACTGGGAGTGCAGAACCTTACCCAATGTGCCACCAGGGAAGTCCCTGGACCTTGTTATGACCTCTTTCATCTATTGTCCAGAGATCCCAACCCTTCAGTTCTAGGAAGTTTTCTTTGCTTTTCTGGTGATTTCTCCCCTCTCCTTTTCTGGAATGCTTACTTAGATGTTGGACTTATTTTTTGACAGGTGCAATATGTGCTGGTTAAGGGCATAGGCTCTGGAGCCATTCTGCTGCTTCCTGCTGTGTGACAGTGGTCTGTGACTCCACTTTCTCACCTGTAAAGATGGGGGTAATAATGGTCCACGCTTCATGGGGTGGTTGTGAGATCGCACAAGTTAATTGTGAAAAGTAACGAGAACAGTGCCCAGCACACAAGCGCTCTGAATGCAGCAATGCCAGATTTTCACAGGGGAAGCTGCCACCAGGGGGTGGTGCTTTTGCCCCCCACAATGGTGGTGGCAAGTCCCAGCCCATCCACCCCTTTATCCACCCCTGTGTTATGGAGGCCTCTAAGGCGCCCGGCCAGCTCTAGCACTGGGGAGCGCTGACAAGTGTGACAATGACTCCATTGTCTGCTTTCCAGCTATATGGTTTTGTTGTTGTCATACGTTCTGGAAAATTACAGCTTTATCTCTCAACCTTTCTGTTTAACTGTTCGTTTTCCTCTCATGCTTTCCATTTATAAGTGCTCTTTCTCGTTTGCTGAATGTTCTTTCTTTATAGCCTCTTGTTCATGTTTTCGGATGCAACAGCCTGTCTAATATCTCTGAGGATACGGTTTTAGCTTTCCTTTTTTCCTCCTTCTGCTCACTTTATTGGCTGTGTTCCTTCTGAGTCCCTTTTCCTTTTGCTTTTTTGTTTTTTCCTCTCTTTCAGCTGTCTGGTGACCCTGGGTTGCCCAGTTGCATTTAATCTTAGTGGCTGGGGCTTATTGCCTGGTGAGCTTTGAGATCAAGGATCGGGCCAGGCCATTCTGACCACCTCCCAACTGCCAGGCTTTTCTTCTGTGTTGGGAGCTACTGCAGAGATCAGCTCTTCTCTCTGAGGATTGTGGGTGCCACATGCTTGGGGCCGGACTCGGAGCCAGGGGTGGAGGTGGCAAAAAGGCGGGAATCTCACGTATTCCCCCACTTTCAGAACAGGACCCTGCCCCCGATGGCCAACCCAACCGAGAGAGCGCCTCTGCTGGAGCTTGCCTCCCAGCCACTGCCGGTAGGGGCTGAGCCCTGGAGTCTCTTCCTTTTCACAGTTGCACTTGCGTGAACGATCTCCTGGACCCCGACCTCCAAGATGCGAAAGCAGCTGCCGCTGTCCACCTTTCTTCAGCTCCACAACATTCCACCCCTTTGGCTTCATGGGTTGCTTCCTTTATAAAATCCTTTTCCTATCATTTTAGAGGGAAGGGAGATGAGGCAAATACTGTTGGGTTTAACCAGGGGTGTCTGTATTTCATGTCAAACTCTCCCAGGATGGAGAAGAGACCTGCCTAGTTGGGGAAGACACCTTGCTGCCTCAGGCAGGCTGAAGTTGCTAAGCTGACAACTTCAGGGCCTGAGCCTCACTGAGTGAGGGTCTTGGGACTGGGTGGGCATGCAGCAAACGTCCAGGGCAGTTCAACACCAGGGATGGACACCTGGAGCCTTTAAAAAACAGTTCAGAACTAAGGGGACTCTGAGTGCATACCCTTCCCACGGGATTGGTTCAGAAGCCTGTCTCTTGGGTTGCAGTTCTACCCACTGTATGTCAGTGACTCTACGACGCCATCAGCGCAAAAGATGCACTGTTTTATGGATCAGTAGGAAAGAGAAAACGCGGCCATTAGGTGACAGCACACCATGCACTGGTAGGCGCATTCAGAGATGTTATGATGCAAAGATGCATCTCAAAATCTGAGTCCGAAATACAGCGATTCTTTGTCACTGCTTTCAACCGCAGCCCTGGAGAGGATCGGGCCGTCTGTGACCTGCCTCGGGTTTTCCTGCAAAGCAGGCAGAAAACTGAGCAGAGGCCGGAGGGCGCCACGGGACGAAGCGAGGGGTGGACTGGGACGCACGGAGGCCGGCGGAGGGCGGGGCTGGCGGCGAGCGGAGGCCGGGCGGCAGCGCGCGCGCCCCCGACACACCCCCGGCCCCGCCCCTTCAACCCGCCCCTCCCGGAGCGTTAACTGTTTCTCCCCTCACCGGAAGCGCGCTCCTTTTTCCTTCCACGTCGCCGGGGGAAAAGGCCTTAATCGCGAGAGTTCCGTCCTCTTGAGAGTTTCTCCGCCGGCACCCAGATCGCGCGAGACCGCGGAAGGAGCCGAAGCGTGCGGCGCGCGCGCGCGGCGGCCGCGACGGGCGCAAGATGGCGACGGCGACCATAGCTCTAGTAAGTGAGCACCCCGTGACCGCGGGCCGCCGCTCAGATGGCGGGAGCGGGTTGTCGGCCCGGCCAGGGCGCCGAGGGTCCCCCGGGGATGTGGCGATCGCTCCGGGGCCCCGCGCGAGCTCCCGCGTCCTTTGGTCGCGCGAGGCGGGGGCGGGGCGGGCGCGAGGCGGGGGCCGGCCTGCGGCCGCAGCTTCCGGCCCGCAGATTGCAGCTTCCGGCGGCCGGCGCGGGAGGGCCTGGCGCGGTGGGGATCCGGGGCGCAGCTGGGGGCCGTGCCGCGCCCCAAGCCGGGTCCCTTCGCGGTGAGGCCGGTCGGGCCCCGGCGGCGGTCGTCCCCTTCTGTCGACGGGGTGCGCCTGTGTCCCCGACTTGAAGGCGGGGCTCCTGGGAACCGTGGCGTTTCTCCTCCCGCTAGTGTGAAAGGGGCCGCTGGGCGTGCGGGGGCCCGTAGGAAGCGATCGGGCCTGGTGAGGAGGGAGGCCTTGGCTTCCTGCGTACACAGCTGTGAATTTGCTCTCTGCTGGTGCTCAGCGGGGAAGAGGTTTCCAGCCAACAGGGACTCCGTTCTGCTGTCCCCACTCAGGAAGGGAAGACGTGGTCTCTCATTGCATGTTTCCTGAGTGATCACATTGTCCCAAGCGCTGTGCGAGGACTTGGGGGAACAGTGGGGAACCAGAGGCAGTTTTGCCCTTTTCCGGGGTCTGGTGGGCACTGGAGACCAGTTCCCACCCAGGGTGCGTGAAGTGCTAGGGGGGTGCAGGCACCTAGAGGAAGGAATCCCTCCTGCCCTGCTTAGTGCTCTCGTCCGCCAGCCACCTGGAGCAGTTAGCACAGATGGACAACCCCTCCTCACACAGCACTTCCGTGGTGAAGTCTCCCTCCACTCTCCTTCCTCCCAGGCTTGTGCGACTGACTCCCCTCTGGGACCCTTCACACGGTACATCCCTTTCTTTACCTGCCACTCTACCCCAACCTGTACTCAGACTGATGTGGTGAGGTCTAAGAAGGCAGCTTCTGCAGGTAGATGGAGGCTGGACTGATAGGGGAGATGTCTCAGGGTCAGGGGGTGTACTTAGACTGCCTTGGCCATGCTCTCAGCTGGGGGCTGATGCCCAGAGAGGGGGCCGAACCTGTCGCACTGGGGAAGAAACTGACCCCCAGTGAGAGAGAGGCCCCAGGCCATGAGGCGGGCCCAGTGTGTGATTGTCAGGCCTAGCTAACTTCACTGTCCTCCTTCTGCCGTGACCCGCTTCCTGTTGAAGCCACGAGAGCAACTACCTTTGTGAGAGGGACGTTAGAGAGAAAAGAGGTGAAGGTGGAGGCTTGGAGGCCACCAGGACTCCTGGGAAGGTGTAGGAGCAGGAGAGGCCGGTGAGAGTCATGTCCCCAAGCGTCCACAGTCCTGCATCAACACCATGCCTCAGCCTTGCTCAGGGGGACTCAGCTCTGCTGTGGCACAGGGCCAGACACAGGTGGTGTCATAGTAGAGGTGGATGGGGGCACTGAGTCTAAACCCTGTAAGCTGGGGTTTTCAATAAGGGTCTTCACTGACCGTCTGACTCCTTTCAAGAGGTTAATACATGTATGTTAATAGGTGTACGTAAACTGTAGAGGCCCAGGCTTACCTCATCAGCTTGTGGGAGTGAAGTCCAGCTTGTGGTCCAACACATTTCTCTCCCTACCTTTTGAATGGATAGGTTTCTGGAAAGGTTACCTGTTTCCCTGCAGTCCTTTTGGGGCATATTGAGAGCTTGGTCTCTGTCTTCCGGTGCACGCATGCTGAGCAGTGCTGGTTTGCTGTCCTAAGCTGTGGCTTCAGCTCTTGTGGGAGGTGGAGTGGAATGGCACGTGATCTCTTGAGGAACGACCCAGGAAGATACAGAAGCGCCTCTTCTGACTTGGGTGTGCCTTCCACCTGGTGGCTGCAGAAACGGGCCATAGCCCCTTCCTCTGGCACTTGGACTCACTCCCACTTGGGACCATCATCCTTGGGTTCCATCTGGCAGGAGCACTGGGACCCTCCCCCCTCCCCAGAGGCGCAGTTGCTTTTTTGCTCTTTCTGTGGGTCCCAGCCTGCATGTCAGTTCCCAGAGAGGCCTTCCGTGGATGCTGGGGCCCAGCGTGCCCCGTAGTCCCGCTCTT
>NW_006791731.1:882449-888508 GCF_000442215.2 Lipotes vexillifer
CGCTCTTCCCACCCTGTGCTTGATGTTCTTCTTAGCACTTGTTAACTACAGAAATAATCTCACATAGGTGCTGGTTGCCATGTCTCTTGTCTTGTTTTGCTGCATCTGCAGTGCCCTGCACAGAGCCTGGCCATGCAGTGGACAGCATGGCAAGGGGACTGAACGGAAGGAAGGCAGTGTCCTGCAGTGGCCGTGCTGTGGTGACTTGACTCTGGATGTTGTGATAATACTGATAATCATTGAAACCTCTGGATTGCTTGCCACGTGCAGATGGGTTGCCTTAAGCACTTTATATGGAGCCACTCACTGAATCTTCCTGCCAGCCCCAGGAGACAGGCCTGAAGAGCCTGAAGCCTGGAGACGTTAAGTAATTACGTAACTTTTCTTTTCTTCTAGTGGAAATAATCCTTTTGCCCTGGGCTGTTGATCATTGACAGTGCTGGGGTTTGGGGCCCAGAATCATGGGGCAGCACTGCACCCCACCCCACCATACACACACACCTGCCAGAGGGGGATTCACAGCCCTCAAGGCACTGCTGCCTGGTGGGGGGCGGGGTGGGGGGCTTAGTGACCGCAGGGCATGCTTCATTCATTGCCAGAGGATGACAGCATAGGGCTAGCTGTAATGAAAAATGACAGTTTCCTTTAAGCTCTCTTAGTATCTGCTTAGAACAGAACCCTAGGCTCAGTGGGACTGGAAACTTTGTTTCTGCCATGAATGGGGTAGGATGTCCTTCCTGGAGTTCCTGGTGAACTGAATTTTCCTGGGAAGTCTCTTCTGAGCTGTGTTCTGATCTCAGCACTGTCCTGGTTCCTTTGTTGGCTATTACAGTAATTTGGGGGAGTGGTTTATAAGTGTGCCCTCAAGTTGACTCTGTTCACAGGGGTCTAAAGGTTGGATTGTATCCCCAGACCTGAAGTGATCTCTTGCTGTGGGTCTTAAGAGGCAGGCTCTGCTCTGGGTGTGTTCTGGGGGCTGCCAGGGAACTTGGGGCAAAGCAAGGCCCTAACCCTGTCCCCAGATGCCATGTACCCACTGGGTGGGACCTGTGTCAGCACGTCCCCCCTTTTCTTTGTCTCTCTCTGGGGCACAGTTTCTAAGCAGCTGTGGTGCCGAGTTCAGAGGGGTTCCAGGGAGGCAGCAGGGCTGGGTCGGCCACAGCTTCTGTGCCCGCTCGCCACGTCTCTAGTGCAGTCAGGTTTGTGCTGCTGTCTCTCCTTTGAGGCTGGAACTCCTGAGACATGCTCTGGCCAGGTCGGCCCAGCCTTTGGCTTTGTTTGTGCACAGACCCTTGAGGGTGGGCATGGCTGTTGCCTGTGTTCAAGATATCTGTGGGTCTCGTCCTTGATCTGGGAGCGGGTTCCTGCTGTGTGGCATCTGAGAAGGTGGGGAAGTCTCAGGGCCCTTCCACTAAGACCCTCTCCCCTGTGACGTTGCCCACCTCCTGCCCTTGGCCTGCCACCCTCTAAGCCGGGTCGGGAGCTTCTCCTTCCATTGGGCTGGCTCTGCATGGCAGTGCTTCTCGGCCCCTCTAGGCGTGGCCAAGCTCTCATCTGCCCCGAGTTAGACAGCCCTGGACAGTTTGCTGGGGGAGGGAGACTTATACATACAGACCCCCTGCCCGATCCTGCCACTCAGAGGGCAGCCCTCCTCAGAGCTGTCTTCAGGAGGGGCCTGGGACCTGTCCCAGGGGCTTGGCCAGAGACTGTTGAAGGCATTGGGGCGCTGGCCCAGGCATGTGTACCGGGTGCTGAAGAGGTGCCTCTGTCTGCCTCAGGAGGGAGACGGCCATCTGTGCTCCTTGTCCTGCCCGGCCTGGCCTAGCCTGCCAGTAGGAAAGGAAGTGATCTTTAGGACCTCAGCTGTGTGGCCAGAGGGCACCTCTCGACCCACTTTTGTTGGCCTGGGGCAGGAGCACAGCTCAGCTCTCCACCGTGTCTCTTTCTGGGGACTTGTTGCCAGCTCGGGGCTGCCCCAGATCCTGCTCTGGTTTCTGCCAGGCCAGCCCCTTGTGCTGGGCTCTGGGCAGCTGCAGGTGTGCTGGAGGAGTGGGCGGGGTGAGGTGCAGTGAGGCAGTGTCAGGAGTGTTCAGGGGCCATGTCACAGCTGGCTCCTTCCTGGGCCCCTGCCGGCCTCCCTTCCTGGTCCGTGCGGAGCTCAGCTCTTAACCAGGAAAGACGAGAGAGGGCCTGGGTGGCTGGGTCCTGTGGATGTCCGTCACATCGTCTCCTTCCTGCCTGCAGCAGGTCAATGGCCAGCAAGGAGGGGGGTCCGAGCCGGCGGCGGTGGCGGCGGCGGCGGCGGCAGTGGTGGCAGCGGGAGACAAATGGAAACCTTCACAGGTACTGACCTTAAGCATCCTCGCCCTCAGGCCCGCCTGCCCGCTACTATCCAGGAAAAGATATGCAAAGAGCCAGAGAAGTGGGGGGAGGAGCCCTCTGAGGGATTCAGGTCTAGAAAGCCTTGGAGATATGCCAGTCCGACTGTCTTTAGGGTTGTTAATTTTCTGTGCCCCTTAACTACCCCTGGGGAACAGAGTCTCCCAGCCCTCAGCTGGCCCGTGGCCACCCTCGGAGAGCCTTTACGTCCCCCCAGAGGCATCAGAGATGCTCCCCACTCGGGCTGGGGTCCCCTTTCCTTGGGCAGCATCTGGCTCAGGTACTGGTCCTCCCACACTTCCCTCTCTCCCTCAGCTTGATCCGTAAAGCCTCCATTCGCTTCTGTTTCTCGTCAGGGGGAATCACGCTCCTCCATCAGGGTTCCCGGGCCAGCGAGGCAAACGGCCAGGACCCTGGGGCCGGGGTGAGGTCCACCGGCGGAACCTTGGGAGGTGCCGCTCCTGCCCACAAACGGGGACGGTGTTCTCGAGTGGAAGTCGCCCGTGGAAGTCTGGGGTCACTGAACTTTTCCACAGAAACCCCGACCGAAATTTCTCGCCTCCAGGCCCTTTTACTACGCCGAGCCCCGCCCGCCCGCCCGCCCGCCCGCCTTCCGTCCCTGGGCCCAGAGAGACCTGGCAGGGGGTGGGGCGGGAGGAGCCCGAGGGCCTCTTCTCCGCCTTCTGGGCAGAGATGCTGTCCTGCCCTCTCGCTCGCCACCCAGCCTCCAGCCTGGCTGTAGCCTCCTCCCTGCCTCTACTTGGCGTCCTCCCTGCTTCTGTGGTGGGTTGAAGCCTCATGTGTCTTCAGACACCAGACAGATGTTGGCTGTGGTCAGGTGGGGTGTGAACCTCAGCCGGTGGGAGCCCTCCACCGTCGGTGTCATACAGAAGGGCAAACGTGTTGTTCCAGAACGTGCAGGGTATTGTTAAGAGCCAGAGATACAGTTTCACTTCAGATCTCTGATTTAAGTAAAACGTGAAAGCAGAACCATGTGTAAGTCAAAGTCCAAGTCCAAGTCTGGCGGCCTCGGGGCAGGGCTTCAGGGTGGGCGTGGGACATCTTGGCCAGTTCTGGTCTGGGCCGGGGTGGGAGTGTGGGAGGGGGAGCCGGTAAGAAGGTTCTTCACGCTTCTCCACGGCAGCGCCTGCGTCCAGAGGGTTGGGGGGCTGTTCGGCTGGGCCCCCAGCACGCTCGGGGGAGGGCCATGGCACGTAGCCTGGACCCTAGGAAGTTACGGGGGGCTGAAGCTGGTGGGCCCCTCTAGCCAGCCCTCCGTGACCCTGGCTGGCTGTGTAGCCAGCCATTGGTTGGTAGAAGAGCTTTTTGTTTATCAAGACAAAGAGGAGATTGAAAAGTTTCTAAGGGGCTGAAAAGGGGTAGCATTGGTTACCATGGTGACAGCCTGCTCTGGAGTCATAGCCCCAGGCTCTCAGGCCTCTCTTCCCACTAAGGAGAACTGGGCTTGGAGCCCGCGGGAAGGACAGCCTCGCTGGGGCCAGACTGGGTCGCCAGGGGAGGGGCTTCCAGGGCTTCCTGCCCTTTGACCCTGTGCTGGAAACCCCACACTCCAGCTGGTCAGGATGGTGGTTCTTGGGGTTTGGGTCATCCAGCCCCTTCCTGCCCCCTTTGTACCTCTGTCCTCGCTCGTCACTCCTGTGCTGGCGACCTGCCTCTCTTCTCTGCTGTCCCTCCCGAGGCTTCATGCTGGGTGCTGCAGAATACCCGCTCTGGAGCGCTTGCTGGCCACCCAGCAACTGGTGGATAGGCAGTTGTGTTCTAACTCCCGACACACGTGCTCTTCTGGGTCTGGTGGCCGTGCTTCTCTTCCAGCTTACACAACTGTTTTCTTTCCCCTGCAAACAGCTTAGAAATGAGTTTTGATAGAGGGCATGTAAACAATCCTAGTAGCATCCACTGTGGTCTGCAGCAGGCTGGGACACCGCCACCGCCACCAAAGCGTCTCCTCCCTGTGCTCGCCTAGGGTGCTGGTGGGTGTCCACTTCTGTCCCCCTGTGGCTGGCCTGCTTCTGGCCTCTCTTGCCAGGGTGCTATGCACAGCCTAGGGAGGAGTTTGGTGGAGGTGGGTTGGAGCCCTCCTCGGGGCTGCGGTGGCCTGGGAGAACAACTCCGGGCTCTCCGGGCGGTGTGCACGGTGTGCAGGGATGAGTTACCGCCTGGAGCTGTGCTGGGAGGGAGCCCTTGCCCATACTTGCTCTTTGAGTGGCCCCTGGATCTCGTCCCGAGCAGGGACGCCAAGTCTGTGGCCGTGGCTGGGGCCATGAGAAAGTCTGGGTGCCAGGCGGTCCGGGAGTGAGGAGTCCCAGGACCTCCAGAGAGCCCTGGCCCCCTCCCCTTGTCTTAGAGGACAGCTGAGGCTGGCTCTCTTGTGCAGCATGGGATGGGGGTTCTGGGGTCAGGCTTGCCATGAGGGCTGGGCTCCTCTTACTACTTGCTGCCTGTCTTGGTGACTCCTGCGAGCCTGGGTCCTGCAGCTGCTCTGGGTTGGCCAAGGGCCCCCAAGGTGTCTGTCTGCCTCGGTGTGTGTCCTCCCGGTGGGTCCTGGAGGAGACCGGCCTGGGACAGGCATAGGGGTGTCAGGTGGGCAGACCCACGTCCAGGCTAGGCGGGAGACAGTCTGTGTGAGGACGCGTCTGCCCCTGGGAGCGGGCTGAGCTGAGGCCACGTGCGGTTGTCGGGGAAGAAGGCGGGCTCCTGGGCCGCGTGAGGGATCTTGAACTTGTCCTTGATGCCTTCCCTGCTCCCCATCACCAGGGGACAGACTCCATCAAGATGGAGAACGGGCAGAGCACAGCCGCAAAGCTGGGACTGCCTCCCCTGACGCCTGAGCAGCAAGAGGCCCTCCAGAAGGTGAGTGCGTGTGTCCTGCCCGGGGCGCTGCGGCAGGGGGAAGCCGCTGGCGGGGGCAGGCCCATCTCCCCGCAGGCCAGGCCCCCCAGTGCTCCTCAACACCTTCTCTCGCAGGCCAAGAAGTACGCCATGGAGCAGAGCATCAAGAGCGTGCTGGTGAAGCAGACCATCGCCCACCAGCAGCAGCAGCTCACCAACCTGCAGGTGAGCTGCCCTCCCCGCCCCTCCACCGCCTCCTCTGCCTTCTCTTCCTCCTCTGGTGCCTGCGGCTGTCCCCGCAAGGTGTCGTGCTGCTCGGTTTCTCAAGGACTCCTTGGGACGCCCAGGTTCCTCCCTGAGGCACGAGTGGCCCAGCCTGACCCACCTGTTGAGAGCCCACGGCCCGCCCCCCAAACCCTCCTGTGCGCCCCGCCGCCCCTCCCGAATCGGCTCCTCTTCTTGGACTTCAGACTGTGGCCCTGAGCCCGTGTGCCCCCAGGCGGCGTGGCTGGTGTTGCAGCCCCTAGGAATGTTCCTCCCCACCCCCATGGCCTCGGATAAGAGCAGTCGGGCCCCCCTGCAGGGAGTTCAGTCCTGGGCTTGGGGCCCAGGACTGAGAGGACAGGCTGGGGACGCCTCCACGGGGCCCTGCTCTAGGCCTGTGGCCAAAGGCTGCCTCGGCTCTGGGGAAGAGGACAGGGTGAGGCTGACAGGTGCCTGGGCCTCGAGCCCCCCCCCGCCCCGGCCCCCTGCCCCCCTCCCCCTCAGATGTTCACGCTGCCAGGAGACGCCCTGGCTCTTCACTGCTCCATCCGTTCCTCCTCCTCCCC
>NW_006791731.1:888722-890031 GCF_000442215.2 Lipotes vexillifer
CCCTCCCCCTCCTCCTCCTCCTCCTCCTCCTTCCCCCTTCCTTCTGCCCCGCCAGCCAGGCTGCGGGGCGGGGCACCTGGGGCTCTGAGGCCCCCCTGGGCAGGTGCCGGCAGCTGGCCACTTGGCCGGCAGTGTGGGAAGGCAGGCGGGCCTCCTGGCAGGGCGGGGACTCCGGGCCTTGCCGCTGTCTGCGTGAGGTGTGACGAGAGCGGAGACTGCTCGGCTCCAACAGACTGAACTCTGTCTTTACTGTCTTTCAGATGGCAGCAGTGACAATGGGCTTTGGAGATCCTCTCTCACCTTTGCAATCGGTCAATAGACATGCTCACTTCTTCCGGGGCTCATGTCCTTAGTCAGGGCTAGAGGGGGACAGTGCGGCCCGCGTGCTGGGGACCTTGCTCCCCGTAGCCGGCCCTGCCCGCCAGCTCGGGACAAGCGCAACAGAGCGCCAGGCGTGGCGGGGCCAGTGGTGTGGGGGGCACCCACCCCGGGACCGCCCCTGGGGAGGCCTACATCTGCTCTGAGGGCCCGCCTTAAAACTAACCGGCCAGGTAACTGCGGAGGGCAGCCGGCCAGGAGGGTAGCTGCCCACGCCAGGCCTGCCTGCACCCATGCCGCCTGCACGCACGGGGTGCACCGCCAGGCCTCCAGCTCCGCCGGTCTCCAGGCTGCTCGGGCTCCTGGCTTGGGGTCAGGCCCCTGAGGAGAGAAGGGTCTTAATTCATGGCCCCATCAAACCCTGGAGGGAGGACGGATGGATGGGGTGGGGGGCTGGGGGGACCCAAGCAAATGAGAGAGGGAAGCACAAGGACTGGGCCTCGGGCCTGGCTGTCAGCAAGGGGCGGAGGCCACGCGGCCAGGGGACAGGCAGAGGCGGCGGCCAGAGGGGCCAGGGGACACAGGCAGAGGCGGCGGCCGCAGCCCTGGCTGCTGTCAGCAGGAGTCTGGGAAGGAGAAGCCCCTCTATCCCCCAGAGGCAGGCTGAAGAGGAGGCCAGGCCCCTCTGGGGAGTCCGAGGGGGAAACGTGGCCTTCTCTGGGGGTCATCCCTGGGCGTGCTGCTCTCGCAGGGGAGACGCAGTCCTGACCTCGAGGACCAGACAGTCCCTGTGTCCTCTCTAGGAAGCGTCTGTCTGTGGGGACAGGTCAGGGAGAGGGCTTTTGGCACACCTGCTGTTGGGGAGCCCAGACTGAAGAGGAGACGTGCTCCTATCTTGGAGAACTTTGACCTGAGGGGCAGCTGGTTTTATGTCTGGGGCGCCTGGTGCGAGAGGGGACATAATTCTACTTTGCTGGGGGGGGGGGGGGGG
>NW_006791731.1:890047-892865 GCF_000442215.2 Lipotes vexillifer
GGGGGGGGGCGGTCCTTGGTCTCAGCAGGGAGCCTGAGGCCTGTTTGTTGAGAGCATAGTTTGAGGAGGGGAGTCCCATTTCGGGGGGGAATTCTAGTCTGGGGGAGATGTGGACCTTATTTGTAGGCCCCTTTTTGAGGGACGGGGGGCCCGGCCTGTTGTAGGCCATTTGATGTACCTAAAAGAAGCTGGCCTCTGGTTATGGGGAACCTCGTGAGGGTGTGGGGCTGCCCTGTTGAGGGGCTAGAGCCAGGGCCCCGTCTCCTTTGCCTGCCCTGGGCCTGTGGTCTCCTCCCTGGGCCCAGCTCCTCCCAGTGGCCCATGGCGTGTGGCTCTAGGACCCTCCCTACCAGCATGTCATATGTCAGGTGGCAGGGTGGGAACTGTCTCCTTGAGGGAATGGGGAGGTCCCTCGGCACAACTGCCGGGCTCGTCCCAGCGTGGAGGCGGTGTGTCTGCCCAAGCAGAGCCCAGGGGCTTCTCCTTTTGGCGGCTCTGCCACCTCTTGATGTTCCCGGGGAGTAGCAGCCCTTTTTTGTGAGGGTTCAGGCCCTGGGGCCCTGCGCGAGCGGCTGCTGTTCGTCTTCTCTCCGGGGAGCCCCTGTCTGGGCTCCTCCCCCCCTCCCCGGGGTCTCTTCTGGGCGGTAGCTGCCCTGTCTTCTGTCCCCTCTCTTGCCTCCACACCAGTGGGTCCCTGCAGCCTGGCGGCTCCCCCTTCCCTCTCTGTCGGAGTGCACGGCCAGGACCCTGGGAGGACCTCTCAGCCCACCTGGGTGCCCGGCCCCAGACTGGAGGGCTTGCGGCCCTGCCTTGCGACCACCTGTCAGCTTCGCTGTCAGTCTGCCCGGGACCTGGGTGGGCCGGGGTGCGTTCGTTTCCTGCCTCCAGGCCTGCCTTTCCTTCCTGGGGGTGGGGTCCTGCCGACCCCCACCACCCTGACTGCAGGGGCTGAGCCTGCACCATGCTGCCGTGTGGGGAGCCCTCCCCAAGCGGAGCTGGGTGGGTGGGCCAGGAGGGGAATGGGCTGCCCAGCCTCCCACCACCCCCTCACAAGCCAGTGGCTCTCTCTCCCCTTGTGTCCTGCTCCAGATGGCAGCTCAGCGACAGCGGGCACTGGCCATCATGTGCCGGGTCTACGTGGGCTCCATTTACTACGAGCTGGGGGAGGACACCATTCGCCAGGCCTTTGCCCCCTTTGGACCCATCAAGAGCATTGACATGTCCTGGGACTCCGTCACCATGAAGCACAAGGTGAGGTTCCATCTGCCCTGCCTCGCCCCACCCCCGGGCTCTCCAGGCCTAACAGCGTGTTCCTGCGTCCAGGGCTTTGCATTTGTGGAGTACGAGGTCCCAGAGGCCGCCCAGCTGGCCTTGGAGCAGATGAACTCCGTGATGCTGGGAGGCAGGAACATCAAGGTGAGGCTGGGGTGGACCTCGGGGTCAGCACGTGGCACGGGTGTGCTCTGTGTTCAGTCCCCCCGAGATGCAGAGCAGCCCTCCAGGAGCCTGCAGCGACCCGGCCTAGGCTGACTGGGCACTCTTCATCCCTGCCTCTCCCCCAGGTGGGCAGACCCAGCAACATAGGGCAGGCCCAGCCCATCATAGACCAGCTGGCTGAGGAGGCGCGAGCCTTCAACCGCATCTACGTGGCTTCTGTGCACCAGGACCTCTCGGACGACGACATCAAGAGTGTGTTTGAGGCCTTCGGCAAGATCAAATCTTGCACACTGGCTCGGGACCCCACGACTGGCAAGCACAAAGGCTATGGCTTCATCGGTGAGCTTGGGGAGGCGGGGTGGCGGTGAAGCCCACCCGACACCGTGGCCGGCCCTCACTGCCACTCCTGCTCTGCAGAATATGAGAAGGCCCAGTCGTCCCAGGATGCCGTGTCTTCCATGAACCTTTTTGACCTGGGTGGCCAGTACTTGCGGGTGGGCAAGGCTGTCACACCCCCTATGCCCCTGCTTACACCTGCCACACCTGGAGGCCTCCCGCCTGCTGCTGCTGTGGCCGCAGCTGCAGCCACAGCCAAGATTACAGCTCAGGTAAGGGCTGGTGGAATTGTGTGGGTTTGGTGGTGGGCACCAGGCCCCCCTGATCCTGTGCGGACTGGCTCTTTGGTCTTGAGTGGAGGCAGCCAGACCGGGGACTAAGCACAGTGGCCTTGGTTGCAGGAAGCAGTGGCTGGAGCAGCGGTACTGGGTACTCTAGCCACACCTGGACTGGTGTCCCCTGCCCTGACTCTGGCCCAGCCCCTGGGGGCTCTACCCCAGGCTGTCATGGCTGCCCAGGCCCCGGGAGTTATCACAGGTGAGCCTGGGTGGGTCGAGGTTTCCCTCCTTCCCCTGCCCCCTCCTCTGGGCTTGATGCCTTCAGCTGCCCTTAATGAGCTTCCTTAGTCCCCTGTGCCCCGGGCTGTTCAGCCATGCTCAGTGGTGCTGTGCTCCTTCCTGGGAATGGTGGAGGTTGGGGGAGTGACTGCTGGACCTGGTGGGTTTGCTGCAGGTGTGACCCCGGCCCGGCCTCCCATTCCGGTCACCATCCCCTCTGTGGGAGTGGTGAACCCCATCCTGGCCAGCCCTCCGACACTTGGTCTCCTGGAGCCCAAGAAAGAGAAGGAGGAGGAGGAGCTGTTCCCTGAGTCCGAGAGGCCGGAGATGCTGAGTGAGCAGGAGCACATGAGCATCTCTGGCAGCAGCGCCCGCCACATGGTGATGCAGAAGCTCCTTCGCAAGCAGGAGGTGGGCAGCCGGGGCCGGCGGGGCGGGGCGGGGTGGGGTGGGGTGGTGCAGCCAGCCACAGCTCTCAGCTGTTCCCC
>NW_006791731.1:892969-894304 GCF_000442215.2 Lipotes vexillifer
CCGCAGTCCACAGTGATGGTTCTGCGCAACATGGTGGACCCCAAGGACATCGATGACGACCTGGAGGGGGAGGTGACCGAGGAGTGTGGCAAGTTTGGTGCTGTCAACCGTGTCATCATCTACCAGGAGAAGCAGGGCGAGGAGGAGGATGCAGAGATCATTGTCAAGATTTTTGTGGAGTTTTCCGTAGCCTCTGAGACTCACAAGGCCATCCAGGCCCTCAACGGGCGCTGGTTTGCTGGCCGCAAGGTGGTGGCTGAAGTGTATGACCAGGAGCGTTTTGATAACAGTGATCTCTCCGCGTGACCTTAGACCCATTCCCTGGACTTGCACTTTCTCCTTGTTTCCTCCGGGTTTTGTAGAGAGATTCGGTGGTATCTTGGGCCCAGCCGCCCAGCCTGTGGATAAAGGTGCAGATGCTGCTGGCCCTGAACGTTCCTGTCTGACAGTGGTCTTGTGCTTATTGGGTCCCGTTGGGGCGCGGGCGCGGGCGCGGCTCAGGGCAAGCACCCGGGCCGTGCGGAGGCACTGGGCCTTGGCAGCCGAGACCTGAGTGCCGGGAGGAGGGCATTCGCCGGGGTCAGTAGGGGCTGCTTGGCTACTTGGTGCCTGCATGGGGCCGCGGAGGAACGTGGGGGTGGCTTTCCTGCTCTGTGGGGCTCCACTGTCACCTGCGCAGGCAGTGCTGCGAGAAGGCTGGCCCAGAGCCCCTGAAGTCCCGGGACACGTTTAGTCTGTCAAGCAGATGAGCGTCGCCTTGGCCCGGCGCCCTACCCTCCGGGAGCCCCCGTCCCTGGGAGAGCGGCGGCGGGCAGGATCGTGAGGTCTTGAGGCCAAGCCCGGGGAGGGGGCCCAGCGGCCGGGAGGGGCGGCAGGAAGCCTCGGTCCCGGGAACGGTTGGGGCGCTGGCGTGCGGGAGCTCAGGCTTTGAACGGACTTCAGTTCCCACCATGCCTTGCGCCAGGGGGAGGGAACTGAGCTTCCCGACAGGCCGTGCGCGGTGCCGCTACGGGTCTTCGGACGCACTGGCGCCGCGAGGCCTTGTGGGGGTTGCAGTTCGGGGCGACGAGGGGCGGCGAGGGCGGGCCTCGGCTTCCCGGCGGGCTGCGCGGCTGCCGGCGGTTGTCGGCGGGGCAGTCCGGCGGTTAGTGGCGGCGGTCCCGTCTGCGGCACAGCGGCGGGCGAGCGGACGGGCCGGGTCAAGTGGGCTGGGCGAGATGCGGGGCCGCCGCCGCCTCCTGAGAGTCTGAGCGTCGGCCGGGCCGCGCCCCCCCGCCCAGGCCGCCGTGGTCCGAGCGTCCCGAGCGCGGGCCGGGCCCAGCGCCGCCGCCGCCG
>NW_006791731.1:894314-898041 GCF_000442215.2 Lipotes vexillifer
GGGCCGGCCCGGCGCTCATGCGGGCCGAGCCCCGCCCCCCGCCCGTCGCCTGAGCCCGCGCCCGCCCGCACCATGCTCAAGTGCATCCCGCTGTGGCGCTGCAACCGGCACGTGGAGTCGGTGGACAAGCGGCACTGCTCGCTGCAGGCCGTGCCCGAGGAGATCTACCGCTACAGCCGCAGCCTGGAGGAGCTGCTCCTCGACGCCAACCAGCTGCGTGAGCTGCCCAAGGTGAGCGGCCGCTGGACCTGCCGCCGGCCCAGCCCTCGCACCGGGTCGGCGGGCTCGGCCTGGCTGCGACAGCCCGCTCCTCTGAGCCCTCAGCAGGCGCTGGCCCGGGCGGGACGCCGCAGTCTCCAATCGGCCCTGATGGTTCTTACTGGCCAGAGCCCCACCCCGGCCAGCCCCACCCTCCTCACCCACCGCCGGCGCTGGCACCAGGTGGCAGCGGTCATCGGGTGCCTGCCTGGGGGCGGGGATGGTCACAGCCTAGAGGTGGAGCTGCAGATTGAAGGCCGTGGGGGAAGGTGGATGGGGTTGGAGTGCATCAGGGTGGAAGGTGAACCCGGCGTGACTGACGGATAGGAACTTGCTGGACTGCTCTGGAGGTGGGGAGGCCACGCTTCTGTCCGGACTGCTCTTTTCTTCCTCCTGGGTGCTGGGGTGGGGTCAGGGGCAGCCGTCTTAAGGTGCTTGTCCTTGGCAGGTCTGTAGTCCGTCTACTTCCCGCTGCCTTGTTCCCTCTGAACAACTTATTTTCCTCCTCTTAAGGCCACTTGGGAGAGGAGGTTAAAGGAAGCAGGCCACAAAAGGATTTCCTTTTTGGAGATGGGGTGCAAAGTGGCCTAATGCTTGGGGGCTGCGTGCCACAAAGGGTGTGGCTCCGTTCTGGGCCTGGACCAGGGCTCCTCACGGTTACCTCCAGGTCCCACCACACGTTGCCTGCAGCCCCTGCGCGCGTGCAGCCCGTATCTGTGGCCCTCTCCTGTTTTCTTTATACTTTTTTTTGGTAGTTGCTAAGTTCTTGTCATGGGCTCAGGCTGCATTGGCTGCTGGGGTGCAGTAGCAGAAACCACCACAAGCCTTGGAGGGCCCACTTGCCGGGTGGGTGGAAGAGGTGATTCAGGGGGTGGGTGGAGCCTTGAGGGAACACAGAGAGCAGGGAGCAGGGACTCATCAGGTCAGAAAAAATAAGTGACTTTCTGGCTGAGACTTGAACGCGTAAGGTAAGTCACGTGGTAATGTTGTATGGGGGGGGTGACTCTGAGGTGACAAAAGTCAGAAGTGCGGGAAGATGTGTGTGTATCTGTTTTTGTTTCCTTGCATTTCTCACTGCAGACCAGGGTGATGGGACAGGACCTGGGGTTCCTGTGTGGCCTGGAGCAGGGAGGGGCCTTCTGCTACAGGGCCCGTCACCCCTGATCCTACCCCCTGCCCACAGCCCTTCTTTCGGTTGCTGAACCTGCGCAAGCTGGGCCTGAGTGACAACGAGATCCAGCGGTTGCCCCCTGAGGTGGCCAACTTCATGCAACTGGTGGAGCTGGACGTGTCTCGGAATGGTGTGGAGCCTGGGGCGGGTCTGGGGTGGACTCTGAGGGTGGCAGGAAGGGCTTTGAGCTCCTGGAGGCTGGGGGCATGTCTCCGTGGTGATCCCTCTCTCCTCACAGACATCCCTGAGATCCCGGAGAGCATCAAGTTCTGCAAAGCCCTGGAGATTGCAGACTTCAGTGGGAATCCTTTGTCCAGGTGGGTGGTGGCCATGGCAGGGGTGGTAGTGGGGCTTGGGAGGTCCTGCAGCCTCTGCCTGGGCATCTGAGGACCCCTTGCTCCACTTAGGCTCCCTGAAGGATTCACTCAGCTGCGCAGCCTGGCTCATCTCGCCCTGAATGATGTGTCCTTGCAGGCGCTGCCTGGGGACGTGGGCAAGTGAGTGCATTCTTGGGGGGTGGGGGGGCTCAGTAGAGCCCTGTTTCTATACCTCTCCCCACCGTCCTGCCTTTCTCACGCCCCGCCCTGATCTTTTTCAGTCTTGCCAACCTGGTGACCTTGGAGCTCCGGGAGAATCTGCTCAAGTCTTTGCCTGCGTGAGTGGGCTTGGCCCTGCCAGCAGCCAGCCTAGGCCTCTCGGCCCCAAGGACCACGGGCCGTGTGGCCACGACAGAACTTGCTCTGTTTCCTCTGCAGGTCCTTGTCTTTCCTGGTCAAGCTGGAACAGCTGGATCTGGGAGGCAACGATCTGGAAGTGCTGGTGTGGAGAGGGCGGGGCTGTCGTGGGTGGGGCGGGGCCAGGCAGGGTAAGTGAGCCTTGGCCGTCACTCTGTCCCTGTCTCTTCTTGCAGCCCGACACCCTGGGGGCCCTGCCCAACCTGCGTGAGCTGTGGCTGGACCGGAACCAGCTGTCGGCCCTGCCCCCGGTGAGTGAGGGTGTGGCTGCCCCCGCTTCACGCTTGTCCAGTCCCCTGACTCTCTGCACCTGCCTCCAGGAACTCGGGAATCTCCGGCGCCTGGTGTGCCTGGATGTGTCGGAGAACCGGCTGGAGGAGCTGCCTGCGGAGCTCGGGGGGCTGGTGCTGCTCACCGACCTGCTGCTTTCCCAGAACTGGCTGCAGCGGCTTCCTGACGGCATTGGTTAGTGCTGGGAGGGGTGCGGCTGGGGGTGAAACCAGGTCTAGAGAGGGCTCCTGGGGTAAGGACCCTGATTTTACTGGGTCCTGGGACACAGCCCCGAGGAGGGGGAGACTGGCCTGAGGCCGGAGTGGGATGGCTGGGGCTGCTCCCGAGGAGCCGAGGCAGTTTGTGGTGGTGGGCGGGGATGGTGAGCTCGAGAGGGCACGATGGCAGGTCGCGGGCTGCGGGTGCATGGGAGCTGGTGGGCGTGGTCAGGTTGGCAGCAGGATGGCAAGGGTTGGGGGGTGGGCTCTCAGCATTCTCGAGGTGCAGGAGGCAGGGTGAGGGGCAGGCTGTTTCAGTCGTGCGGTTGACTGAGCTCCCTGCCTCGCTGAGCCCTGTCACCGTGTCTTCCTGCTGCCAGGTCAGCTGAAGCAGCTGTCCATCTTGAAGGTAGACCAGAATCGCCTCTGCGAGGTGACGGAGGCCATTGGGGACTGTGAGAACTTGTCGGAGCTGATCCTCACGGAGAACCTGCTGACGGTGGGGCCCAGCCCTGCTGGTGGCTGGTTTCAGAGTTAGCACGGGATGCAGACGGGGGGATGTCTGGAGGTGTGCGGAGTGGCGGGAGACCAGTGGCTGGAGGGGTCGGGGCCCCGGAGCAGGGGCAGAGACCGCCCTCCGAGAGCACTCACCTCCCTCCTCACGCGACCCGGGGGCTTCTGCTGATCTCTGATCCTCCCTCCTCCTGGCCAGGCCCTGCCCCGCTCCTTGGGGAAGCTGAGCAAGCTGACTAACCTCAACGTGGACCGGAACCGCCTGGAGGCATTGCCGCCTGAGATTGGGGGCTGCATGGCACTCAGCGTCCTCTCTTTGAGGGACAACCGCCTGGCTGTCCTGCCGCCAGAGCTCGCCCACACGGCCGAGCTGCACGTGCTGGATGTGGCCGGGAACCGGTGAGTAGCCCCTGTGCCCTCCTGGCCTGGCGCCCACGCCCATGGTGCCCCCGCACCTCCCCCACCCTGAGCTAACCGTGCCCCCGGCCCCCAGTCTGCAGAGTCTGCCGTTCGCACTCACTCACCTCAACCTGAAGGCCCTGTGGCTGGGGGGGGACCCGGCA